>NC_087359.1:80263700-80566730 GCF_030014295.1 Loxodonta africana | reverse complement strand
GGCCGATAATGTGTGTGTGTGTGTTTGTATTTGTACACATGTAACTCAGAATTTTGAGACTCTTCACTTATTCGTGAAATGAGGTGCGTGGGAAAGAAGGTGCATGGGACCTTTGGGAGGAATGTCCCCAACCACGCCAGACCTATCTCTAGAAATGAACGTATAATCTGGACAAATTATAAGTGATTGCTGAGGATATAAATAGAGCAGAGGCCAGTCTTGAGGGCTGTTTCTTATAGATTACTCTGTGCTCCAAGGAACCATCCCTGCGTCAGTGTAGAAAATGGCCCCTATGTGCTCAGAGCTGGCAAGGATGTTCTCAGGTATGTGTTTCCTACCTGTAAGCAGTGCTGAAGTCAAACAGACAAATTCCTGCTCTCTTATGTGCCAGGCTCTAGATCCACTGGGCTGTGACCTAATGTTGCCATCCTCTGATTCTTGATCTTGGCACCCATTTGGAACATGCCATCATTCCCAAACATGGGGCCACGACAACACACAAAAACACATGGGAAATCTCCTTCTTCTCCTCTCTAAAATGTCTTCAAGCTCTGCTTTGGGTAGGTTATTCTAGAGGCAGCTGTATCATCATATCCACAGTGCGAAGAGTCTTAGAAGCGTCCATTGCAGCAGAGGGTGACATCTTTCAACTTTTTCTTTTGGACAACATCTTGCTTCGTTGACTTACCCTTCTGCCCATTGACCACCGGCTGACTCAATCAACAGGGCATCGGCAGGAAGTAAGAGGCCAATATGGTGGTGAATTCTACAACCCAAGCATATAAATCAAACTCCACTTGTAACAGAGCACCTCTAGGTCTGGGAATGCTGGCAGCAGTAGTACTGTGAGGTGTTCCCAGTTCTGCCACCCTGAGTAGGCAAAGGACACAGCACCTCCTGTTTTAGGTGGTGTCTGAATTTACATGGTGCTGCGTCACCGCCCTGTGAAAACAGCGCATGCGTCCTTGATGGATGAATGGACAGATTTAGTGGCTCGGACAGGGTTTTATGGGGAGACACAGCTTGATGCTGAGTGTCGAGGACCTTTTCCAGAAGCCAGAGAGTCACCCTTTCCTATAGAAAGGATTAAACTGGAGAGCCACTTCTCACTAACAGTTCAACACACCATTTCAGTGTTCATGGCTGTGGGATTTCAAAATTAAACAGTTCTTTGCCCCTTGCACAGGTTTTATTATATGAAGCCAAGCTCCTGGTTGGTTGCCAGTGTTGTTAAATTACAAATAATGGAGTAACATGTCATTTCTAGGTACTTTAGAAGCAAAGGGTTATCATGATTCCCTTCATTTCCAGAGGTAATGCAGAAAACTGAAATGTATTCTGGGGTTTCTGTTTTGGCTCACTGTTTATAGATGAAAGTATTCATTGCGCTAATGGTTGTATCTTTAAGATAAATTAATATAGATTTATGAACCAGAAGTTTCATGAAGTATACTTAATCTCTGAGCTTGTTATTTCAAATGAGTAAACTAGGCTGGGAGAGGGTAAATGAATGCCCAGCGTCACTAGCTCACGGCAGGGACCATGTAGCCCTTCCATCCCCGGCACCCATACCATGTGGACTGAATAGAGAGAGATGCCTTTTTATATTTAAGAGATGCAGAATCCACCAACATTTTTAAGGAATGTAAAATCCAAGACACAAACCGATTTCTATATTATTTTTTACTGAAACAGATTTACAGTGAAAGAAATGTCAGTTTGTACCATTCACCATCTCTGAGGTTACAAGCATCTGTGCTGAGTCAGAACGTGTACTGTTGGAACAAGTCAAACTAAAAATATTGGACTAAGAAGAGCTAAGTTACCATGGAAGGGCTTTTTCAGAGCTGGTACCCGCTTCCTCTGCATCCTGCCCACTGAGATATCTCAGTCGTACATTCTCTACTAGTGTCTTTTTAGCTATGTCTTTTTAGACTTCAGAGCCATTGTCTTACACGTTGCGAATGCATCGTAGGCTCTGCTCTGGAGTGTTAAGTATTTCACGTCAGCCACAAAACCTTAGGTGTTGAGATTTTCTAATCTTCCAAAGGGTATTTGCTAATCTATACTTGTTTCTCTGCTTTGATTCTCCTCTGAGTTCATTACAAGCATTTTGGAACTCTGATATTTAAAAAAAAAAAAAAAAACTTCTAAATTTAAAAGCATGTGATTTGCTCGTTTGTTATCCCCTCAGATCTAGCTTATCTCTCACAAGACCTGGTTTTCAGTTAGTCAGTTTAGCAATCCGCATGTGAATGAGAGGGTACCCTGACTGGGAAGTGCTGAGCCAGAATATAGCTTGTAACTTATAAGTCCTCAGGATGGTGTTCTCAGTCAGCGTCATTTGAAAGTTAGTCTTCCCAGAACCTCCTATCTCTAGAATGTTTCATTTGACATTGTTGTAATTTTTCCACTAAAGCTTGAAAATAAAGAGTAGAGTCTTCCTTAGAGATTTCCTGACTTCTTTACTATTTAATGATTGTAAATCAACTGTGGTGTGTGCTCACGCACGTGTGTATGTGTGTGTTTCCCAAGTTAGAGCCTACGATGGAGCCAGCAACTAGGGAGAAAATCAGGGCAGGGCTGTTGGAGATGAGAGCTGGTGACAGCCTGAGAAGTGATACCTTAACATCAAGGAGCAGATCAGGAGAGCTCAAGGAAATAAGCAAACAAAAACCTGAGAGGAGAGGAAGAGAGGGCGAAGGAAGATGAGAGATCCTCCAGAAATCACCGTCTGTAAACCACAGAGTCTGCCGGCCACAGCGTGCTGCTTCCATGCAGGGCACGGGCACCTTCAAATCCTAAAGTGTTTTCAGTGGAAACCACCAGCATGTTTGCTGAGTCCTCAGAGTGGCTGAGTTAGACTGGATTATCTCTGCATAGCTTCCTTCTGGAAGGGCCAGGCTCTGGTCTTTATAGATCATAGACATGAACTTGTAAGAAAAGCAGATGAAAGGTGTCGGGTTCTTCTGGCTGACGGGGGGTTTAGGGTTGTTTCTGCCTCTTTCTAGATTACAGGTCTACCTGATTTGCTGCCTCATCCCCTTTTCCATTTCATAATAAAACACCAGTTCTCAAGTTAAAGAACTGTCTTTCCTTGATTATATACTTCATAGGTTGGCAGGAGACCCTGGTGGTGTAGTGGTTAAGTGCTATGGCTGCTAACCAAAGGGTCGGCAGTTCACATCCAGCAGGCGCTCCTTGGAAACTCTATGGGGCAGTTCTACTCTGTCCTATAGGGTCGCTATGAGTCGGAATCCACTCAACAGCACTGGGTGTGGTTTTTAGGTTAGCAACTCCCTGAAGAGGTTGAGGGGTCTCTTCATCTAGTTCAGTGAGTCTCATTAGACGCTCATCAGAATCACCTGGGGTGCTTTTTAAAAACACCAGTGCCCAGGCCTCATCCCCAGAGATTCCGATTTAACAGCTTTGGGGTGGGGCTGCTCCCTTTGTGACTCTAATGATCATCCAGGTGAGAACTACTCTGTAGTCATTAACTGCCCTCTCAGCCCACTGTGGAGCCCTGGTGGCACAGTGGTTAAGAACTTGTCTGCTAATCAAAAGGTCAGCAGTTCAAATCCACCAGTCGTTTTTTTTTTTTTTTGGAAACCCTGTGGGGTAGTTCTCCCTTGACCGATGGAGTTGCTATGAGTTGGTTTTTTTAAGCCACTGTAGGAGTCCCTGGGTGGTGCAAACGATTGAGCACCCAGCTGCTAACTGAAAGACTGGAGGTTTGAATCCCCCCAGAAATGCCTCTGAAGAAAGGCCTGATGAGCTATTTCAGAAAAATCAGCCTTTGAAAAACCTTACGGAGGACAATTCTATTCTGACATCCATGGGGTCATCATGAGTCAGCATCGACTCCATGGTAGCTGGTATGGTTCCCCATAGACAGCTGATCCCACTCATGGGCCATAGATTCTCCTAAACCCTTTCTTTGAGGAGGGCCATCCCCATCCTATATCTGGGTTTTGGAGTCATTCTCATTTTCAGAGCCTGTAGCCATATGTTCCCAGAGAGTAGCTATCCTCACCTTAGCTCTGTTGGTTTAGGTTACACTAGATGAAAAAACACACGGAATTCATGTAAATACAGACCTGAAAGGAAAGATTTATTTCACTACTTGCACCCAGTACTAGCTCCCTGCATAGAGGGCCACCTATAGAGGACCCTGATTAACTGTTTGCTGGATGATTGGATGGTTGTGTTCCCTTGGCAGACTCCAACTCGGGTCCAGTGTGTACTTCCTACTTATTGTAATCAAGAACAGAAAAGATAATAGAAGAAGACTCCTGAGCTTCGTTTTTTCCATTTGTTTTGTTCCTGTAGTTTTAGGCAGATCAATATATTCAATAAAAAAAAAAAAAAAATTTTTTTTTTTTTTTCCAATACTTAGAAGGAAAGAATGGGGAGGATTAATAAAAGCACAATACCCTACTTGTTCTGGATGGCTCAGACAGCTTGTGTTGGGTTCCACGTTTAGGCATCCATGTTAGGAGTGAATCATTGTAGGTGGTCACTGGCCATGCCCAGGTCAGAGTCCAGCAGTGTTGTGGTGACTTTGTGGCAGCACTGGGCACTTGGGGTGCTAGAATGGTAATGGGGCCAGTGGGAGCACAGGAGGGATCTGGGTAGGTCAGACTCAGAGCCCAAACTGTGCAGGGTGACAGGCCCTACAGCCTCTTCCTGTACCACCTGTTACCCTAAGGATGAGCCTGGAGTGAGGCAAGGCACTCACTCATCAAGCCAGGTGGTGACCTACTTGCCTTTTACTGGCTCCCTGGTCTCACTTTACATTCACTTTGTGGCCAGCTTTGCTCTGGCTTCTTCCCTAGGCTCTCAGATGAGACTGCTTTGCAGAGGCCACCAGTGTCCACTTCGATGTCTTTAATTTTCGGGATCACCTCACCCTTTTTAATACTGTCACCTACTCCCTGCTTGAACCTCTTTATTCCCTTGGCTTCTAAGATAGCATCATTTTCCCAGTTGTTAGCTGCTGTTGAGTTGGCACCAACTCATGGCGACGCATGTACGACGGAACAGAACACTGTCCGGTTCTCAATCAGACAGTGTTCTATTGTGATCTGTAGGATTTTTACTGGCTAATTTTCAGAAGTAGATCTTCAGGCCTTTCTTCCTAGACTATCTTAGTCTGGAAGCACCACTGGAACCTGCCCACCAGGGGTGATCCTGCTTGTTTTTGAAATAACCGAATGTTGGTGGCATAGCTTCCAATATTGTAGCAACATGGAAGTCACCACAGAACCACAAACTGACAGATGAGTGTTGGATTTCCCAGTTGCCCAAGTTCAAAAACCAGGCAGTCATGCTAGACTGCTGTCTCCCCATCACCCCATCCCTGATCTGTTCCTGATTTCTGCCATCAGGTAGCACCTGGCGTAGGCATTATCACCTCCATTGTTTCCTCTTAACCCACTATGCTGTGGCAGCTATTTAAAAGCCTCCTCATTCATCTTCCTGCCACTTGTCTCTTCTCTCAGATCCACACCACTTCCCTTTTTCACACTGCTGCTGAGTGATCTTTTAAAAACACACATCTGATCATGTTTCCCTCTGTTTAAAGTCCCTTAGAGGCTTTTCATCACAACTTCCTTAATACACCATTAAGGCTTTCTCTTTCCTGACTCTTAGTGAGCTTTCCAGCCTCATCATGTGAGGCTCTGTATTTGGGACCTGCTGGTGGCTTCCACCAGGCTTGCTCAGTCTTCTTTGCCTCCCTCATGCTGTTCCTTCTACCTGAAATTCCCCTCCCACCTGTCTTCACCTGGCTCACTGTCACACATCCTTTAGACCCATGTATCAAAAGGATGTCATCTCCCCCCGTAAGGCCTCTCCGATCCCCCAGTTTGAACTTGGTGCCCATCCATGTCCTCGGGGCACCTAGTGTGTTTCACTCTCTTTAAGTCACATCAGACTGTACTGAACACATCTGCCGACATGTCTGTGTTCGGGCGACACCCCTGAAGGTAGGGACCATATCCCGTTTATCTTCGTTCTCTCCACACCCAGACGCGTTGCCTGCACGTAGTTCTTGTTAGCTGCTGTGGAGTCGACTCTGACTCTTGGTGACTTACGTGTAACAGAGTAAACCATTTCCTGGTCCTGCATCATCCTGATAATCGGTGGCCACCATTGTGGCTGTTGTGCCAGTCCATCTCACCAAGGCTCTCCCTTACCCTTGTTGGCACTCTGCATCACCAAACATGATGTTCTGTTCCAGCGATTGGTCCCTACTGATGAGGTATCCAAAGCGAGTTGGACAGTGTTCTGTTGTGATCCGTAAGGCTTTCCATTCATTAAGTGCTTACTGAACCAAACTGAATGGACATAAAGACACAGAGAATTCTCTCAGTTTCTTTCTCTGCCTTTGGCCCCTTGGTTGCTCCCAGGGCTTTGAACTGACTTGTTCTGATTTGACCCCCCTGCCGAGAATTTGCTTTGCCACCCAGATATACTGAATCACAGTCTACAGTTTAATAAGATGCCCAGGTGGCTCTTATGTATGATAATTGCTCTGCAGTAGAGCAGTGGGTCTGAAAATTTATCATATGTAAGAATCACCTGGGTATCTTGTTAAAATGTAGATTATGATTCAGTATCACTGGGGTGGAAATTCAAATTATCAACAGGGGTTTGAACCAGAATGAACTGATCGGAAGCCCCGGTCTTGAGACTTCTTCTTCAAGAGGGCGTTGGGAAGACTTCTCAGGAAGCTGTTGCAGACCCAGCCATCTGAGACAGGTGGGAATGACTATGACTTCAGTGATCAGCACTTGGATGTTGTGTGGATAGGGCCAGTGTCCTTGTGACTGCAGCTGACCTACATTCCTGGACTTGGGCCCCTCCCAGGGTTTCCAGGCCACTACCGAAGTACAGATGGCTCATCTCTTGTGTCAGGAGCCTGGCTTCCCCCACCGTGGTGGACCTCTAGAACGCGTTCCCGCCGACTGGTTGCTAAAAAAGCAAGTCGCGGTACACGTACAGGGAGGAATTTGGCTTTTGGGGCCTATGTTGTATGTCATTAACTGCTCTGCCCTGAGTGGACCTCAGGGCTCATTTATTGCTTTACATCCAAACAGTCTTATAATAATATATTCCCCTAAAATGTCAGTCTCCTGACAACAATAATTATAAAATGTTGTCCTCTCTTTGGCTTTGCAAGTATCTAAACTTATTGCATATCACAGTTAAGTTTAAATTTATTCATTTCTGAGATTCTGTCATGGCAAATGTTGTGCAAATTAAACCATCCAGTTAGTCACTGCGCTGGTTTATCCTGCTGCCCCTGGCCTCTTGGTCAAAGTCAGAACCTGGTATTTTCTTCTTGCACAGCTATGGAGACATTGCTTATCCCAGGGCAGGTTAGGACACAGCCCTCCTTTGGAAGCTCTGCCATCAAGATAAGCCTTGTCCTACCGTTTTAGTTTCTGATTGATGGGAATGGCTAATTCACTCAGCTGCTAACTGAAAGATTAGAGGGTCGAGTCTACCCATAGGCACCTCAGAAGAAAGGCCTGGTGATCTAATTCTGAAAATTCAGCAGTTGGAAACCCTCCAGAGCACAGTGCTACTCCGACACACGTGGGGTTTGCCGTGAGTCAGAGTCGAGCTGACCTGACCAGATGGCGACTTGCTAAGCTGGCTCTACACCTTTAGCACTGTGTTAGCGTCTCACTTTCTGCTTACCCTTCCTTGGACAAGCTTCCTTTTTTATAGCTCTGCCCCCGTTCAGGTAGGTCAGCCATAGTTCAAGACACAGCTTCAATATTTCTTCAGGACAAGATAGAGCACTTTAGAGAGGTGAGACGTGGGACAGTGCGGGAAGATATTTGAGGTTCACAAATTTCAAGGCAAATAAAGTGTGTTCCCAGCAGATCGAAACTGCTGTTTTCTTGAACAACAATTCACCAGCCATGGTTTCCCTTCAGACACAGACATCTCTGCTATCTGCTGAATTTTCTGTAGGTAGCAGGTCCTGGCCCTGATCCCACTATAATCCCAAGCCTATTGTGTGGCTTTCTCAGTGGGGGCCGATTGAGTGGGAGTTTTCTCCTTTGCCTTGCAAAAGAAAAGTCTTATCAGGCTGGTTTATGGACCATATTCTCACTTCTGCACTTTGTTCAAACAAAGTTGCAGTGTCTGGTCAAATAGCAGCCCAAATAACAGGGAGGTTAGATGTAGGTGGTCTGGGCCGTGGGGAGCTTTGGAGCCTCACGGATCCCACATGGCATGCTGGCTTTATAATGGAGTCACTCAGAGCCTCTCAAAGGCCCTGCTTTTAGGAGGGAACAGACCAGGCTTTGTGCAGTTCACTGGGCCCCCACCCCCTGCAGAGAGACTGTCTTCTTGGTCACGGATGGTTGGGCTTGAACTTGGCTGCTCTACAAGGCCCAAGGTGGAGGCTTTTCTTCTCTTCCCACACCAAAAGGCTGCACTGGTGGGCAAGGGAGGGTGGCTTTACCTCCCTGTGTATTTGATGCCTTTTCAGCCCAGACTTGATGCTTGAGTTAAAGCCCTGGGGCACCAAGAAGTGTTGAAAGGGACACGGTGAACGTGCACTTGCCATTGACAGTCTCTCCCTCTGCGTCTTTGTTTCCTCCTCTTGGCATCTCCTTCCTTCCTCATTTCTTCCTCATGCTCTTCTTCCTGCCCACACTTCCCTTTGTATGCCTGGTGATGTCCATGAGCATTGCCCGGGGGGACCACAGGCCCAAGTGCTTTTGCCATGGCACAGCTCAGACAATGATAGCACCCCCTTCACTGTCCTTGGATTCTGTAATGCCCCCGTGCACTGATAGAGTGAGTGGCTCATGGGGTCCGAAGGGCTTCCACACCCAGCCACCCTTGGAGAGAGATAGGCAGTTTATCTTGTAACCTGCGTTCTTTCTATCCGCCTCTGTGGCTTGGAGGTTGGTGACAGTTAAAGGAAGAAGAAGTGGGGTGGAAAGCATGACGGGGGCCCTAAGACATGATGCCTGGATCACTTCCCTTGGTGCTGTGTTTTAGAGCCCCCTTCTCTCAGTTCTGGCCCTAGGAGCAGATTCCTTCCACAGCCAGAAGGCTCTCTCACAGAATCATGTATCCTTCCTGCTGCTTCTCCCCAAGAAGCCAAGACTGGGAGTTCTCCTGTGTGGTGTGTGTGTTTTGGAGAGTAGTATCATGGCTGATGAGAACAGCAGGGAGCACGTGGGCAGGGGCCATGGTCTAGTGGGTCTGGTGGCTTCATTGGGGATGGCGGAGGGGCTCCCCACAGTGCCCTCTCACCTCTCATCCCCTCCTCCCCCAGGTCTGTGTGTGATGAGTGCAGCATCCATCTTCACGGTGAGGCACCCAGAGTGGCATCTCAACTCTGACTACTCCTACGGCTTCGCCTACATCCTGGCCTGGGTGGCCTTCCCCTTGGCCCTGCTCAGCGGTGTCGTCTACGTGATTTTGCGGAAACGTGAATGAGGCGCCCAGACAGACCCTCTGAGTCTCTGAGCATACACAGGGAAGGGAGGAAGGAAACCAGAAAAAAAAAAAAAAAAAAAAAGCTATCCAAAACTCAAACCAAACCAAACCAAAAGTAGAGAAGGGGGGTTACTGTTGATTAAAGATGTATATAATATCTACGGTTTATAAAACCTATTTATAACACTTTTTACATATATGTACATAGTATTGTTTGCTTTTTATGTTGACCATCAGCCATGTGTTGAACCTAAGGGAGTATCTAAAGAACTTTAAATCCTAACAGTATAATCAAGCTCAGTATTTCTGTTTTGTTTTTTGTTTTGCCTGGAAATGACAAAATAACTCCATCTCACCCTTTCCCTTTTATTGGAAAGAAAAGACCTCCCTCCCGCTCCACCTCATTTAGAAAACCAAAGTGTGGGTCCAAGCCCCAGATGGCCAGATGCCCTTTTATTGTGGGTGACCCAGTGCATTAAACATGGACATCCACTGCCTGGACCTCTGTGTGAAGTCTTAACGCACACACGGACAAAATTCCCCCAAACTGGAGCTCTTGGCACAAACACAGCTGTGGCTTTGGGATCCTCGCCCTTCTGGGTGGGTGTTCCCACCATGCATCTAAAGGAGAAATCAGTGACAACAAACCTGTGAAATGGTGCTATGTATTTACCATTCCTTGTTATCACTAATCATCTAAACGACTCACTGGAAATTCAATTAACAACTTTACAACATAAAGTAGAATGGAGGCCTGCATAATTTTGTGTAATATAAATGGTTTATAACCCCCGTTGTACCTAGCTAGGCTGCTATTATTACTATAATGAATAAATAATAAGCAAAGCCTTGATCTCGCCCACAATTTTCTTACAGTCAGAGCTTCGGGACAAGCCTCTAGACCTCCTGAGGCCATGAGTTTCCCAGGCTTGGCTGGGTCTAGACTGTTCTCTGCCTCCAAGGACTGTCTGGCAATGACTTGTATTGGCCACCAACTGTAGATGTATATACGGTGCCCTTCGGATGCTAAGACTCCAGACCTTTTTTTTTTTTTGGCTTTGCTTTTTCTGATTTTATACCAACTGTGTGGACTAAGATGCATTAAAATAAACATCAGAGTAACTCACTGGTATCTACTGGATTTTTGTGGGGCCTGGGGCATGGTACAAATTATAGTATGGTGAAGAGCACCTGAGGACAGCAAGGTTGTTCTGATCTTGGCTGGAGCAGGATGCTGAGGGACAAAAAGCACAGCTTTCTTCCGGGCTACAGAGAGCACACCATGTCTTCAGAAGCCTGTACAAACGTGTGATGGTGGGAGGGGCGTGGGGGTTGGAGCTGAAATTGAAGTTATAGGGATTGGAAGGGATTTGGGTGTTCATTTAGCTCTGCCCTCTCTCACTGTTCTGAGGTGACCTATGTGGGGAGCTCACAGATATTTAACTGTCAGGAGGAAGGGAGGCATGACAGGTGAAAGCTCTAAATGATGTTGACTTCATAGGATGGTAGTTGCACCAGCTGAGCTCCTAAAAGCATCTTTAGGGAACAGATGTGTCATCCACTTGTCTTCTGGGCCCTTCCATCCATGGACATTTTATTGTGTATCTGCAGTATATTAAGCCAAGGATGCACTCAGTGTTCTTCAGTATTTACTGAGCACCTTCTCTGTGGTGGCACCAGAGATCAAAAAGGAATGACGTAATTCTTAACCTCAAAAGGTCGCATTGTAGTGAGAGACGCAATGTAAACAAATAACCATATTAAGGTAGGGTTAAGAGCGCGGACGTTAGACAGCCTTGGTTTGAGCTTGCCCTCTGCCGCTTACTGCATGAGGCTCAATAAGTTACTTAAACTCTCTAAGATTCAGTTTTGTCATTGGAAGAGGGGGATGCAAATGCCAAGTTTACAAGGTTTTGAGGATTAAAGGGAGATGACATATATGTAAAGTGCCAGCACAGGAACCACTACGTAGAAAGCACTCTAAATTACAGTGGATATCACAGATGTGACGACAGAAGCATAGCTGAAGTGTTGAAGGAGCACAGGAAAAGGAGTTACAGATTGTTCCGGGGATTCACGATACCAGGCTGCATGTTAGAATCCCCCCTGAGGGCCCACCCAGAGGTTCTGATGCCCCATGTGTGTGGTGGGACTCCCCCTGCCTTGATATGTTTAGAGAACCCTGCTGGTGATTGCAGTGTGCAACCAGGATGACAACCTCTGAGCCAGTTAGTGCTGCTCAGATAGTAACATGCTGATGAACCAGTAACCAACTGCCGTGGAGTCAGCTCTGACTCCTGCCACCCCCTGTGTGTCAGAATAGAACGGTGCTCCATAAGGTTTTCAAGGGCCGATTTTTCAGAAGTAGGTCTCCAGGACTTTCTTCCAAGGTGCCTCTGGTTGGACTCGAACTTCTGATCTTTCAGTTGGCAGCCGAGCGGGTTAATCATTTGTACCACCCAGGGACCCTAGCTGGCTTGATATGTGGCTAGTGAATCCCCTGGAAATCCTGTAAGATCTGATTCGGTAGGTCTGAGGTGAGGTCGGAGATTCTGCATTTCTCCTTAGTGCCTGGCTGGTGCTGATGCCGTTGGTCCACAGACCACACTTGGAATAGCAAGAGCTAGAAGAAAGCTGCCTTCAGGCACCCTCAGCGTCTTCTGCCTTTGAACATCTGTGACAGAGGGGCTTCTCCCTTAAAGAGGGCTGGGTTTTACATAGTCACCAGCTACTCCAGTCTCGGAGAAATCTGCTAAGGTGCCATCAATGGTGCAGAGATGCAGGAGGGACGTAGGTGACTGAGAAAATGGGGAATTTCGTTTCACGAACCTGTGCTTTGAAAGTATACTCTTGTTACCTACACTTTCTTTAAAAATTAATATGGATCAAAGGAGAAAACCAAAAATGGCCCAAAATCTCCCCACCTAAGTAGTTCTGTTACCGACATAGATTTTATGATTTCTTCCAGGAGAAAAGCAATGCCCACATATGTGGATCCGTTTATGTATTTTAGAATGTACACAAAAGGGACCATGCCGCTCACAGTGCTCTGTACCTTGTTTTTCTACTCACATAATGGTATAAATTGGAGGTATTTCTGTATCAGCACATACCTCATTCTTTTTAATGAGCTCTGCTTTATTCTTTTAAAATTCTGCATCATGTTTTACTATGTAGCTGCATAGATGATAATACCAAGCCAAAGGGCACGAATATTTTAAAAAATTTAGTAGGTATTGCTGTTTTAAAAAAAAAACCAAACCCACTGCCATCGAGTCGATTCCGACTCATAGCAACCCTGTAGGACAGAGTAGAACTGCCCCATAGAGTTTTCAAGGAGCGCCTGGTGGATTTGAACCGCTGACCTTTCGGTTAGCAGCTATAGCTTTTAACCACTACACCACCAGGGTTTCCATCTGTTGCTGACTTAGCCTCTAGAAGACAGCCCAACTCTGACCGGCAGTTGAGCCTGCCTTGGTATATGTAACTCATGGGGTTCACCAAGAACAGAGAAGTGTTCAAACAAAAACACTTGAGTAGATGCAACTTGGAGTCCCTGCGTGTAAATGGTTAATGCACTTGGCTGCTAACCAAAAGGTTGGAGGTTCAAGTCCACAGAGTTGCCTCTAAAGAAAGGCTTAGTGATCTAGTTCAGAAATGATCAGCCACCGAAAACCCCACAGAGCACAGTTCTATTCTGACATGTGGGGTCACCCTGAGTCAGAGCCATCTCAACAGCGACTGATGACGGGGTTAGAAACTGCTTGTCTGCTGCGGGCTTCTCTGAACACAGCTGCTCTTGGTCTCCCATCTCGGGCCAGCTTCATTGCCCAGAGAACCTGTCTGCCATAGGTATTCTAAGTGTGACCTAGAATTGGATACGTGCGTGGCAGACACTGCTGGGCAGTTGTGGGGTGAATCCCATTTACCAAACCACAGGGCTGACACTCAGTGCCTGCCCTGAGCAGAACCGGGCCGTGGCTTCGTCATCCAGGGCTGCTTGCTCCTTCACCACTGGTGTTCAGTTCAGTCTGAAAGGCGAAAGGGCAGCTGGCTGTCCCGGCTGTTCCCAATTCTCTTATTTCAGTCTGTTCTTTCAGTTTAAAGAGTAATGCACCTTTAATTTTTGTGGTTTTGGTTATTTTTAAAAAGGCACAGATTCTTATTCCTTCCGAGCAATATAAAGCAAAACGAGACGCTGTAGATAAATTGCTAACATATTTCTTCACTAACAGAATCTTGGGTTTTCCCAGGGGATTATTCTGATGACATTTATTTTCCATCCTTGAGCACTTCTGAGAAATATTTCAATCCTGGGAATGTACAGAATGGAGTTTTGCTTAGAAATCGCCCTCTTAGCAGTGGCTTTCTGCCCTACTTTGAGACTCTGGGAGTGGACTGCCTACAAAAGACAAATGCTTTCAGGGAATAGTAGCCTTTTTTCCATTTCTCCTCACTCTGGGATCTCGTAGCCCTGAGCTACAGTTTTCTCTCCCCAACTCCTTGTGGATGCTGGAAGCTCTGCTTAGCTTTTCCGCCCTTAGCATCTACTTCCCGAACGCCTTTCCAGTCTCATGGTGTGCTGCCTATTAATTGGGAATTCTTCAACGGGAAATTCAGAAGAGTGTTGGGCTCACCTCAATGGGGTTTCTTCTCTCTGGTCTCCTGGCTCCTCAAAGAGATTAAAAAAAAAGTTTATCCAGATTTTCTAGTATTTTTTAGTCCAAATAATTTATTTGCAATAGGTTAGTCTACAAGAAAGCTCTTTCATTTTGGAAACAAAATTCAATTTTTATTTTGATAACATTTATGTTAATTTTATAAAATAATTGAGGGAAAATCCGTTTCTTCCCAAGCAGATAATCAGTATCAAATTACCTAGTTCTGCATTTATACCTTAGCTAAAGGTTTTTTTTAAAAAAATCTAGTCCGTCATTTTTACATAAACTTTATTTTTAGGCATTTTACATGCTTTATGGCTTTTGTGAATTGTTTTTATTCCCTTGTATTTTTTATTGATTATTACGGGGATATAGGGTCACTATGAGTCAGAATTGCCTCGAGGGCAACAGGTCTTTTTTTTTTTTAACAGAGGA
Organism: Loxodonta africana; assembly: GCF_030014295.1. Classification (NCBI taxonomy): domain Eukaryota; kingdom Metazoa; phylum Chordata; class Mammalia; order Proboscidea; family Elephantidae; genus Loxodonta; species Loxodonta africana. The sequence goes on along the minus strand of NC_087359.1, from coordinate 80,552,163 downwards.
AACCTGTTGATTTCTCTAAACCAATTTTATACTTGGTTCCCTTGCTAAATTGTCTTACATTTTTTGGTCTTTCCCAATAAATTATATCGGTTTCTTATTATGTAGGTTTCACAGTGTTGGCAAAAACAGAAAGAAAAAAAAAAACGTGATTTGCTGTTTCTCCTTTTCCTGTATTTATAGTTCTTAGTTTTATATTGCCTTATGTGTCATTCAGAACTTCCAAGATACGCTGAATAATAAGTGCAGTGGTAGACATTCTTTCCCTCTGATTTTAATGGGGATGCTCATATTTATAATTTATTTTAAAATTATTTATTTCGATAAGTATGTATTTCTTGATTCTCAATTTAACAGGAATTTTAACCAATGATTTGTGTATGCTAAATGTTACCAATTTTTTTTTAGTCTTTATAAGTTTTTTTTTTTTCTAACTATAACCGGTTGCTATGGTGAATCTTATCAATAGATTGCCTAACATCGAATCATAGTTTTGTTAATAATTCCAGCTTCTTATGGTGCATTATTCTTTCAAATGTTGCTGGATCTTATTTGCTGGCATTTTATTAAGGCTTTGTGTGTGTCTTTATTTATAAATAAGATTGATTTTAGTTTGTGTGTGTCGGTGTGTGCGCGTGTGTGTGTGTGTGCGATCACTAGTAGATTTTAATCTTGGAGCCATTTCATGAGTGGAGGCTACTCTCTCTTTTATATGTGAGCTTACTAATATAGGTATTAGTGAATTTTTTGAGAGCTTGATAGCACTCAGTAGTTAAATCTCCTTGGCTGTTGGATAGTTAGGATAATTTTCTCAAATGTGTTCCATGATTTGTTTCTTATTTAAGCATTTGAACTCTTAATTTCTTTTGGTAATTTATATAGTTGCTAGAAAATTATACATTTTATTCAGATTTTGAAATTTATTTTCATAAAATTGCACAGGCTTGTCTCATAATTATTTCAAACCTCTGTATCAACTTTTTTGGTCTTAATTTTGCTTATTTGTGTTTTCTCTGTTTTCTTGATTAGTCTAGGCAGTGGTATATCCCTCTTATTTTCTTAAAAAAAAAAAAGCTGTTGTACTCATCAGTTCCACAGATTGTTTTTTCTACTTCTCTAGGTTTCTTTTACTTTTCTTCCTATTCCCTCCCTGCCTTCATCCAGTTTATTATTTTTGCACATTCATCCTTTGATTTCTAATAATTTCTTGTTTTGTTAATGTTGATGCTATGAAATTTGTCTCATAAAGGGTTAGGATAGTTGTGTTCTTCTCCAAATGATACCCTTTTTTAATCTAACAAAGCCTTAATTGTCCCAGTCAATTGTTTTATAGGATTTTATTTTGTATACATGTAGCCTTACTATCCCACTTTTTTCCCCCCTTTTCGCCCCCATCCCCGCCTCCCAGCACATGGTGACCACTAATAAACTTTGGTCTCTATGCATTTCCCTATTCTGGGTATTTCATGTAAGTGAGATCATACAGTATTTGTCCTTTCGTGTTTGGTTTATTTCACTTGGCATTATGTTTTCAAGATTCATCCATGTTGTTACATGCATCAGAACTTCATTTCTCTTTATGGCTGAATTATATTCCTTTGTATGGACAGATCACATTTTATTTATCCACTCTGTGGTGGTTACTTGGGTGTTTCCACTTTTTTGGATTTTGTGAATAACACTGCAGTGACCATTTATGTATAAGCATGGGTTCGAGTCCCTGTTTTCAAGTCTTTTGGATATACACCCAGGAATAGAATTGTTTGGTCATATAATAATTCTATGTTTCACTTTTTGAAGAATCACCAAAAAGTTTTCCACATGGCCATACCATTTACATTCCCACCAGCAATGTATGAGGCTTCCAGTTTCTCTGCATCCTCATCAATGCTTGTTATATTCATATCTGTCATCTTTGCCCTGGTTGTGCAGTGGTTAAGAGCTATGGCTGCTAACGAAAAGCTCAGCAGTTTGAATCCACCAGCTGCTCCTTGGAAACCCTGTGGGGCAGTTCTGCTCTGTCCTGTAGGGTCGCTATGAGTCAGAATTGACTTGACGGCAATCTACGTTTAATTTATTACATGAAGAATACAAAAGAATGCTGACTACATTCACATAGCTGTTTACATTTCACAAACTATAAAAACTCTTAATCCAATATGATATTCTTCCTATATCTATGCTAATGGAAAAAAAGCTTCATTGAAAACTGCAAAGCCAGAATGCTCCTCAGAAGCAAGGATGGCAAGACTAGACTGCGTCTCACATACTTTGGACGTGTTATCAGGAGGAACTAGTCCCTGAAGAAGGACATCATGCTTGGTAAAGTAGAAGGTCAGCAAAAAATAGGAAGACCGTCAATGAGATGGCTTGATGCAGTGGCTGCAAAATGGGCTCAAGCATAACAACAATTGTGAGGATGGCTCAGGACTAGACAGTGTTTCGTTCTGTTGTACATAGGGTAGCTATGCATTGGAGCCAATTCAATGGCACCTAACAACAATAACAACATATATATAAAAAACAAAACCCAGTGCCGTTGAGTCGATTCCGACTCATGGCGACCCTATAACAGAGTAGAACTGCCCCATAGAGCTTCCAAGGAGCGCCTGGAAGATTTGAACTGCCAACCCTTTGGTTAGCAGCCGTAGCACTTAACCACTGCGCCACCAGGGTTTCCAACACACATATATATATGTGTGTATATAGATACCCACTCCTCACTTATTGACAGTTAGTCCCCAAAGAACAGGTTATTATGCAAAAATGGAGGATGACCACTTCAGATTACAAAATATTATGGGGAACACATGTCCATCTAGACCCCAAAGGTGGAAATTGTAGGTAGGCGCTATATGTTCTGCTGGTCATGAAAGGGTTACTGCCTGGCATACATCATCAATGTGCAAAATAGATATTTTACTGTTGTCGTAAAGGCGAAATGTTGGATAACAAGGTAGTCGATAAGTGAGGAGTAGGGGTGTGTTTGTGTGCATATGTGTGTTGTTGGGTGCCACTGAGTCACTTTTCAACGCACAGTGACCCCATGTGACAGAGTAGAACTGCCCCGTAGGGTTTTCTGGGCTGTCATCTTTACAGGAATAGATCACCAGGTCTTTCTTCTGCAGAGCCACTAGGTAGGTTTGAACCACCAACCTTTTGATTAGCAGCCAAGCACTTAACCATTGTGCCTTCAGGGCTACTTATATATAATAGCAATCCTAGTAGGTGTGAAGTGGTATCTCATTAAAATTTGAATTTGCATTTCCCTAATGATGAATGTCACCATCTGTCGGTTTGTCATATTGTGGTGGCTTGAGTATTACTATGATGCCGGAAGCTATGCCTCTGGTATTTGAAATACCAATAGGGTCATCCATTGTGGACAATATTCAGGAAAGCTTCTAGACTAAGGCAGACTAGGAAGGAAGGCCTGGTATCTAATTTTGAAAATTAGCCAATGAAAACTCTATGGATCACAACAGAATATTGTCCAATATAGTGCTGGAAGATGAGACCCAAAGGCACTCAGAATACAAAAAGTGGCTGCAACATCTATAGAACACTGCACCCTACAACAACAGGTGTACATGGAACATTCTCCAGGACAAATCATATGCTATGCCATAAAACAAGCCTTTGATAAACTTGCCGTTGCTGTTAGACTTGATAAACTTAAAGATGACTGAAATCATATAAAGTATGTTCTCCAACCACAATGGAACAAAATTAGAAATTAATAACAATTGATTTGGAAAATTTATAAATACGTGGAATTAAAAAATACACTCCTAAATAAACAATTGGAAACCCTGGTGGCATAGTGGTTAAGAACTATGTCTGCTAACCAAAAGGTCAGTAGTTTGAATCCACCAGGGGCTCCTTGGAAACTCTATGGGCCAGTTCTACTCTCCTACAGGGTCGTTATGAGTCAGAATCAACTCAGTGGCAGTGGATTTGGTTTGAGGTTTAAATAAACAATTAGTCAAAGAAGAATTCACGAAGGACATTAGTAAATACTTTGAGTTGGATGAAAATGAAAATGCAACATACCAATGCTTATGAGATGCAGCCAAAATAATCCTTAGAGAAAAATTTACAGCTGTAAATGTCTAGATTAAAAAAGAATAAATAAATAAATAGCCTAACCTTCCATCTTCAGACACTGGAAAAAGAGCAAACTACATTTAAAGCTAGAAGAATGAAGGAAATAGTAAAGATTAAAGTGGAAATTTATGAAATAAAAGTTAGAAAAATTAACAAAAGTAAAACTTGATTCTTTGATAAGATAAGAATATTGACAGCCTTTAGCTAGATTGATGAAGAAAACAAGAGCGAGAGATAAATTACTAAAATTAGAAATGAAAGAAGTGATATACTATTCACCTTACAGAAATAAAAAGGATCAATGGTATGCCATTAAATTAGACAATTAGATAAAATGGAGAGATTGCTAGGACACGAAAGATCAAAACTGACTCAAGAAGAAATAGAAAATCTGAATAGACCTGTGACAAGTAAAGAAATTTAAACAGTAACCGGAAAACTACACGCAAATAAAAACCCAGGTCCAGATGGCTTTACTGTGAATAACACCAAAAAAATTAAAGAAAAATTAAAATACCAGTGCTTCACAAACTCTCTTCCAAAAAAAAGAAAAGGAGGAAACATTTCCAAACTCATTCTATGAGGCCAGTATTACCCTGATACCAAAACCAAAGGCATTTCAAGAAAAGAAAACTATAGATCAATATCCCTTGAGAATATAGATGCAGAAATCCTCAATAAAATACTAGCAAATTGAATCCAGTAACATATAAAAAGGATTATACACCATGACCAAGTGGAATTTATCCTGGGAATGTGAGGTTGGCTCAACATCTGAAAATAAACTAATGTAATAAACTGTATCAATAGAATTAAAACACACACACACAAGATCATCTCAATAGATGCAGAAAAATCACTTGACAAAATCCAACACTTTTCATGATAAAACACATACACACACTCAAAAAACTACAAATGGAAGGAAGCTTTTCTCAATCTGATAAAGGGCATCTATAAAAAACCCACAGATAACATCTCTCTACTTATTGGTGAATTGGTGGATGCTTTCCCCTAAGATCAGGAACAAAACAAGGATGTCTACTCTCACCACTTCTATTTAACATTGTTTTGGAAGGTCTAGCCTGGACAGTTAGGCAAGGAAATGAAGTCACTCAAATTAGACAGGAAAAAGTAAAACTATCTCTATTTGTAAATGACGTGATCTATGTAGAAAATCTTAAGAAATCTACTAAATAACTATTTGATCTGTTAATGAGTTCAACGAGGCTGCAAGATACAAGATAATAAACACACATCAATTGCATTTCTATTCACTTGCAGTGAACAACCTGAAATTAAAATTAAGAAAAAAATCCCATTTACAATAGCATCAGAAATAATAAAATATATAGGAATAAACTTAACATAAGAAGTACAAAACTTATACTCTGGAAACTATAAAACTTGATTTAAAGAAGACCTAAAGAAATGGGAAAACATCTCATGCTCATGGAGCTGAAGAGTTAATATTGTTAAGATGGTAATATTGACCAAATTGACCTACAGATCAAACACAATCCCTAACAGAATCCCCGTTGGCTTCCTTGTGAAAATTAAAACCTGATCCCTGAATACATATGGAAACTCAAGGGACTCAGAATAGCCACAGAAATCTTGAAAAATAATAAAGTTTGAAGACTCAAACTTAACTTCAAAAGTTATTGCAAAGCTACAGTAATCAAGAGAGTGGGGTGCTGGTGTAGGGCTAGATATATAGATCAATGGAATAGAATTGAGAAATCAGAAAAAAAAAGTACATTAATGATCAATTGATTTCTGATAAAGGTGCAAAGGCATTCAATGTGGGAAATAATGGTCTTTTCAACAAACTATGCTGGGCCAACTGAATATCCACATGCAAAAGAATGAAGTTGGACCCTTACCTCACACCATATACAAAAATTCACTCAGAGTGGATCAAAGACCTAAATGTAAGAGCTAAAACCTTGAAAGTATTAGAAGAAAACATAGGGGTAAACTTTTATGACCTTGGATTTAGAGTCGGAATCGACTTGATGGCAACGGGTTTGGTTTTGGTTTTTTTAGATGCGTTACCATTTAGGTATGAGCAAGAAAATAAAATACAGATAAATCATGAATATTAAAAATATCGTGCTTCGAAGGACACTATCAAGAAAGTGAAAAGATAACCCACAGAATGAGAGAAAATATTTGCAAATCATATATCTGATAAAGGTCTTATGTCTAGACTATATAAATATCTCTTATAACTCAATAATAATAAGAAAAATAGCCCAGCTGAAAATCAGCAAAGGGTTTGAATAGACATTTCTCCAAAGAAGATACATAAATGGCCAGAAAGCACATGAAAAGATGCTCAACATCATTAGTCATTAAGGAAATGCAAATCAAAACCACGATGAGATATCACTTCATACACACTTGTTTGCTGCAGTCAAGTCGACTCCAACTCATGGTGACTCCATGTACAACAGAGTGAAGCATTGCCCTGTCCTGTGCCATCTTCACAATCATGGTATGCTTGAGTCCATTGTTGTGGCTACTGTGTGTTTTGAGTGCCTTCAAACCTAAAGGGTACATCTTCTAGCACTGTATCAGACAGTATTCTGTTATGGCTCATAGGATTTTCTTAGGCTAATTTTCACAAGTAGATACCCATTAAACCGATTTCCACTGAGTCAATTCTGACTCATAGCGACCCTATAGGACAGAGTAGAACTGCCCCATAGAGCTTCCAAGATGTGCCTGGTGGATTTGAACTGCAGATCTTTTGGTTAGCAGCTGTCACACTTAACCCCTATGCCACCAGGGTTTCCTATAAGTAGATAGCCAGGCCTTTCTTCCTAGTCACACACACTACACACACTAAAAAAAAAAAAAAACACACACACTAGGATGGGCTTAATCTGAAAAGACAGGTAAGTGTCAGTGTGATGGTTAACATTGTGTGTTAATTTGGCTGGGCCATGATTCTCAGTGTTTATATGTGATCACTCCCATTAAGGAATCTGCTGTTAGTAGCCAATCAATTGAAAGGGAGTTTCCTTGGGGGTGTGGCCTGCATCTGAATATAAGGAGAAGTTCTGGCTCTTTCCTCACTCTGGATCCTATGGTTGCCTCCTGTTCATCTGACCTCTGGTTCTTGAGACTTGAACTGTCAACTTATCTGCTGATCTTGGGATTCATCGATCTTCACAGCCTGTGAGCAGAGCCCTACTCTCTGACCTGCACATCTTGGGTTCTCCAGCCCCTGTAGCTTCGTGAATCAGGAGAAGTCTTGTGGTCTTGCCTGCCAATCTTGGAATTTATCAGCCTGTGAGCAAGAGCCCTGTTTTCTCATCTTGGGTTCTCCAGCCCCTGAGGCTATGTGAATCAGAGAAGCCTTTATCCTAATCCACAGATTTGGGACTTTCCAGCCTCTACGGTTGCATGAGCCGTTTCTTTGATACAAATCTCTCTATATATACTCTTTAACGGGTTTTGCTTCTCTAGAGAACTCAGCCTAAGGCAGTCGGTTAAAATATGGGGAATTTGGAACTCTCATAAACTGCTTATGGGAATGTAAAATGGTGCAGCAACTTTGGAAAACAGTCTGGTAGTTCTTCAAAAAGTTAAACAGAGTTATTGTGTAAACCAGCATTTCCACTCCTAGGCATATACCCAAGAAAAATGAAAGCATATGGCCATCCAAAAACTTGGACCTAGCAGCATTGTTTATAATAGCCAAAAGGTGGAAACACCCAAATGACCCAAGAAAACGTAGCATACCTATAAACGCAATATTATTTGGCCATAAAAGTGAATTACTGGTACGTTCCATGATGTGGATGAACCTTGAAAGATTATCCTAAGTGAAAGAAACCCATCACACAAGGCCATTTATTACATAAAAAAATCCCAAACCAAACCCATTGCCATCAAGTCAATCCCCACTCATAGTGACCTTACAGGGCAGAGTAGAACTGCCTCCATAGAGTTTTCTAGGCTGAAATTTTCACAGAAGCAAACTGCTGCATCTTTCTCCCACAGAGCGGCTGGTGGGTTTGAACAGCTGGCCTTTTGGTTAGCAACCAAGTGCTTAACCGTTGCGCCACCAGAGCTCCTTCATATATTGGATAATTCTATTTTTATGAAATATTGAGAATAGCCAAATCTGCAGAGAGAGAAAGCAGATTCGTGGTGGCCTAGGACTGGAGGGAGAGGACTGAGAAGGTAAGGGTAATAGCTAAAAAGTATGGGATTTCTTACTGGGGTGATGAAATGTTGTAGAATTGGTTGTGGTTATGGCTACACAATTCTGAGAATACACTAAAAACCATTTAATTTTACACTTAAATGGGTGAATTGCAAGGTTTGAGAATTATATCTCAATAAAGCTGTTGCCAAAAACAAACAAACAAAAAAACTGGGTGCTGAGTTTTCTGAATTTGTGAATAATAATGTCCTTTTATTACCTGAATAGAAAAATTCAAGATTTTTGGCTCACAGATTTTCTCTTCAAAATGCTAGGTGATCAACTGGTTCTTGGGGCTCAGCATTCCATCACAGGAGCTCATGAGCAGTCATGTTTTGTTCTTTTACTTTTCTTCTCCCATCCTTACACATAGTAAAACCCAAACACATAGTAGGCACTTAATAAATATTTGTGAAATGAAGAAATGAATGGGGGAACATTTCTAACACTTATATCAATGGGTTCTTATTTTTAACACTGTATATAAAAAATCTTGCCAATCAATAAGAAAAAATATGCATATTACTACAAAAATGAGTGAATATAAATAGGCAATTTGCAAATGAAGAATTATAAAAGGTGATAAACATGAATCAAAAATTACAAATTAAAACAACAGACTATTTTTTCTTGTCTGCTAAATTGGAAATGAGAGGTTAGGATAGAATTATAAATTGGTAAAGCCTCCCTGGAAGGTAATTTGTTAATATGTGTCAAAATTATTATATGGAAAAATATCTTTGACTCAGTCATTCTATGCATTTTACCCCAAGGAAATAAGATATTTACATCTTCTTTCATCTTTTTCATTGCAGCCCTGGTGGCACATGGGTTAAGGGCCCAGCTGCTAGCCAAAAGGTTGGCAGTTCAAATCCACCAGCTGCTCCTTGAAAATCCTATGGGGCAGTTCTACTCTGACCTATAAGGTCACTGAGAGTCTCAATGGGTCGGCAATGGTTAGTCTTTTTCACCCAGTGTTTTATAATTTTTATTTTATAAGTCTTTCACATCTTTGGATACATTTATTCATATATATACCTTTAATTTTATTGTGTTTAGTGAAAGTTTACAGAGCAAATCAGCTTCTCATTCAAAATGTGTACACAGATTGCTTTGTAACATTGGTTGTCATCTCTGCAATGTGTCAGCGCTGTCCTCCTTTCCACCTTGGGTTCACTGTGTCCATTTGCGTAGTTTTCCTGTCTCTTCCTGCCATCTCATCTGTGCTTTTAGGCAGGTGTTGCCCATTTGGTCAGGTATAATTGATTGACCTAAGAAGCATGTTCCTCACATGTGTTATTGTTTGTTTCATAGGCCTGTCTCATCTTTAGCTGAAAGTTGGGCTTCAGGAGGGTCTTCAGTTCTGAGTTAGCAGAGTGTCCGGAGGCCACAGTCTTAGAAGTTCCTCCAGTGTCTGTCATACCAGTAAGTCTGGTCTTTTTTTGTGAATTTGAATTTTGTTCTACATTTCTCTCCTGCTCTGTCCAGGACCCTCTATCGTGATCCCTGTCAGAGTGGTTGGTGGTGGTAGCCAGGCACCATCTAGTTCTTCTGGGCTCAGGCTGGTGGTGGCTGTGGTCCATGTGGTCCATTTGAATTAATATTTTCCTATGTCTTTGGTTTTCTTCAACATCCTTTGCTCCGAATGGGATGGGACCAATAGGTGTATCTCAGATGGCCATTTGCAAGCTTTTAAGACCACAGCCACTACTCACCAAAGTGGGAGGTAGAACATTTTCTTTATGAATTGTTTTGCCAGTTGACATAGGTGTCCCCCAAGACTGTGATTCCCAGACCTCAGCCCTGGTAACTCAGTCCTTCAAGGTGTTTGGATGTGTCTATTGACTCGATGGCACTGGGGTGGGATGAAGGTTCTACGACTTTGCCTTGGTCAAGTTGTGCTGACTTCCCCTATACTGTGTGTTGTCTTTCCCCTCCCTGCCCCTTTCCCTCCTTGTAACCATCAAAGATTTTTTTTCCTGTGTTTAAACCTTTTCTTGAGTTTTTGTAATAGTGGTCTCATATGATAGTTGTCCTTTTGTGATTGACTTATTTCACTCAGCACAATCTGCCCTCCAGATTCATCCATGTTCTTGTTTTGCAGATGCATCATTGTTCTTTATCTTTTCATGGTATTCCATTGTGCGTATGTACCATAATTTGCTTATCCATTCATCTGTTGATAGGCACTTAGGTTTTTTCCATGTTTTTGCTCTTGTGAATAGTGCCTCAATGAACACGGATTTGCATATGTCTATTTGTGCGATGCCTCTTATTTCTCTAGGATATGTTCCTAGGAGTGGGATTGCTAGATCGTATGGTATTTGTATTTCTGGCTTTTTAAGAAAGTGCCATATCATTTTCCATAGTGGTTATACCATATTACATTCCCACCAGCAGTGCATAAGAGTTCCAGTCCCCCCTTAACCTCTCCAACATTTGCTATTTTCGGTTTTCGTTTTTTTTCTTTTTTAAATTAGTGCCAGTAATGTTGGGGTGAGATGATATCTCATTGTAGTTTTGATTTGCATTTCTCTAATGACTAACGGGAAACCCTGGTAGTGTAGTGGTTAAGAGCTATGGCTGCTAACCAAAAGGTCGGCAGTTCAAATCCATCAGGAGCTCCTTGGAAACTCTGTGGGGCAGTTCTACTCTGTCCTATATGGTCGCTATGAGTCGGAATCGACTTGACAAAAGTGGGTTTGATTTTTTTGGTTTTTAACGATTAAAGATTGTGAACATATCCTCATATGTCTGTTAGCTACCTGGATGTCTTCTTTAGTGAAGTATTTGTTCATATCATTGGCCCATTTTTTAATTGCATTGTTTGTCTTTTTGTTGTTGAGGTGTTGAAGTATTTTATAGATTTTAGAGATTAGACCCTTATCCTATGTCGGATATGTCATAGCCAATTTTTTTTTTTTTCCTCCAGCCTGTGGTTCTCTTTTTACTCTTCTGGTGTAGTCTTTTGAGAAACATAAGTATTTAATTTTTAGGAGCTTCCAGTTATCTAATTTATCTTCTGGTGTTTGTGTGCATTGTCAGTTATTGTTTGTATTGTAGCTAGGCCATGTATCAGTTTCCTCATGAGTCGAAATCGACTCTATGGTAACAGATTTTTTAGGTTATTAAGGTCACTAGTGTTGTCCCTATTTTTTGTTGTGTGATCTTTCTTGTTTTAAGTTTTATATTTAGGTCTTTGATCCATTTTCAGTTAGTTTTTGTGTATGGTGTGAGGTATGGGTCCTGTTTCATTTTTTTACAGATGGACATCCAGCTTTGCCAGTACCATTTGTTAAAAAGACAGTCTTTTCCCATTTCAATGGACTTTGGGCCTTTATTGAAGATCATGTGACTGTAGGTGGATGGATTTACATCTGGGTTCTCAATTCTGTTCCCTTTGTCTGTGTCTGTCATTGTATCAGTAGCAGGCTGTTTTGACTACTGTGGTTGTATAGTGTGCTCTGAGATCAGGAGGTGTGAGGCCTCCTAATTTACTCTTTTTCTTCAGTAATGCTTTGATTATCCATGGCCTCTTTCTTCTCCATATAAAGTTGGTGATTAGTTTTTCCATCTCATTAAAGAATGCTGTTGGTATCTGGATCAGAATTGAATTATATCTGTAGATTGCTTTGGGCAGAATTGACATTTTCACAATGTTGAGTCTTCCTATTCATGAGCATGATGTATTTTTCCATTTATGTAGGTCTCTTTTGTTTTCTTGTAGTAGGTTTTGTGTGTGTGTGTGTGTGTGTGTGTTATGTCTTTTATGCCCCTGATTAGATTAATTCTCAAGTATTTATGTTTTTAGGGGCTATTATAAATGGTATTGTTTTCCTGATTTCATTTTCAAAGTTCTCTTTGTTGGTGCATAGGAATCCAACTGATTTTTATGTGTTTATCTTGTTTCCTGTGACTCTGCTAAATCTCTCTATTAATTGTAGTGGTTTTCTCGTGGAATCTTTGTGGTTCTCTATGTATAGGATCAATATCATCTGTGAATAAGGATAGTATTACTTCTTTTCCAATTTGGGTGCCTTTATTTCTTTTTCTTGCATTATTTCTGTAGCTAAGACTTCTAGCACAATGTTAAGTAAGAGTGATGATAAAGGGCATCCTTGTTCCCATTTTCATGGGGAATGCTATCAGCCTGTATCTATTGAGGATAGTGTTGGCTGTTAGTTTTGTATAGATGCTCTTTATTATGTTGAAGAATTTTCCTTCTATTCCTATTGTATTGAGAGTTTTTATTAGGAATGGGTTCTGGACTTTATCAAATGCCTTTTCTGTGGCAATTGAGATGGTCATGTGATTCTTTTCTTTTGTTCTATTTCTGTGGTGGATTATGTTGATTTTCTATTGTTGAACTATTGTTGCATCTTGGTATGAATCCCACTTGGTTGTGGTGTATTTATTTATTTGATACAATACTGAATTCTACTGGCTAGAATTTTGTTGATACTTTTTGCATCTGTATTCCTGAGAGATACTGATGTGTAATTTTCTTTTTTTGGGTGTCTTTGCCTGGCTTTGGAATCAGAGTTATGCTGGCTTCATAGATGAATTCAGGAGCATTCTTTCCTTTTATTTGCTCTGAAATAGTTTGAGTAGTACTTGTGTGAGGTCTTCTCTGAATGTTTGGTAGAATTCTCCAGTGAAGTCATCTGGGCCAGGCGTTTTTTTGTTGGGAGATTAAAAAAAAATTTTTTTTTTTTTTTACATTACTTCTTTAACCTCTTCTTTTGTTATGGATCTGGTCAGATTTTGTATCCCAGTTTGTCTTAGCTTAGGTATTCCTAGATATTTTATTCTCTTGGATGCTATTGCACACGGGATTGTGTTCTTAATCTCCTTTTAAGCTTTCTCAAGGCTTGTGTATAGAAACCCAACTGATGTTTGTGTGTTGACCTTGCTAAATTCCTCTATTGGTTCTAGAAACCTTTTAGTAGGTTCTCTGAGATTTTCAATATATAGAATTATGTACTGTGCGAATAGAGATAGTTTTACCTCCTCTTTTCCAATTTGGATATCTTTTATTTCTTTTTCTTGCATTATTCCTCTTGCTAAGACTTCCAGTACAATATTGAATAGGAGTTGTGACAGCAGGCATCTTTGTCTTGTTCCTGTTTTTAAGGGGAAAGTTGAGGAACTCTGCTTTTATTCTTATCTTGTTGAGAGTTTTTATTAAGAAGGGGTGCTGGATTTTTATCAAATGCCTTTTCTGCATCAATTGAGATGATCATGTAGTTCTTTTCATTTGTGCCCTTAACATGGTGTTTTACACTGACTGATTTTCTAATGTTTAATCAATCTTGCATTTTTAGAACAGATCCCAGTTGCTCATGATGTATAATTCTTTTAATATGCAGTTGGATTCTGTTTGTTAGTATTTTGTAGAGAATTTTGGCATCTGTATTCATAAGGGATACTGGTCTGTAGTGGTGTCTTTGTCTGGCTTTGTTACCAGACTAAGCTGGTTTCATAGACAGAGTTAGGCTGTATCCCTTCTTCCTCTACTTTTTGGAATAATAAAACCAGGATGATGTATCGGTTCTTCCTTATATGTTTGGTAGAATTCCCCAGTGAAGCCATTTGGTCCTGGGAATTTTCTTTGGTGGGAGGCTTTTTATTACCAAGTCAATCTCTTCACTTGTTATGGGTCAGTTGAAGTTTCCTACTTCCTTTTGAGTCAGTTTAGGTAGGTTATGTGCTTCTAGGAAATTGTCTGTTTCATCAAATTATCAATTTTGTTGTGTATACAGTTGTTTATAGTATTGTTATGATCTTTTTTACTTCTATTTGGTCAGTCATAGTATCACGAAGTTTGTTTCTTATTTTGGCTATTTGCATCTTCTCTCTTTCTTTTTCAGCTTAGCTAGCTGTGTGTTGATTTTACTGAGCTTTTCAAAGAATCAACTTCCAGATTTGTCAATTATCTCTATTGTTTTCCTGTTCTCTATTTCATTTATTTCTGATCTGATGTTTATTATTTCTTTTCTACTAGTAGCTTTAGGTTTGGTTTGTTCTTTTTCTAGTTCCTAAGTTATAGACAGCCTGTTAATTTGAGACCTTTCTTCTTTTTTTAGTATAGGCATTTATTGCTATAAATTTCCCTCTGAGAACTACTTTCACTTCATCCCATAAGTTTTGATATGTGTTTTCCTTTTCATTTATCTCCAGTTTTTTTTTTTTTTTTCAGTTTCATTCTTGATTTCTTCCTTGACCCAATGGTTGTTTAGCAGCTCATTGTTTAGTTTCCATGAATTTGTGTGTTTTCTAGTTTTGGTTCTGCTGTTAATTTCTAATATTATTCTTTTATAATCAGAGAAGCTATTTTGTATAATTTTAAATTTCTTGAGACTTTTTGTGGACTACCATATGGTCTATTCTGGAAAATTATTCAGGTGCATAGGAGAAAAATGTGTATTGTTCTGATGATGGGTGGAGTGTTTTATATATGTCCACTAGGTCTAATTGGTTTATGGTGTTGTTTAGGTTCTCTATGTCCTTATTCATCTTCTTTTTAGATGTTCTGTCCAGAATTGAAAGTGGTGTGTTGAAGTCCCCAACTATTATTGTGGAATTGTCTATTACTCCTTTCCTATCAGCCAGTATTTGTTTCATATATTTTGGTGCACTGATGTTAGGTGCATATATGTTTATAATTGTTATGTCTTCTTGATGAATTGACCCTTTTATTGTTATGTATTGTCCTTCTTCATATTTTACAAGAGGTTTTAATTTAAAGTTCATTTTATATGATATCAGTATGGCCGCCCCAGCTCTTTTTTGTTTACTATTTGCATGGAATATTTTCAATATTTTTACTTTCATTCTGTTTGTATTCTTGGGCCTAAGATGTGTCTCATGTAGACAGTAAAAAGATCATGTTTTCTGTTGTTTGTTTGTTTTGTTTTTTAAATACATTCTGTCACTCTCTGCGTTTTAAATGGAGAATTAAGACCATTTACATTCAAGGTAATTACTGAAAATGGAGGACCTATTTCATTAATTTTGCTAATTATTTTTTGTGTGTCTTGTATCTTCTTTGTTCCACTATTTCCATACTTTTGCTGTTTTTTGTGTTTAGCCACTTTTTTGTGCTCAGCCTTTTTGATTTTCCCCTTATTCACTTCTGTGTATATTTTCTAAGTGTTTTCTTAGTGGTTACCACAAATATTACATTGAACAACTGCAACTGTACCAACTTATTTCAGCTTGATAACAAAATTTTACATACAAACAACAAGTAACATACAACATTAACCTACTAAAACTCTATTCATGTTTTGCTTCTCCCTCCTTCATTTCTGTTGTTGAGTGTCCAGTAACATCATTATATGCCCTATATCCTATAGGTTCAATTTGTACTTATTTCTTATGCACTTGAAATTGTATTGTTTCTGTAACTTAGCTTCTAATTTTACTCCTGGACATACTGTATAATTGGCCCTTATATTTACTGGAGATCTCTGTTTTTTTTCTTTGTTTGTTTCTTTCCCAAGTACACATTTGAGTATTTTTCTAGTGTTCTTTCCTTTCCATCTGAAAAACTCTCTTAAGTAATATTTACTAAGCAGGTCTTGTAGTTACAAATTTCCACAGCTTCTACTTATTTGAGAATGTCTTGATTTCCCCATTATTTTTAAACGGCAACTTTGCTGGATAAAGAATTCTTGGTTGATAGTTGTTGTCCTTCAATACTTCATTGTCTTCTGACCTCCAGGATTTCTGAGGAGAAATCCACACTAATTCTTATGAAGGACCCTTCATAAGTTATATTATTCTCTTGATGCTTTCAAAATTCTGTCTTTGTCTTTGATTTTCAAGAATTTTATCACAATGCATCTTGGTGTAGACCTCTTTGTAGTCTTTCTGCTTGGAGTTTGCCTAGCTTCCTGAATTTGCAGCCTTGATTCCTTAATCAGGTCTTGGAAATCCTCTAAAGTTATCTCTTCAAAAATTATTTCTATGTGTTTCTTACTGTCCTGTTGTTCTTGAACTACAGAAATCTTAATGTTGGATTTCTTAATTGAATCCCACAGTTCCAAAAGGTTTTGTTCACTTTTCTTTGTTTTTTTCTCTTGTTTCTCTTGAGACTTGATAAGTTCAGTCACCTGTCTTCTAGTTTGTTTATTGTATTGTCCGTCTGCCCAAATCTATTGTTGAGTGTTTATCTTGCATTTTCCAATGCAATTATTTTATTTATTGAAATTCCAGTATTTCTCTCTCTCTCTTTTTTAGTGCTGTCAATCTCCTTCTTGAGTTTCTCATTTTGTTTTCTGATCCCCGTTAGTTTTCTGTGTGTTCTTTGCTTTCTTTGAACAAATCTAGCATTATTGTCTGGAGATCCTCTATTTTTCCCATTATCCTTATCTTCAGTGGAGAAATTTCCACTTCCTCATGGTTTTCTTTTGATTGGGCCTTCTTCTCTTGTGATCTTTTATGTTCTATAATTTTTTGTTTAATGCAGGACACTTGAGTATCTTACTATGATAACTTGGAAGTCAGAATTGTCTGTATTTCCTGGAATTTTTTACCCTTCATTTCTATCTTCTCCTAAGTTTCACTAGAGGGTGCTCTGGCCCTTTGATTCTTTCAGCTTTGCCTCAGCTGTTCTGGAGATGTGTACCTCTCCTCCCTACTCTGGCTTCACAGATTTTAGGCATTTTGGGGTATGAGCCTCTCTCTGTGATTTGTGTGGTGGGGTATGGCCTTCTTGAAGCATACTGGGGTGGGATTTCCTGATATCTGTCTTTAGGAGTAGGATGTGGCTTTTCATCTGTGGGTAACTGTGCAGGCTCTGGACTTTTCTACTATCAGCAGATGGAAAGAGTGGGGCTTGGCTTTTGCAAAGGGGCAGGTAGTATTTTCTTCTTTCTTGGGAAGCCCTGAACCGGCTGTCCCACATTGCCTGGTTGTTAAATAGGCAGTCCATTGATTACAGTGGGCTGGCTGTTTGATGTGCATTTTTCCCCTTGGCTGATTGATGGGTCCTGTGGTTGGTCTGTGAACCCAGGTCCTAGTGCCCTCCAGCTTCTGTTCACAGCAAAACATAATAGCACTCACCCACACTGTTTCAGCTTCCCTGTGCCCCTCCCCAAGTTTGCATTAGAGGTTCCCTGCCCCCTGCTCATGAATTTCCATGGCCAATCTGAAGTACTTTAATTGGGCTGCACTTTCCTTGGTTCCCAGGTTTCAAATCTATGTTGTGCCAATATGCCACTGTCTCTCAGTTATACCCTGACCAAGAAGGTACCCCACTCTTCTTGTTGTTTCTTTCCAAGGCTATTTATTCAGTATCTCTGAGTCTGTGTCTTCAGCGTAGTTCCCATCCTATGTTCTTTGTTTAGGGGTATTGCCTGTCCATGTTCCAAAATGACCACAGTGAGCCAAGTTAGCAGGTAGGGTGAGGGTGGTCAGTGAATCTCAGCCTTCCCCCTGTACTTGCTCTATCTCTCTCCTGATTGAGGATTCACTTCAGTTCTCCAACACTTTAACTGCTGCCTGGAGCTCTGAAATTCTGTCTGTGCTAATTTCCATTTGTTGCTCACTGGCTTAGTTGTAGCCAGACATGATGGTGCAACTGTTTATGCTGCCATCTTGCCCCTCCCTCCTGGAAGTCATATTGACGCACATATGTGATTAGTTAGAGCCTAAATCTCTGAGAAATATAGTGAGTCCATATCACAGATGGATTGCTGCCAAGGAACATTTCCTGGTTGCCCTTCAGAGTGTTGAGTAAAATCATTTCCTTGACTCATTTGGGTCCTTCGGGTGCCTTTAGGTATTTTGCATGATAATTGTTTTGCTCTGGCAGATTAAAAATAACACACAAAAATGCATTTTAAGAGCATTTTTCTAAGACTTATCTAGTATCTTTTCTATCTTAAAGCAGACAAATATTCTTTTATTTTACTAACTCGGTGATTTGGTTCCAAAATTGTTAGAAAGGCACTCATTACTTATGTAGACAGGTAACAACCATTTAAATTATGGGTGCTTTTCTTCTTTCAGTACTGAATAGGCAGTTCGAGAAGGAGCCATTTATAACGTATGGGTTGCAAAATAGATTTCCAGCAGGGGGAGGCATGCTTGGGTAATAGACTGGGAGGACTACTTTCTCCCTCGTTCCTTCCCTCCCACCTCAGCTATACTTGTGCACTAAGCACAAGGTGATTTTTGACTGAAATGAATAAGATTACTGTTTCTATATCTAGACCCTGGGCAGGAGACTCCCATAGGTAGGCTCCTGGCTTTGCTGGTTTATAATGACGAAGAAGCACCTGGAAGAGTGTTTGGAACTTCTTTCATCTGCTCTGGGGGCTGTTTGTCCCTCTGCACATATTCTGCACTTAAAAGAGATATGCTTGTTAGCAGGCTATGAGCTACGTCTGGGTGTATGGTATGCAGCTTTGAATTGATTTCACTCAAAGCATTCTTAACTACCATTCTGTTTCAGATGAACCCACAATTAAATGAAGGGAAGAGCAGGATCGGCACTAAAGCCTTGCCCTGGGGCTCCTTGAGTCCCCTCAGGAGTGCAAAGAGCAGGATTGGCACTAAAGCCCTGGGGATCCTTGAGTCCCCTCAGGAGTGGAGCATTCTGAACTCTGTCTGGGGAATGAAATGATAGTGACCATGTAGTTTCTCTGAGTTAGGGAAAAAAGAATGCTTAGTCTTGATAAATCCAATCCAGTGACTGTCTCCACAATGCCAAACAATGGTGTTTGTTTGTTTTTTCACTCTTGATCTGATCTAATTTGCCACTAAAAGCCTTGTAGACTCAGAAGGCAGTCCCCAGAAGGTGAAGAGTAGGAGCCTGGGTTCAAATCTCAGATCTTTCACTTATAACTGTGTGACTTGGACAAGCTGTTCAACCTTTCCAAGAAAATAACAGCATCTACCTTACTGGGTTGAGTATTGTGACATAATACTGGCAAAAAAGAAGTGCTTAATCTACGTTAGAGACATCGGTGGTTCAGTGGTAGCATTTTTGCCTTTCCTTTGGGAGACCTGGGTTTGATTCCCAATCAAGGAACTTCATGCACAGCCACTACCTCTCTGTCAGTGGTGACTTGCTTGTGGCTATGATGCTGAAGAGTTTTCAGTGGAGCTTCCAGACTAAGACGGACTAGGTGATCTCCTCCTG
This sequence comes from Loxodonta africana, assembly GCF_030014295.1. Lineage (NCBI taxonomy): Eukaryota > Metazoa > Chordata > Mammalia > Proboscidea > Elephantidae > Loxodonta > Loxodonta africana. The sequence continues at coordinate 80,532,688 of NC_087359.1, read as the reverse complement.
AAAATCAACCAGTGAAAACTGTTTGGATCATAATAGTTTGATCCACAACCATTCATGGGGATGGCACAGGACTGGGCAGCATTTCAGTCCATTGTGCATGGGGCTGCCATGAGACGGGGACCAACTCTATATCAGCTAACCACAAGAACAACAATCTATGGTAGGTATTATTGTTTATGTCTTGTTTTGTTTTTTTTTCATCAGGTCCAGTTTGCTTTGGTGCCCTAAATTCTTTCATGTAAGATCTCTCACTCTCTTCCTTATTACCAGCCCCTCCAGCTCTGCCTCACCCTTGCAACTTGCTGTCAACTGTAGGAAACCTAAACAGGCAATTGTTACACTTCATGCACTGTAGAAATATTATACATTCGTTTCATGAAGATTATAGAAAGTGGCATCATTAAAACATCATTGACTAGAACTGAGCAGAGTCAACAGCTAAATTGATTATAAAATAATGTTTATTGACAAATTTATTAATTGGGAAAAATGAAGGCCCTCTTGAAGAAAACAAAAATGATGGGCACAGTTCTTCCTTTAAGAAGTTTATAAACTTCTTGTAGAGAGGCTGTTGGGAATGTATGGGTGTAATTTAGGGGTTAAAGGATGATGGGTTTGGCTAGGAAACCAGCAGCACTTGAAATTTGCCCACAGACTGTCTCTCCACCCAGTAAGCTTTCCAAGGGTAATAAATGCACAGAGGATGAAGTAAGGTTGTTGTTGTTGTTAGTGACTGTCAAGTTGACTCCAACTCATGGTGACCCCATGTGCAGCAGCACAAACGTTGCCTGGTCCTGCCCTATCTTCACAATCGTTGATACACTCAAGTCCATTGTTGCAGCCATTGTGCGTTTTGAGTGCCTTCTAACCCAGGGGGCTTACCTTCCAGTACTGCATCAGATAATGTTTTGTTGTGACCCATAGAGTTTATACTGGCTAATTTTCAGAAGTAGATAGCCAGGCTTTTCTTCCTCCACCTGTCAGTTTGTCATACTGTGGTGGCTTGCATGTTGCTTTGATGCTGGAAGCTGTGCCACTGAGATGGTGGACAGGTTTCAGTGGAGCTTCCAGACTAAGACAGACTAGGAAGCAAGGTTAAGGAACATTTATTACTGTAGTAAAAGATCATTTATACAGACTGTCTTGGACCTAAATTTCTGATTTAATGATGTTTCTGAAGTTTAGCTACCTTAACCCCACTTCGGAGTTCTGGTGGCACAATGATTAAGAGTGCTTTGTTGCATTTTATATCATTATTTCTTGATCCATGTCATGGGTCAAGAAATAATGATATAAAATATATATTTGAGTGATTGTAATTTGGTTTGGTTTTATATATTTGAATAATTGTAATTTAGTGTTTTAAAATGTTTGTTATCCACTTAAACATACAAATGGCTGAGAATTTTCAAACTCATATATTACCACTGTGGCTCCTATGGCATTACCATAATCTTCCTATACAGCCTGCAACTCCCTGTCATTGTCATGTGGAATAGCTCACCATCACACCAACAACTGGGTACTTCTGTGGTTACCACATGCCCTATATTGCAGCAGTTCATACTTGTGTCCTAGAAGAATGCCTCAGATATATGCTGCACCTATGTTAAAAGCTCATATACATTTTGCACACCAGCAGTTCTATATTATTGTCAAGTGAAGTATCTGCTAGCACACAAACAAGCTAAGGATTGCTCTTCCACACTGCCCTCCAGGCAGAGTCCCTTTCAAAGAGATCCAATTGATCTTTCTAAAATTAGAAGTCCAAATCATGGAAAACTCCTATGACAGTTCAGGCCCTTCCCGACACAGTCACCTCTGTGTGCATCTTGCCTTTCCAGGTAGGAGTCAGGTACCTGTTCTTTCGCCTTCAATCTGCAGGGGGCACATGTCAAGTTCTCCCAGTGGTTCTTGTGAAGCAGAATGTTAATTACGCTTGGCCCCGTTCCCTGTGGTAGCAATCAGACACTCCTGCAGTGAAGAATGGCATTTGAGAGTTTAAACTGAGGAAAGGCCGAGCATTGACTCTGCTAATAGCATGTGCATCATCGGGGTTCTCTTAAGGGTAATCCCAGAATCACGAAGTGGAAAGGAATAGAGAGCCTCATGGAGTGCGGAGTTTGGTTGGGAAATTGCTAGAATTAAACAGATAATGTAAGTCCTAGTTTCAGCCCCCCCACCCCCGCTTCTCCCCATTTCACATCCTGTACATATTTCTATCATCTGTCCTCAGTGGGAACTCAGGAGTATCCATTCTCTTCTCTTCCAAAGCCCCCTGGGGAATGGGTTGGAAGGGAACATGCTAGACAGAGAGTTGACAGAGGGTGGACACAAAACCACGTTTTAATTGTTGGAGAAACTGTCTTAGAAAACAAAGCCCATGTAGGTGCCCCCCTGTCATGACCAAGGCAATAAATCAGGGTTCGATAATGATAGTCTTTCTTCACTGCAAAGCACTAGGAATTTTTTTTTTTTTTTGAATCTGGCAAAAAAGAGAGGAAAAGATGCCCTGTAAGTGTGTGTACAACAATGTAATCTTATAACTGAGTGTCTAGTATAAGTTAATTAGCAGAGCTCTCAATATCAAGCGTCAGACTTTTGATGTGTGAAAACAGTTTCAGGCTGAAATAATCACCTTAAATTGGCCTGTAATTACCGGATTGTCTGGAGAGTCACTTTAACTTCTGACTCTACAAAAGCAAGGTTTGCTCTTGTAAAACCTCATTCTTTTTTCATCGACCTTGCTCTTTTCTCCCATAAACTCTTAATAATCTGTGGTTGGGGTGGAAATTCCAGACGTCTGTAGTTGGGAGAATAAAACAGGGTGTGCAGGGGAAAGAGCTGTTGAGGTATGGGCATCACTGTGGACAACCCTCCTGGAATGGGCAGTGGGAAGTCATGCTGTGACTGCACAGTACCCAGATGAGGTACAGGAGACATGCCAGAATGAGCTGGGGAACTTGAGAAGGAAAGTAAAAGACTGCTCCCTGGGAGCTTTAGAGGCTTCCAGTGGAGAGGGAGAGCTGGTCTAAGACTAACTCAACACACCCAGCTGTTCCCAAAATTCCATTTGCAAATATCTTTCTAAAAATGAAGTGTTAGGACATGGAGAAAAGCAAAGAGGTGACTGCCTCGCTTTATACTGCTATATATGGTAGCGTCAGCATTTGTTGTAGGTGGGTAGCAAGTATCTGAAGAACTAAACTGACCTTTGCTTTTACATAAATACTAACTACAGAGAAACTTTAGACTATTCCCAAATGGTCTAAATCTGCACTGTCCTGCACAGTAGCCACATGTGGCAATTTAGCACTGAAATGTGGCTAGTGCGACTGAGGGCCTGAATTTTTAATTTTATTTAATTGTAGATAGTTTACATTTAAATGTAATAGTTTTGTATATTATATATTGAAATGGTACTGTTTTAAAAAATTGGATTAAATAAAATATATTTTTGAAGTTAATTCCATCTGTTTCATTTTATACTTCTGAAAATATTTGAACATTTTTATTATTATATAATTGACGTACAATAAGTTGCACATGATTAAAGTATACAATTTGATGTTTTGACACACATGTATATCTGTGAAATCATCTCCATTATTAAGACAATAAACATATCCATTCCCCCCAAACATTTCCTCATGTCCCTTTATAATCCCTCAGTCCATTCCCTCAACCATTGATTTGCTTTCTGTCAGTATAAATTAGCCCGAATCTGGATTCTTTCTTTTCCCTCTTCTTCTCTCTTTTTTCTTTTTTAATTTATTGTGCTTTAAGTGCAAGTTAACAAATAAAGTCAGTATCTCATATGAAAACTTACACACACCTTGCTGTGTACCCCCCTAGCTGCTCTCCCCCAAATGTGACAGCACATTCCTTCTCTCCTCTCTATATTCCCCATGTACATTCAACCAGCTCCTGTCTCCCTCTGCCTTCTCATCTCCCCTCCAGACAGGAGCTGCCCACATAGTCTCATGTGTCTACGTAAGCCAAGAAGCTCACTCCTTACCAATATCATTTTCTATTTTATAGTCCAGTCCAATCCCTGTCTGAAGAGTTGGCTTCCGGAATAGTTCCAGTCCTGGGCTAACGGAGGGTTCAGGGATCATGACCTCTGGAGTCCCTCCAGTCTCAGTCAAACCGTTAAGTCTGGTCTTTTTATGGGAATTCGAGGTCTGTGTCCCACTGTTCTCCCGCTCCATCAGGGATTCTCTGTTGTGTCCCCTGTCAGGGCAGTCGTTGGTTGTAGCAGGGCACCATCTAGTTCTTCCGATCTCAGGCTGATGTAGTCTCTGGTTTTTGTGGCTCTTTCTGTCTTTTGAGCTCATATTTACCTTGTGTCTTTGGTGTTCTTCATTCTGTTTTGCTCCAGGTGGGTTGAGGCCAATTGATAAATAGATGGCCGCTTGCTAGCGTTTAAGACCCCAGATGCAACTCTCCAAAGTGGGGTGCAGAAAGTTTTCTTAATACATTTTGTTATGCCACTTGACCTAGATATTCCCTGAAACCATGGTCCCCAGACCCCCATCGCTGCTACTCTGGCCTTCAAAGCATTTGGTTGTATTCAGGAAACTTCTTTGCTTTTGGTTTAGTCCAGTTGTGCTGACCTCCCCTGTATTGTGTGTTGACTTTCCCTTCACCTAAAATAGTTCTTGTCTACTAATTAGTGAGTACCCCTCTCCCTCCCTCCCCAACCTTGTAACCATCAAAGAATATTTTCTTCTGTGTTTAAACTTTTTCTTGAGTTCTTATAGTAGTGGTCTCATATAATATTTGCCTTTTTGTGACTGATTTCACTCAGCATGATGTCTTCCAGATCCCTCCATGTTATGAAATGTTTCACAGATTCATCACTGTTCTTCATCAATGTGTAGTATTCCAGTGTGTGTATATACCATAATTTGTTTATCCATTCATCTGTTGTTGGGCACCTAGGTTGTTTCCATCTCTTTGCTATTGTAAATAGTGCTGTAGTGAACATGGGTGTGCATGTATCTATTCAAGTGAAGGCTCTTATTTCTCTAGGATATATTCCAGGGACTGGGATTGCTGGATCATATGGTAGTTTTGTTTACAGCTTTTTAAGGAAGCACCAAATCGATTTCCAAAGTGGTCGTACCATTTTACATTCCCACCAACAGTGTATAAGTGTTCAGTCTCTTCACAACCTCTCCAACATTTATTATTTTGTGTATTTTGGATTAATGCCAGCCTTGTTGGGTTGAGATGGTATCCCATTGCAGTTTTGATTTGCATTTCTCTAATGGGTAATGATCATGAGCATTTCCTCATGTATCTGTTAGTCACCTGAATATTTTCTTTGATGAAGTCCCTGTTCATATTCTTTGCCCATTTTTTTAACTGGGTTGTCTTTTTGTTGTTGAGTTTTTGCAATACCATGTGGATTTTAGAGATCAGACACTGATTGGATTTGTTGTAGCCAAAAACTTTTTCCCAGTCTGTAAGTAGTCTTTTTACTCCTTTGGTGAAGTCTTTTGATGAGCATAAGTGTTTGATTTTTAGGAGCTCCTAGAAAAAAAAAAAAAAAAATTTTTTTTTTAGTTATCTAGTTTCTCTTCTGGTGTTTGTGCATTGTTAGTAATGTTTTGTATACTGTTTATGCCATGTATTAGGGCTTCTAGTTTTGTCCTTAGTTTTTCTTCCATGATCTTTATTATTTTAGATTTTATATTTACATCTTTGATCCATTTTGAGATTTTTGTGTGTGTGTGTGTGTGTGTATGGTGTGAGGTAGGGGTCTTGTTTCATTTTTTTTGCAGATGATTATCCAGTTATGCCGGCACCATTTTTTAAAGACTGTCTTTTCCTCATTTAACAGACTTTGGGCCTTTGTCAAATATCAGCTGCTCATATGTGGATGGATTTATGTCTGGATTCTCAATTCTGTTCCATTGGTCTATGTATCTGTTGTACCAGTACCAGACTGTTTTGACTACTGTGGTGGTATAATAGGTTCTAAAATCAGGTAGTGTGAGGCTTCCCACTTTGTTCTTCTCTTTCAGTAATGCTTTAATTATCTGGGGCCTCTTCCCCTTCCATATGAAGTTGGTGATTTGTTTCTCCATCTCATTGAAAAATGTCACGGGAATTTTAATCACGATTGCTTTGTATCTATAGATTGCTTTAGTTAGAATAGACATTTTCACAATGTTGAGTCTTCCTATCAATGAACAAGGTATGTTTTTCCACTTATGTAGGTCTCTTTTTGTTCCTTGCAGAAGTATCTTGTAGTTTTCTTTGTATAGGTCTTTTATGTCTCTGCTTAGATTTGTTCCTAAGTATTTTCTCTTCTGGGGGCTATTGTAAATGGTGTTGATTTGGTGATTTCCTTTTCAGTCTTCTCTTTGTTGGCGTAGAGGAATCCAACTGATTTCTGTACTTTTATCTTGTATCCCGATACTCTGCTGAACTCTTCTATTAGTTTCAGTAGTTTCCTTGTGGATTCTTTAGTTTTTTCTGTGTATAAGATCATGCGATCTGCAAATAGAGATACTTTTGCTTCTTCCTTGCCAGTTTGGATGCCCCTTATTTCTTTATGTAGCCTAATTGCCTTGGCTAGGACCTCCAGCACAATGTTGAATAAGAGTGGTGATAAAGGGCATCCTTGTCTGGTTCCTGTTCTCAAGGGGAATGCTTTCAGACTCTCTTTATTTAGGATGATGTTGGCTTTTGGCTTGTATAAATGCCCTTTATTATGTTGAGCAATTTCCCTTCTATTCCTATTTAGCTTAGAGATTTTATCATGAATGGGTGTTGGACTTTGTCAAATGCCTTTTCTGCATCAGTTGATAAGATCATGTGGTTTTTGTCTTTTGTTTTATTTATATGATTGTTTTTCTGTTAAACCATCCCTGCATACCTGGTATAAATCCCACTTGGTCGTGGTGAATTATTTTTTTGATATGTTGTTGAATTCTATTGGCTAGAATTTTTGCATCTAAGTTCATGAGGGATATAGGTCTGTAATTTTCTTTTTTTGTGATGTCTTTATCTGGTTTTGGTATCAGGGTTATGCTGGGTTCATAGGATGAGTTTGGGAGTATTCTGTCCTTTTTATGCTCTGAAATACCTTTGGTAGTAGTGGTGTTAACTCTTCTCTGAAAGTTTGGTAGAACTCTGCAGCAAAGCCGTCCCAGCCAGGGCTTCTTTTTTTTGGGGGGGGGGGGATTGATTACCTTTCCAATCTCCTCTTTTGTTCTGGGCCTATTTAGTTGTTCTACCTCTGTTTGTGTTAGTTTTGGTAAGTAGTGTGTTTCTAGAAATTTGTCCATTTCCTCTAGGTTTTCAAATTTGTTAGAGTACAATTTTTCATAGTAATTGGATATGATTCTTTTAATTTCAGTTGGATCTGTTGTGATATTGCCTGTCTTATTTCTTATTCTGGTTATTTGCTTCCTCTCCTGTTTTTCTTTTGTCAGTTTGGCCAGTGGTTTATCAATTTTGTTGATCTTTTCAAAGAACCAGCTTTTGGTCTTCTTAACTCTTTCAGTTGTTTTTCTGTTCTCTATTTCATTTAATTCTACTGTAATTTTTATTATTTGCTTTCTTCTTGTGCCTGAGATTTTTTGTTGTTGTTGCTCTCTTTCTATTTGTTTAAGTTCTAGGGATAATTATTTGATTTTTGCCCTTCCTTCTTTTTAGATGTGTGCATTTATTGCTATAAATTGACCTCTTAACACTGTATTAGCTGTGTCCCAAAGGGTCTGATAGGAAGTGTTTTCATCCTCGTTGGATTCTATGAATTTTTTTTTGTACTATATTTCTTCTATAATCCAGTCTTTTTTGAGCAAAGCATTGTTCAGTTTCCAAGTGTTTGATTTCTTTTCCCTGCTTTTTGTTTTATTGATTTCTACTTTTGTGGCTTTATGGTCAGGGAAGATGCTTTGTAGTATTTCAGTGTTTTGGATTCTGTTAAGGCTTGCTTTATGTCCTAATATGTGGTCTATTCTGGAGAATGTTCCATGTGCTTTGGAAAATAAAGTACACTTGGCTGCCTTTGGGTGGATTGTTCTGTATATGTCTATGAGGTCAAGTTCATTATCGTGGTTTTTAAATCTCCTGTGTCTTTATTGAGCTTCTTTCTGGTTTTTCTGTCTCCCACTGAAAGTGGTGTGTTGAAGTCTGCTACTATTATCGTGGAACTGTCTATCTCGCTTTTCCATGCTGTTAGAGTTTGTTTTATGTATCTTGAATCCCTGTCATTGAGTGCACGAATACATGATTCTTAGGATTTCTTCATTTTTTTAAATTCTTTTATCTGATTTTTCTTTGAATATATTGGTGCCAAGTGTTTTACCTTCAGTCTCACTAATTCTGACTTCCATTTCCTCAATACTGCTCCTCTTTTATTGAGTTGTCTAATTCTGAAATTTTATTTTTAATCTTCTGAATTTCTGTTTGCTGTCTCTCTATAGATTCTTGCAGTGTATTAAATTTGTCATTATGCTTTTGAATAACCTTTTTAATTTCCTCTGCTGCTTTATCTATGTGTCCCTTGGCTTGTTCTGAGTTTTGCCTGATCTCCTTTTTTATCTCTTAAAGAGTTTTGTATATTAATCTTTTGTATTCTACCTGTGGTAATTCCAGGTTTATCTCTTTGTCTGGAAGATTCCTTGATTATTTGTTCTGGGAGCTAGTTGACGTGATCATGGTCTGCTTCTTTATGTGATTTGATATTGACTGTTTTCTATGAGCCTTCTATAAGTTATTGTATTAATTTATTTTATGTTTGCTTACTGTGTCCTAGCTTTGTTTTGTTTTGATATGCCCAAATAGGCTGCTCGAGTGAGCTAGTTTGACTATTGATGCCTTTGAAAGTCTAACTTCCTGTCACCAGATGGCTAGAGCTTTTACCAGGTATACGAGCCCAGGAGTCCATTCAGTTTTCTTGCATGGATGCAGCTCAGGTGTCCAGGTAGTCGGTCACCAAGTGTGTGGTGTAGGCTCTCACCTACAGTCTTAGAGAAGCAGGGATGATTGGTGTAGGCACAGGCACCTTGCTGCAGCAAGGGGTCATGCTTTGAGCAAGGCAGGGGGCTGACAACCATCCCCCGAGTGTCTGTGAGGAAATTCCCTCCCTCTTCTCTAGAGCACACAGGTGGGTGGGCTGTGCTGCCAGACCATGGGCACCCAACGCTGTTGGTTGTAAGGACTGGGAGGCATCACTTTTCCCTGGACCCCTATCATGGGTGGCTAGGTGGAGTTGATGGAACCACCAGTCCTCAGGCCCCTGATGTGGGTAGAAGAGGACCCTGCTTAATAGGTATAGCGGTATCAATGTCAAAAACCCGCCCTTCCACTTTACAGCTGAAACAGTTGAAACCAGACCTTAGGCACATACAGTGTTGCACTATGCCGAGGGCCTAAGCTCCTGAAATTGGCCCACACACGTCCATGCAAGGGTAAAAGGAGTTCAAAGTCTTTGGACTGCTTGTGCTTGCTCCCAGGGAAAGGAGCTGCTTCTGCCCTGAGTTCCTAGCTTAGGGGAGCTGTCAGACTTTTTTTCCCCATTTGTTTATTTGTTCCTTTTCCAAGGCCAGGAGAATGGCTCAGGTCACGCAGCAGGACCTATCTCAGGCCCCAGAAAAGCGACAGCAACTGAAGCCGGCTTAGGGGCTGGAGCAGAGAGAGGAGGGATCAGATAAATGGGACAGAGTTCTTTCAAAATGGGTGCTTTCTGGTCCACATGGTAAATTAGATGCAAGTACTTATCTTTTGCCGAGAGCACTGTTCTTCACTGATTCTGGAGGTGCGAGTAGAGTCTGTGCTGCTCCTTCTCTCTCTCTCTCACTGAGGAAACTGTGTCCCAAACGCTACTGCCAATCCTGCTGCGGTTGTACCAGGGGATCAGGCCTGTGGGGTGCTGGTTCTTGCTGAGTCAGGTCTGGCAACTCCTCACTGCCTCCAAACCATCTCTCCCTTCCCTTGCTGCTCAGTCTGAATTCTTAACGTTGCCATTGATGTTCGGGGCTCCTAGCTTGTCATATATATAATTGATTAACTTTTTTTTTGGGTCTTTGTTGTAAGAAGGACCACTGGAAGCATCCGACTACTCCACAGTCTTGGTCCCACCTCTGTCTTTTTTTTTTTTTTAATTGTGACTTAGGTGAAAATTTACTGAACAAATCAGTTTCTTATTCAAAAGCTTATACACAAATTGTTTCATGGCGTTTCTTGCAATCCTGCATTGTGTCAGTGCTCTCTCCTTTTCCTTTCCACCCCAGGTTACCTGATTCCATACATCCAGTTGTCCAGTTTTCCTGTCCCTTCCTGCCTTGTCGTCTTTGTTTTTGGGTAGGTGTTGCCCATTTGATTTCATATACTTGATTGATCTAAGAAGCATGCCCCTCACATGTGTTATTGTTTCTTTTTATAGACCTGCTTAATCTTTGGCTGAAAGGTGAGCTTCGGGAATGGCTTTAATTCGGAGTTGGAAGGGTATCCAGGGGTCATAATCTGAGAGGTTCCTACAGTCTTTTTCAGACCAGTAAGTCTGGGCTTTTTGTGAATTTGATTATCTGTTCTACATTTTTCTCCCACTCTGTCCTGGACCCTCTGTTGTAATCCCAGTCAGAGCAGTAGGTAGTAGTAGCCAGCCACCATCTAGTTGTTCTGGTCTCAGGGTCGTGTAGGATATGGTTCATGTGGTCCATTTGTGCTTTGGACTAATTGCTGTCTTGAGTCTTGTTTTTTTTTTTTTTTTCCATTTTCTTTGTTCCAGACTAGAAGAGATTGATGGTTGTATGTTAGATGGCTGCTTGCAAGCTTTTAAGACCCCAGGTGCTGCTCACCAAAGTAAAATGTAGAACATTGTATTTAGGAACTGTTGTGCAAAATGATGTAGATGTCCCCTGAGACTATGGTCCTTTGCCTTGGAGCCTGGGAACTTCATCCCGTGAGGTGTTTAGTTATGTCTAAGAGGTTTCCCTGACTGTGCCACTTGTGTGCTGTATTGTCTATATTAATATATGAGGAGCACCTACAGTCATGTATCTAGAAATTTCCACCACTAAACCTGTATGTACTAATGGGCGTGTTCCCTTAACCCCTCTCGCACCTCTTGGCATACCCGTCTGTCTATGTACTCATTTGTAGATTATTGTTTGTCGATTCTATTGTTGCAGAATTGTCTGTGCTATAGTAGTTACTGTACTGAAAAGAACTGGTTAACATCCAATCATTTCAGGCGGTAGCTGAAGGAAGAAGTCCAATCTGCACTGAAGGCATTGGTGAAAAACAAGGCTTCAGGTGTTGATGGACTACCAGTCGAGATGTTTCAACAAACTGATGCAGCACTGAAAGTGCTCATTCATCTATGCCAAGAAATTTGGAAGAAGCTACCTGGCCAACTGACTGGAAGGGACCCATATTTGTGCCCATTCCGAAGAAAGGTGATCCAACCAAATTCAGAAATTATAGAACAATATCATTAATATCACATGCAAGTAAAATTTTGCTGGAGATCATTCAAAAGCAGCTGCAGCAGTATATCAACAGGGAACTGCCAGAAATTCAAGCCATATTCAGAAGAGGACATGGAACCAGGAGTGTCATTGCTGATGTCAGATGAATCCTGGCTGAAAGCAGAGAATACCAGAAGGATGTTTACCTGTGTTTTATTTTCTATGCAAAGACATTTGACTGTGTGGATCATAACAAATTGTGGACAATATTTCTAAGAATGGGAATTCCAGAACTGTGCTCATGAGGAACCTGTACGTAGATCAAGAGGCAGTTGTTCAAACAGAACAAGGGAATACTGCATGGTTTAAAGTCAGGAAATGTGTGAGTCAGGATTATATCCTTTCATCATACTAACTCCACCTGTATGATGGCAAATAATCTGAGAAGCTGGACTATATGAAGAAGAAATTGGCATCAGGACTTGAAGCACTTACTGATGAAGATCAAAGACCACAGCCTTCAGTAGGGATTACACCTCAATATAAGGAAAACAAAAATCCTCACAACTGGGCCAATAAGCAACATCATGGTAAATGGACAAAAAATTGAAGTTGTCAAGGATTTCATTTTACTTGGATCCACAATCAACACCCATGGAAGCAGCAGTCAAGAAATAAAACAATGCATTGCACTGGACAAATTTGCTGCATTCCTCTCGAGTCCACTCTTGCCTTGGTCATGTTGTGCTGACGTCTCCCGTATTGTGTATTGCCTTTCCTGATATTAACTTGTATCTACTATCTCTTTGGTAATTTTCCCTCTCTCCCCCTCATATCCCTGGTAACCATCAAAGAGTTTATTTTTTTTTTTTCCTGTGTGTAAACATTTTGCTGTTACTTTATAAAAGCAGTCTCATACAATATTTGTATTTTTGGGATTTGATTGATTTCACTCAGTGTAAAGACCTCCAGATTCATCCATGTTGTGGGATGTTTCACGGATTTGTTATTCTTCATTGTGTAGTGTTCCGTTATATGTATGTACCACAGTTTGTTAATCCATTCATCTGTTGATGGGCACTTAAGTTTCTTCCACCTTTTTGCTATTGAGGGTAATGCTGCAATGAATGTGAGCGTGCATATGTCTATTCGTGTCACAGCTTTTATTTCTTCAGGATATATACCTAGGAGTGGGATTGCTGGGTCTATATGGTATTTCTATTTCTAGCTTTTTGAGGAAGTTCCATACCATTTTCCATAGTGATTGTATCACTTTACATTCCCATCAACAGTGTACAAGAGTTCAAATCCCCCCCACATCCTCCAAACATTAGTTATTTTTTCTCTCTTTTTTTTTTATTAGTGCCAGTAATGTTGGGGTGAGATGGTATCTTATTGTAATTTTTATTTTCATTTTTTTTAATTGCTAATGGTAGAAGCCCTGGTGACATGGTGGTTAAGTGCTAGGGCTGTTAACCAAAGAGTCGGCAGTTCAAATCCACCAGGCACTCCTTGGAAACTCTATGGGGAAGTCCTAAGAAGTCCTGAGTAGATTTACATCTGGGTTCTGAATTCTGTTCCATTGGTCATTGTGTCTGTTGTTGTACCAGTACTAGGCTGTTTTGACTACTATGGCTGTACAGTAAGTTCTGAGATGACATAGTGTGAAGCCTCCTACTTTGCTCTTCTTTTTTAATAAAGTTTTACTTATTCAGGGCCTCTTTCACTTCCATATTAAGTTAGTGATTAGTTTTTCCATCTCGATGAAGAATGCTGTTGGGATTTGGATAGGGATTGCGTTATATGTATGCATTGCTTTGGGCAGTACTGACATTTTTACAATGTTAAGTCTTCCTATCCAAGAGCATGGTATGTTTTTCCCTTTATGTAGGTCTCTTTTGGTTTCTTGCAGTAGTGTTTTGTAGTTTTCTTTGTTTAAGTTTTTTACATCCTGTTTAGATCTATTCCTATTTTTGGGGGGGAGGGTCTATTGTAAACAGTATTGTTTTCCTGATTTCTTTTTCACAGTTCTCTTTGTTGATGCAGAGGAATCCAACTGATTTTTGTATGTTGATCTTGTATCCTGCCACTTTGTTGAATGATTCTATTAGTTCCAATAACTTTCTTGTGGAGTCATTAGGATTTTCTGTGTGTAGCATCATATCATCTGTGAACAGGGATAATTGTACTTCTTCCTCACCAGTGTGGATGACCTTTATTTCTTTTTCTTGCCTTATTACTCTTGCTAGGACTTCCAATACAATGTTGAATAATAGGAGTGGTGATAAAGTGCATCCTTGTCTGGTTCCTGTTCTCAGGAGGAATTCATTCAGATTCTCCCCACTGAGGATAATGTTGGCTGTTGGTTTTGTATAAATTCCCTTTATTATATCAAGGAATTTCCCTTCTATTCCTATTTTGCTGACAGCTTTTATTAGGAATGGGTGTTGGTCTTTATCAAATGACTTTTCTGCATCGATTTATATGATCATGTGATGCTTTGCCTTTGTTTTATTTATTTGGTGGATTACATTGATTAAATTTCTAATGTTGAACCAACCTTGTATGCCTGGTATGAATTCCACTTGTGACTTTTTTTTTGGTATGTTATATTCTATTGCCTAGGATTTTGTTGAGAAATTTTGCATCTATGTTCATGAGGGATATTGGTCTGTTTTCTTTTTTTTAGTGGTGTCCTTACCAACTTTTGTATTAGGGTTATGCTGGATTCATAGAATGAATTCAGAAGTATTCCTTCCTTTTCTATGTTCTGGAATAGTTTGAGTAGAATTAGTGTCAACTCTTCTCTGATTGGTAAAATTCTCCAATAAAGCTGTCTGGACCAGGGCTTTTTCGTTGTTGTTGTTGGGAGTTTGTTACTATGACCCCTTCAATTTCTTTTTCTTATAGATCTGTTCAAATTTCCTATGTCAGTTTGTGTTAGTTTAGGTAGGTAGTGTGTTTCTAGAAATTTTTCCATTTCCTCCAGGTTTTCAAATTTCTTGAAGTCAATTTTTGTAGTTTTCTGTTATAATCCTTTTTATTTCAGTTGGTTCTGTTGTAATTTCACTTATCTCATTTCTTATTCAGGTTATTTGCATCTTCTGTTTTTGTTTTGCCAAAAAAAAAAAAAAATTTTTTTTTTTTTGTCAATTTGGCCAGTGCTTTGTCAATTAAAAAAAAAAACAAACAAAAAACCAGCTTTTAGTCTTGTTGATTCTATTGTTTTTCTGTTCTCTCATTTATTTTTGCTCTGATTTTTATTATTTTGTTTCTTCTGGCAACTGTGGGCTTCTTTTGTCGCTCTCTTTTTAATTGTTTGAGTTGCAGGATTAGTATTTTGATTTTTGTCCTTCTTTTTTGAAGTGTGCAATTATTGCTATAATCTGACCTCTGTGTACTGTTTTTGCTGTGTTCCACATTTTGGTATGTTGTGTTTTCATTCTCATTTATTTTAGAATTTTTTAAATTTCATCTTTGATTTCTTCTATTACCCGGTAGTTTTTAAGCAGGTGTTATTTAGTTTCCATTTATTACATATTTTTTCCTCTGCTCTGTTATTGATTTTTACTTTTATAGCATTGTGATCAGAGAAGATTCTTTGTATTATTTTGATGTTTCTGAATTTGTTTTGAAGCTTGCTCTGTGACCTAAAATGTGGTGTATTCTGGAGAATGATCCATGAGCAGAATGTGTACATTGCCACTGTTGTGTTATGTACTCTGTATATAACTTTGAGGTCGAGTTGGCTGATTGTGGTATTTAGATCTTCTGTGTCTATGTTGAATTTCTTTCTAGTTGTTCTTTCCTTCCCTGAGAGTGGTGTGTTAAAGTCTCCTAGTATTATTGTAGAAGTGTCTGTTTCTCTCTTCAGTCCTGTTAGAGTTTATGTATTTTGGAGCTCTGTCATTGGGCTCACATATATTTATTATGGTTCTGTTTTTTTGGTGGATTGTTCCTTTAATCATTATATAATGTCCTTCCTTGTCTTTTACAGTAGATTTTGGTTTAAAATCTATTTTATCAGAGATTAATATTGCCACTCCTGCTCTTTTTTGGTTATTATTTGCTTAATATATCTTTTTCCATCCTTTAAGTTTTAGTTTATTTATATATTTGCATCTAAGATGTGATTGTTGTAGACAGCGTATTGATGGATTTTTTTTTTTTTAATTCATTCTGTCACTTGTCACTCCCCATCTCTTTACTGGTGCATTTAGGTCCTTCACATTCAGTGTGATTATCAATAGGTATGAGATTATTGTTGTCATTTTCTCCTTTTTTTTTTTTTTTTTTTTTGGTGTGGAGTTCACAGCTTCTTTATTCTGCTGAATTTTCCATGCTGATTTTTTTTTAAATTGTGACTTGTTATTTCATTTCCTTTGTTGTTTTTGGTTTTGTGTAGCTGAATCTTTATGATTTTCTTCTTTTATATTTTGATGAGTAGGTTTGTTGACTTTGTGGTTACCCTGAAATTTACCTTTATCTTCCTAAGTTTAAAGCAGTAATTTATTTCTTGATATCACCTTACCTTTCTCTCCATATGGAAGTTCTAAACCTATACCCTTTATCCCCCCTTTATGTTTTGAAGTGGTCATCAGTTACAGATTAACATCTCTGGTTCCTTGTTTTCTGTCTTCTAGCTTTATTTTATTTTTGAGAGTTCTTTATCTGTGTTGATACCTGTTTGATGTAGTCATTTGTTTTAATCTTAAGTTGTTGTTTACTGTGTTGTTAGTTTTCTGTCAGAAGGACTGCCTGTAATATTTCTTGTAAAGTTGGTCTGGTTTTTACAAATTATTTAATTTCAGCTTATCTGGAAATGTCCTAATTTCACCATCATATTTGAGGGGAGTTTTTTTCTTTCAAGGTTTTACATATATTATCCCATTGCCTTATTGCCCGCATGGTTTCTGATGAGTAACACAACTTAGTCTTATCAAGGCCCCTTTGTACGTGATGTATCATTTTTCCCAAGCTGCTTTCAGGGTTCTTTCTTTGTCTTTGGTTTTTGAAAGTTTGATTTTGATATGTCCTGATATTCTTCTATTGGGAAATATCCTGTATGGGGTTTGTTGTGTTTCTTTTATGGTTATCTTCTCGTCTTTCATGATATCAGGGAACTTTTCTTCAGCGTATCTTCAACAATTCTCTTCGTGCTTTTGTCAATTCCCCCCGTTCTGCATTCCGATCACTCATAAGTTATTCTTCTTGATGGTGTCCCACGTAACTCTTGGGCTTTCTTCATTCTTTTTTTTATTTTCCTTGAACAGATTAGTGTCAAAGTATTGGTTTTCTGTTCTGTTGATCCTGTCTTCCATTGTTTCAATTCTATTCCTATGACTTTCCATCGAGTTGTCAATTTCTGCAATTTTATTGTTAAACTTCTGGATTTCTAACTGCGGTTTCTGTATCATTTCCAAGTGTCTATAATAATTTTGTCATTTTGTCTTGAATTTTTTCCTGGATTCTTCTAGTGTTTTGTCTATGCTTTTCTTGGTTTTGTCTGTGTTCTCTGTAATTTTGTCTGTTTCCCTTGATTCCTTTGAGACCCTATATATAACCCTTTTGAATTCCTTACCCTTTTTTTCCTCAGGGAGGATTTCTGGTTCTCTGTTATAGTCACTTGCTGGGGCCATCTTCCCCTGCTTCTTTAGGTGGTTTGCTATTGTCTGCTGTCTCCAGGACGTTAAGGGGTTATACTTATTTTTTGTCTGTATAATTGTTTGCTGGGTCCTGTTTTCTTGTTTTGTTTTATTGATTCCTAGCAGGTGTGGGTGGAGTGGTGCTCTGGTTGCTGGACTGGCTGTGCTGGAGCACTCCCTACCTGTTTTTGGGTGAGTGGAATGATGGATAGGTGTGGGAGCTCTGGTCTCTGTTTACTGATCAGCTGAGAGTGGGTTGATTGGGCTTTGGCCTCTATTTGTCTTTGATTCAGTGGCTCAGGAGCAGGGAATGATGCTCCCCATGTAGGTGGAGTGGCCTGTGTGGTGGGCAAGTGTGGGCATGCTCGTCACCTCTTGCTGGTTGGGGGAGAGGTGTGAGTGGTAGAAGTGGGTGGCAGGGAGACATTTACTCGGTCACTCTACCTCCACTTCGTCCTGGGCAGGGGGAGGGAGGGAGGAACAGCAGGCGGATGTTTACTTAGCCTCACTGCAACTGTCAGTGGTGGGAAGAAGAAGGAAGGTGCAGCAGGTGGTACACATGCATTCACTCTTCTTCCACCCTTCGCTAAGCAGGGAGAGAGAGGAAAGGGCCTCAAGGGGGATTCACACATAGTTGTAGCTCCTCTGCCCCTTGCTGGGTGGGATAAGAGGTGGAGTCGTGCTTAGCTTATGCAATGCAATGGGCCTACATGCTTCAGGCAAGGGGAGGGAGGAAGGGGCTGCTGGGGGAGGCACAGGCAGTCTTGTTTCCTTTTCCCTTCACTGGGTGGGCTAAGGGATGGAGCTGAGTCTCACAGATATGCTCACAGAAGTTTTTCCTCACACCAGGTGAAGGGAGGAAAGAAGGGGCTGCTGGGTGTTGCACAAGTAATTGCGTTTCCTCTGTTCCTCACCAGGTGGGTTAAGGAATGGAGTTGTGCCTGGTTGATGCGTGCACAGTGGTGACGCCTCACATCAGGTGGGGGGTAGGAGGAAGTGACTACAGGGAGATGTGCGCAGTCATGGATCCTTGCCCCTCACTGGGTGGGTTAAGGAAGAGAGTCATGCCTGGTGAATGCAAGAACAGTGATGCTGTCTCACATCGGTTGGTGGGCGGGGGGCAAGAGGAAGGGAACTGCAGTGTGATGTGCTCAAAGTCATGGTTCCTCTGCCCCTCACTGAGCAGGTTAAGGGATGGAGTCGTGCCTGGTGGGTGCATACACAGAGGTGCTGCCTTGTGCCACATGAAGGGAAATAGGCGGGAGTGGTGGGTGAGCTCTCTTGTTGTCCCACTGCTGCTGGCCTCCACTGGACCCTGGCCGGGGGGGGGATAGGTGGCAAGGGAGTACATGAACGGGGGCACATGGGCACATGCATGGAGGCACACCTAGTCTTGCTTGCCAGGTGGGCAAGGGGAACAGTGGATGGGGTTAGGTGGGGTAGGGGGGAAGAGGTTAGTATTGTGTTATGGTTCCCCAGTCAGGCAAGTTGGTTGGGGTATGGACCCTTTGCCACCTCTGATCAGAAGGATGGAATGAGTGGATGTCCATTCTTCTGGCTAGGATACCTGGATGCCAGCAAGCAGGATCTGTCCTCTCTCAAGTCTGGAGGGGGGGTGCCTCTTGAGGACCAGCTGGGTGGAAGGGCTCCCACGGCACTCTGGGTCCATTGCCTTGTGCACGCCACTTACCCTGAGAACAAGGGCTGCCGTTCTTGAGTATCTCCAGTTTTGGATCTGACACCCACCTGTCTGCTTATTTCTGTGTGTCAATAGAAATTCCCTGTCCCTTTTGGGAGAGTCATGAAGTTGCCTTGCTGTTTTCTTCACCCAAGGTTGCTGCTGACTTTGTTCTAAGTTACCTGCGGTGGACCGCCATGACTGGCTGAGCTCCTAAATTCCATGTTGCTCTCCTTTCACCACTTTCCTTATTCCTTCCAATCAGTGTTTGATTCAGTCTTTAGACTTTCTTTTTTGATATTCAGGGTTCCCAGATTGCTATCTACTTCTGTTTTTCTTTTTTTTTGATCTTCGGTGCAAGGGGACATTACACTGTGAGTGACTAAGCTGCCATCTTGGCTCTGTCAGTAGTATTCCATTGTATAGAATTAACACTTTGTTTATCCTTTCACCAGTTAATGAACATCAAGGTTATTTCTAGTTTTGGACTATTACAAATAAAGCTACTATGCATATTTGTGTACTAGTCTTTGTATAAACATGTATTTCCTTTTCTCTTGGGTGAATACCTGGGAATGGGATGGCTGGATCCTATGTTAGGTGTAAGTTTGTCTTTTTAAGAAACTACCAAATGGTTTTACAATGTGGTTGCAACATTTTGCATTCCCATCAGTAGAGTATGAGAGTTCCAGTTCTCCATATATTTGCCATCATTTGGTCAGTCTTCAATTTTAGCCTTTTTTTTTTTTAATGTGTATGTAGTAGTATCTCATTGTTTTAACTTATATTCCAAGTGATCGATGATGATGTTGAGCATCTTTTTATGTCCTTATTTGAAACCAGTATATCTTTGGTGAATTGTCTGTTTCTCATTTTTTCATTGGGTTGTTTGTTTTCTTATTACTAAATTTTGGGATTTTTAAATATATTTTTGATATAAGACATTTGTTAGATATCAGATTTGAAAAAATTCCTTCCAGTCTATGGCTTGTTTTTTTCATCCTTCTAACAGTGTCTTTCAAAGAGTAGAAGTTTTTAATTTTGATGAATTTAAATTTATCATTTTTTAATATTATGTAGATTGCATTTCTGGTGTTTGTATCTAAGGAATCTTTGCCAAACCTAAAGTCACAAAAATTAAAAAACAAAATTTTTTTTCTAGAGTTTTGTAGTGTTAGGTTTTGCTTTTTGGTCTAAAATACAATTAGAGTTAGTTTTTGTATATGATGTGACGTATGGGTCAAAATCTTTTTTTTTTTCTTGCATATGGATATCCCATTGTCCCAGCATCATCTGTTGAAAAGATATTTTCTCCACTACATTTCTCTTGTATCTTTGTAAAAATTCAGTTGTGCATATATTTGTGGGCCTGTATCTGAATTCTCTTTTCTGTTGCTTTGATCTGTTTGATCTATCTTGATGCAGAAACATGCTGTAATGTAGCTTTGTAAGTTTTGAAATTCCACAATTTTTCTCTTTCTCTTTCTCAAAGTTCTTTTTTGGGTTATAGTTCATCATTTCTGTTTCCATAGGAACTGTACAATTAGTTTGTCAATTTTTACAAATACTGCTGAAACCATGTAATCTGCGAATAAGAAAAGTTTTACCTCTTCATAGGGTGAAAGCATTCAGTCCTTCACCACTAAGTGTAATGTTAGCTGTAGATCATTTGTAGATATCCTTTATTGCATTGAGGAGATTTCCTTCTGTTCCTACTTTTGCTGAGAGTTTGTGTGTGTGTGTGTGTGTGTATAATCAATGTTAGATTGTGCCAAATGCTTTGTTTTCTATTTTAGTGTTGAGATGATAATATGGTTTTCTATTTTTGTTTTGTTATTATGGAGAACTACATTGATTAATTTACAAATGTTAAAAGAAACCTGCATTGTTGGGATAAACTCACTTAGTCATGGTGTATTATCAGTTCAATATATTACTGAATTAGATTTGCTAAAATTTTGTTTTAGAATTTTTACATCTGTGTTCATGGAGAATATTGGTGTATAGTTTTTATTTCTTCTAATGTCTTTGTCTGGTTTTGGTAACACAGTAATGCTGGCCTCAAGGAATGAGTTGGGAAATATCCCTTCCTTTCCAATTTTCTGGAATAATTTGTGTAGTATCAATATTTCTTCTTTAACTGTGTATTAAATTTAAACATTGAAGCCATCAGAATCTAGAGTTTTCACTGTCAGAAGGTTTTCAACTGCAAATTCAGTCTCTTAAAATAGTTACAGGGCTATTAAGTTTATTTAGTTCTTTTGGAGTGATTTTGATAGTTTGTGTCTTTCAAGAATTTGTCCATTTCATCTAAGTTATCTAATTTAGCAGACTTATAAATGTGTTATCACCCTATGCTGTTAAGTTGATTTCAACTCATAGCGACTCTATTGGACAGAGTAGAACTGCCCCTTAGAGTTTCCAAGGAGCACCTCGTGAATTCGAACTGCCGAACTTCTGGTTAGTAGCCTTAGCACTTAACCACTGTGCCACCAGTGTTTCCATAAAGGTGTTTTAACAGTCCCTTATTTTCCTTTTATTATCTGCACAAACTGTGTTGATGTCATCCTTCTCATTCCTAAAATTGGTAATTTGTGTTTTCACTCTTATTTTCCAGATCTGTCTATCTAGCCCTCTGGGCTGGTAGCCTGGCTTGTTACATAAAGTTTTATTGGAATAAAACCTCATTTGTTTATATACTGTCTATATTTGCTTACTACAACATCAGAGTTGAGT
Source organism: Loxodonta africana (assembly GCF_030014295.1). Lineage (NCBI taxonomy): Eukaryota > Metazoa > Chordata > Mammalia > Proboscidea > Elephantidae > Loxodonta > Loxodonta africana. Next base: position 80,511,197 of record NC_087359.1, on the reverse strand, counting down.
AGCAGTGACAGAACTGTATGACTTGGAAACCTAAGATATTTACTATCTGGTTGATTAGAGACTTTAATTACATCTCCAAAATCCCTTCAGAATAGCACTTCAGTTAGTGTTTGACTGAATAACCAAAAGGAGTCTGTGTATATCACAAAATGACCACCATTTTCCTTCTGTACTCATAGCTTAGTCTAGCCAAGTTGACACATCAAAAAACTATCACATGGGTTTATCTACTTTGTTGACTTATGAACTATAACTCTTGGTTTTGTATTTTAGAGCTTTAGTAATTACAATATACTTCTTAAACTTACCATAGGGTAACTTCAATTGATATTATGCCAATATATATATATATATATATATATATTTTTTTTTTTTTTTTCACATATAGGATAAAAACCTTATAATAGTATCTTTTAGTTTCTCCCCTCTTGAACTTTTTGTTATAGTTGTCATACATTTTACTTTTACATATCTTATCGATCCCACACTGCATTACTATTGTATTTGTTTAAGCAATTTTATAGTGTTTTTGAGTGTCTCTCTGTTCTTTTTTCTCTGTATAGTTTCCTTAGTGGTTGCTCTGGGTATTACAATATATATATGTGGCTTATCACAGACTACTAATAACATTTTACCACTTAGAGTGAAATATGGAAGCTTACTTACATTTAGGTTCCTTTATCTTCCTTACTTTTAAATCTTGAGTATTAGATGGTGTTATAATTTTGGTTTCAGCCGTCACAAATGATTTATAAAACTCATGAGGAGGATAGTCTATTATATGGGCCTGTATTTCTTCTTTTTCTGTTTTGTTTTCTTTTGTCTTCCTGGTGCTCCAAGTTTCCTTCTTCTATCACTTCCTTTCTAGTTGAAAAATTTTAGCCATTCTTTAAGGATAGGGCTGCTAGTGACAAATTCTTTTAGTTCTTTTGTCTGAGCAGGTATTTATTTCCCCTTCATTGCTGATGGGTAATTTTGCTGGATGTAGAATTCACTGTTGACAGTTCTTTTCTTTCAGAGTTTGAAAAATTTGTTGTGCCACTTCCTTCTGGCCTCCATGGTTTCAGATGAGAAATCCATGTTTATTCAAATTAGTGTTCTTCAATAGGTAAGGCATCACTTTTTCTCTAGCTGCTTTCACTATTTCTTTAGTGTTTTTAGTTTTCAGAAATTTAATTATGATGTGTCTTGGCATGCATTTCTTTGATTTTATCTTGTTTGTGGTTTGCTCAGTGTCATGGATTGAATTGTGTCCCCCCAAAATATCTGTCTACTTGGCTAGGTCATGATTCCCAGTATTGTATGATTGTCTGATGCGACGTCCTTATGTGTTGTAAATCGTATCACTATGACACAATGAGATGGATTAGTGGCAGTTATATTGATGAGATCTACAAGATTAGATGGTGCCTCAATCCAATCTCTTTTGGGAGATAAAAGAGAGAAGCAAGCAGAGAGACATGGGGACCCATACCACACCAAGAAAGCAGTGCCAGGAGCAGAGTGAGTCCTTTGGACCCAGGGTTCCTGCATGGAGAAGCTCCTAGACCAAGGGTATTGTTGACAAGGACCTTCCTCCAGAGAAGACAGAGAGAGAAAGCCATGCCCTGGAGTTGGTGCCCTACTGGGCTGTGAGAGAATAAACTTTTCTTTGTTAAAGCCATCCACTTGTGGTGTTTCTGTTGTAGTAGCACCAGGTAACTAAGACACTCAGCTTCTTGAATGTGTGAGTTTATGTCTTTAGCCAAATTTCAGAAATTTTGAGACATTATTTCTTCAAATATTCTATTGTTTCCTGATCTTTCTTCTCTATTTCTAGGACTCTGGTGATACTAATGTTAGATCTTTTGCTATTATTTCATACATCCCTGAGACTTTGTCCTTCTTCAATTTTAATTTTTCGGGTTCTAGGTACAGCAAATGGCTTTTAGTTGTATCCTGAACATTTCAACTATTAAGTTATAAGATTTTGTATCCTGTTTAATTTTTTTAATTTTAGCAGGATGTCACACTGTTTAGCTAGTTAACATACAGGTCCTGGCTTACTTTCGTAAGCAGCGGTCCTAATAACAATTTAATTTTCAGAGTGTTTATAATATTATGTTGAGCTCTTCAATTTATCTGATGCTGCTAGAACTTCCATTGGTTCCTGCTGATGCTGCTTGAGAAGGTGAAGGAACTTCCCCAGGTTGGAGAGTCTCTGGCCTCTGGGAATGAAGAACACTTCCTGACCTGGGTTCTTGTAATGCTTGGATACCTTTGGATGGTGTCCTGGTCTTCTGGTGTCTCTTGGTGGGAGAGAGGAGTCTGTGGTCTGGCAGGAGAGAAGACTTATTTTTGTCCAGGCCATTTGTTGGGGTGGGCTCCCCCTTGCATCTGCCTCCAGCTGCATGGTATCTTCAGGTAAAGGAGGAGAGTCCCATGTCCTGTGTGGAAGGAGAACACTTCTTGAACTGCATTGCTTGTTTTGATGGGCTCTGCCTTGTTGGTGCCCCCAGTCATGAGGTGTCTCTGGGTGGAGGAGAATAGTCTCAGGCCCAGCAGTAAAGGATGGCACTTCTCTGACTGCTAATTGTCAGGCGGACCTTGTGATTGATCTGTCTTGCCAGTTCTGCGAGCTTGCCAGGTTTTGATCTTTTGATCGGAGGGAGGAGTGAGCCTACCTGGGCTGTCCTCTGTTGCTAGGTTAAAAAAAAGAAAGAAAAAGAAAAAAACCAAAACCCCATTGCTGTTGAGCTGATCCCAATTCGTAGTGACCCTGTAGGACAGAGTAGAACTGCCCCATAGGATTTCCAAGGAGCACCTGGTAGATTTGAACTGCTGACTTTTGGTTAGCAGCTGAGCTCTTAAGCACTACACCACCAGGGTTTCCATTGCTAGGTTGGGGGTCAGGAATTACTGGGCTTGAATTGCCTTCTTCTGTGGGTTGTTGTTGTAGTTAGCTGCCATTGAGTCAACCCCTGACTCGTGGCCACCCCATGCACAATGGAACAAAATGTAACCCCATGATAAGTTATGGACTGGACAGTTGTGATCCATAGAGTTTTCACTGGTTGATTTTCAGAAGTAGATATCAGGCTTTTCTTCCTAGTTCATCTTAGTTAGCTGAAAGCTCTGCTGAAAACCTATTTAGCATCAAAGCAACATGAAAGCCTCCACTGACAGATGGGTGGTGGCTGTGCATGAGGTGTAGTGCCAGGAATCAAACTTGGATCCCCCTCATGGAAGGTGAAAATTGTTTTACTGAACCATCAGTGCCTCCTTCTGTTCAGAGGGTAGGAAGTCTTAAGATGCCCCTCCACTGTGTTGTGTCTTCAGTCGCCTTTCTCTTTCTGTCCGTCAGAATTCTCCTTTGGTCGTTTCACATTATTTCCAAATTTTATAGTTGGACTTAGGACTTGAGAAGGAGGAGTGGGGAGAGATGAATCTACACCATTTTGTTCAGGCCAAAACTTATCAATTATCTTTTAACAAAATTTAAATAATCAGAAAATATTTTACATGTTTGTATATCATTTGCATACTTGCTATCTTCTGTGTTCATCATCCTTTTGCAGATCTGTTTCCTATATGGCATCTTCATTTTTTGTTTGTTTGTTTCTGACTGAAGGACTTCCTTTAACATTTCTTGTAGTGTATGTCAGCAGGAGATAAATTAATTCAACTTTTATATGTCTTCAAATATCTTCATTTTGCCTTTTTTTTTTGAAAGATATTTATCCTTACTTAGAATTCTAGGTTAATAGTTTTTTTTTTCCCCAGTACTTTAAAGATGTTTCTCCATTGTCTTCTCACTTGCATTGTTTCTGACAAGAATTCTGCTGTCAGCCCTATCTTTATCCCCTGTAGGTAACATATTTCTCCCACAACCCCAACTGCTTTTTAAGACATTCTTTTTATCACTGGTTTTGAGTTGTTCGATTACAGTATGACTTGTAGTTTTGTTCACGTTTCTTGTTCTTGGGATTTGTTTGTGATTCTTGGATTCGTGGATTTACAGTTTTCATCAAACTTAGAAAATTTTCAGTCCTACTTGTTTCATTAACAAGATAATAACCCCTGACTGTCATCTCTTTAAAACCCAGAATTGGAGGGTTCCTTACAAAGTCTAGTCCAACACTCACCACTTTCTCCACAAATATACATGTTTTATAATGAAAGTTTTCATATTTATTCTTATTTTTGGTATATTAGCCAAAATGATTAATTTTTTCTCAAAAAGTAAAAATTTAAAATAAAATTAATTTTATGTACAATTAAAATTAATTTAACTCCTTTTAGCATGTTAGGTAAAATCAACATACCTCCTCTAAGCATGGTTAAGAAGACAATTCAGTCTCTTGGAGTGAAGAGATTATTAATACTAGATAAAAATATTATCTGTTCATACTTTATTTATTGCAGTATAAATTGGTACAGTTCCTATGGAGGTCAATTTAGCAATATTTATTAAAATGCCCCTTTGATGGATAAATTCCACGTTAGGTAGAAACACTTGATATATGTAGTTGCATATATGAGAAATGAAGTGAAGTATGGCAGCAGGATTTGCAACAGCAAAAAAGTATACATGTCCATTAATAGGGAGCTGTTTAAATAAATTGGGGTACAACCACAATGGAACAATATATGTCTCAAAAAAAGAATGAGAAAGCCCTTTAAGTACCAACATGTAATGAGAGCCATGATATACTATTATGTGAAATCTCAAGGTAGAAAATAGTTTAGTAGTCTATCACTGGTACATCGATTTATAATTTTGAATGGCCAAAATATTTCTGTAAAAATATGTAGCTAGGGAACTGTGTAAGCAGAGCCTGGTGAAGGATTCTTTTCACTTTAGCCCTTTGCTGCCCTTTATACCCTTTGCTGTATCATGTGCCTTGTCTATTCAAAGAAAAAAAATAAACCTGAAACAAACAGAAGAACTATGTGACATGAGTGGGTGACAAAACAGATAATAGAAAATTAACTCAATTTTCTCAAATTCTGCTCTCAAGAGGAGAAAACTGGAGACTAGCTTTTCACAGTATATGTTTGTTTGCTGAAGACAGTTAATCTGCTCCTTTGTCCTGGTTGAGAGAACATCAGATTTCAGATTAGTAGCCCAAGTGCAAAGAGGCCTGGATTAGGCATCAGCAGACATGGCTTGAAATCCCAGCTCTGAACATGGGAGTTGAGTGTCATTGGAATGGAAATTATCCTTTCTGAGCCTAAATGTTCTCATCTGTGGAGACTGAATGAGATAGCGTGTGCGTAGATGTATAGACAGATTTGACATGCATTGACGTGTATGTTATTTTTCATCTCTGCAGGAAAAACTGCTTTACTGAAAGCACAAGGGATCTTACTTTTACTCCTTAGACATGCCATACCCATTCTGAGCCTGATATTTGCTCGTTTGTGTAACAGAATGGATGATATTCTGTGCTAGAAATTATCTACAAGATACTCTCATGAGAAAATCCATTGAAACAAGTGAAGAACTACACATTCTCACAAGTGCCGGACAAGTGAGGAATAGGGGTATGGAGCTTCTGGGTCCTTTTGGCCATCCTAGATTTTCGCAGCTGGCAATAGGAACAGAAGTTCTGGAGACTCCTTCCAGTTGGGAGGCAGTATGGCATGGTTGAGTGAAGGAAGAAAGCGTTAAGCCTTCAAGTTCAGAAAGCCTGTGAGACTTCTGGGGAGGAAACTGAGAGTACAAGAAAAAAGAGAAACTATAACAAAGCTGTGGTGGAGTGTGAGAAAATAGGAGAGAAGAACAGAGGGGTTCTAAGCAGCCTTGCTTGAATTGTACATTTCATCTCCCTCTCAATTCTTCAAATCCATATTTGAATGAATTTTTAAATTGCTTTTGGCTGCTGGACATTTTTCTGATCCTGGACCACATAGAACCCCAGAACTTGTTCAGGTTATAACTGTCAAATGAAGATTTTGGGCTATGATCTCTAAGGGACTGTAGGGCTCTCAATGACACTTTAGGAAGAGGCTCCTAGTTCAGTTGTGGGTTCATTGTCATTCTACTTTATTCTTATTCTCCAAAGAAGGTGAAAGGAATGAATGTAGTATTCCTCTCTTTCCCAGTCTACTGGAACATGTCTGTCAGTCTTTTGTGGTATTTAGGTGACTTGTGTGTTGCTGTGATGCTGGGGGCTATGCCACTGGTATTTCAAATAGCAGCACAGTCACCTATGATGGACAGGTTTCAGCAGAGTTTCCAGACTGAGATAGACTAGAAAGAAAGGCCTGAAAATCTACTTCCAAAGATTAGCCAATAAAAACCCCATGGGTTACAACAAAATGTTGTTGATATCGTGCTGGAAGATGGGCCCCTAGGGTGGAAGGCACTACACTAAAGCCTAAATGATGGATTCCATGATGGACTCCAACATGCCCATGATCATGAGGACGGCATGGGACTGGGCAACATTTCGTTATGTTATACATAAGGTTGCCATGCGTTGGAGCGGATCTGATGGCAACAACAATAACAATACTCCACTTGAACAAAGCTCTACCAGGGAATGACCTTCTCTTGCTTATGGATGCATGCCTAGTACACAGACTGCTGCTTAACAAATACTTGTTGAATAAATGAATCATGAACAAGTGATGGATCTCACCAACTTTAGCAGCATTCATTGCCAAGGTACAGAACCCAGTACAAGACAAGTGCCTGAGAAACAAAGTAAAGAAACAGTGTCTAGGCTCTTAGAGACAATACAGACTGACGGGGTGGGGTGTGGGATGGGAGGAGACAGACATATACCCAGAAGCTCTGTGGCATGCTTACAGTTTGGCCCAAGTTCAAAATAATGTGGGTGCATCCCAAATCAAGAAATAATAGTGTCACCTACTGTTTATTTAGTGCTTTACTGTGTACAAACTGAAGAGCTTCCACATATTGTTTCTTCCATGATGTTTGTGAACACCGATATGAAAATTTGCACTTACAAAATAGATTAATTGAAGTGTGACTATTTGCATTACAAAAGAATTCTTTGAAGTACAAAAGGATTAGCAGCAGGGTTCCTTTAAATAGTATCTCCCTTAGTACATTAAAGCATTTATTTATAGATCATTAACTACTTTACTAAAATGCCACAGGGTACAGCAGCTTAAAGACAACTGGTCAGGAGACCCTACCAGTGGAAGATTACATTTGAAGACAAAGTATTGCTGAAATGATACATGAAGTCAACAGGGGAAGAGGACTCATTTACCCAAATACATTTTATCTCAGAATGGAATACATATATGGGATGAACAACACACCTATGTGTTCCCATTTATGCCTAACCAGACAGAAGGATTCCCCAGTCTATATGGCTAAAATCTGGTATGTAGAGGGTCATGGCTACCTTTGGCCTCCCTTTGGTTGTGCTTTAATTAAGAGGTAAAATTATTAAAGCAGCAGATGTTTCTAGCCCCAGGACATGGGCCCGGTTACATCAAGCAGATGGTCCCAAGCAAGACAGCACCCTTTAATAAAGAAGCATTTGCAATTCATGAGCATTCATGATGTCCATTTCTCTCATTTCCCAATGTTCTGCCTGTCAGGGGTCCCATTGTGTGGCCAGAGAGCATGATGAATTAGGCAAACCCCTTCTGGTTTGGGACACAGTGTTTCATTGATGAAAATTAAAAGTATTATCTCGCAGAAGATCGAGAGACTCAGGCCTCTGGAGTCGAGACTTCTTCTGCCCTCTCTCTTATCAACTTGGGATCTGGCTGAGTGTTATCATCTATGTCACAGGCCCTATCTGGGATGTGACTCAGCCTCAGGGGCCCACAGCTATGAAAGAACTTACCCACTCCTCCGTCTGATCCCCAAAACTTTTTTTTTATTGTGATGAAAATATACATAAGAGAACATGCCATCTCGTGTACAATTCAATGACCCACAGAGCACAGTTCTACCCTGACACACGTGATTCAGCTATTCCTCAAGTTGGACAACCATTTTCATTATCCTTTTCTAAATCATTCCGCCGTCATTAATGTAAACTCCAAGCCCCCTAAGTAAAATCTCCCCCTTGCCCTTCCTCCCACTCCTGGCGACCACTAATAATCTTTAGTTTCTGTATATTTGCTCATTTCATGTAAGTGAGCTCATATGTTATTTGTCCTTTTGTGACTGACTTATTTCTCTCAAGGGGATGTTTTCAAGGCTCATGTGCTTTGTGGCATGCATCAGATCTTCATTTTTCTTTATGGCCAAGCAAAGTTCGCTTGCTCAGGGAATATTGTTTTCCATTTATCTGTTGATGGTGATTTCTGAAACTTTCACCTTCAGATTAGCCCTGGCCATAGCTGGAGCTGAATCTGATCTTTGTGGGTCCCTGGGTGGCACAAAGGTTTTCTACTTGACCATTAACCTAAAGGTTGGCGGTTTGAACATGCCCAATAGTGCCTTGGAGGAAAGGCCTGGAAATCTGCTTCCATAAAGATTGTTGGTAGTTGCTGTCGAATTGATTGGTTCCTGGTGTTCTCATAGATTATAGCCATGAAAACCCTATGGAACTGGTTTCTACTCTGAAAACATGGGGTCAAAATGAGGCAAAATTAACTTGATGGCGATGAGTTTGGTTTGATCCTGCCAGGAGGATAGACAGGTAGAATCTCAGGAAAGGCTACTATTGAAGGCAAGATATTCAAGCCAGATACCAGAAAACCTGGATTCTGCTCTTCATGCCCAGTGCAACCCAGGGAAAATCACAATAAAAAGTCTATGAATCACCGTTTCTTCATCTTTAACTGTTCCATAAATAGTTATTGAGGGTCTACTCTGGGCAAGTCAGCTGTGAAAGTGGGATCATAACATTCACCCTCCTTCTCTTACAACAGAGCAGGGAGAATCAAATGAGATAAATGAAAGGGCATTATTTTAAAATAATATTTTATGTTAATATAAGAGTTGATAGTCATATAAGGCCAGGTGTTATGCCATGGATAATATCCACAAGCAGAAAAACACCTTGGTTATAGACACATTATGAAGAAAAGCTAGAGACCAACAAGAATGATAGATATTACATTAACTCATGGGATTTAATCACTCTTGGGTGCTAACTGAAAGGTTGGTGGTTCCAGTCCACACAAAGGTGCCTTGGAAGAAAGTCCTGGGAATCTACTTCAGAAAAATCAGCCATTGAAAACCCTATGGAACACAGGCTACTCTGACACACATGGGGTCACCATTAGTTGGAGTCAATTTGACGGCAACTGGCTTAGTGTTTTTCCCCCATATTAAAGCCTAAATCTGAAAATGATAGCCAGTATTTCATATAAAGGAAGTTTGAGGTGCTGTAAATCCAAATTCTTATCTCCTTGTCTATGAAGATCCAGGAAGTCAACACAAAAGGAAACAGAATGAAGGGCTGGTCCTGAGCTGTGTTGAACTAGTAGGCTGGCACTGTTTTGTTTTTCTCTGCCCTTCCCACCCCATGGAACCCTCTGCCTCCTCCCTCTTCTGAGTTCTTAGCATCCTGGCACTTCCAGGGCACCCTTGCAAAGGCTTTTTAAGGCAATGGCTCAGGTAGGGGGTGTATCATTCTTCTCTCCATTTTATCCAAAGGCTACACTGCCTAGCCTCATTTGACAGCCAGCTGAGAAACCCCTCAGATAAACTAATGCAATCTAAGGAATAAATAAATACCATGATTTGGCTTAAGTAGGGGGATATTTATTACCTTGCTTCGTTCATTCTCACATGCCTCTAATGTATGACCTGTCATTGATTTAGCAGAAACTTCACAAGAAAAAATTCTACCCATTAAAGGTATAATCAGTTGCAGGTGTAGCTCAATTTTAAAATTTTTAAAGTGCAGATGTCTTAGTTCTCTAGTATTGTTATAACAGAAATACCACAAGTGGGTGACTAAAATAAAACAAACAGAAATTTATTTTCTGACAGTTTAGGAGGCTAGAAGTCTGAATTCAAAGCGTGGCTCTAGGGGAGGATGTTCTCTGTGGACTCTAGGTGAAGGTCCTTGTCTCTTCAGCTTCTATTCCTTGGCTCCTTGGTGATCTTCATGTGGCCTGGCATCTATCTTCCCCCATCTCTGCCTGCTGGCTTGCTCGTTTAATTAATCTCTGTTATATCTCAAAAGACATTGATTGAAGACACACCCTACACTAATGCTGCCTCTTTAACATAAGAACGAAAAACCATTCTCAAAGAGGATCAAAACCACAGGCATAGAGGTTAGGATTTACAACACATTTTTGAGAACACGATTCAATCCATAGCAACAAGAAGTTAAAAAAAAAAGTGTCTTAAAATAATGGAAAAGTGGTATAAAAACCTCAAGGATTTTCATAAAGACTAAAGGCGGTGATCATGTTCTGCACCCTGGACAGTAAATTAAGTGGTGGAGGAAATAGGGACGAAGGGAAAGGGATGGTGACAAAAGACTTTAGAATTCATTTTAGAAACTTGGTGGGGGGGCTTTATCTGTAAAACAGCAACCCTTTAAGGGTGGTTGTGAGAATTAAATGTAATAACAAATGGTGCTTGTGAAATTTAAATGAGGTAACTGATATACAGGGCCTAGCATTGGTCCTGACACATAACATGTGCTCAGTGAATACTAAGTTAATAAAAAAAAACAAAAAAACCCATTGCTATGGAGTAGATTCTGACTCATAGCAACCCTAGAGTACAGAGCTGAACTACTCCATTTTGTTTCCAAGGAGCAGCTGGTGGATTTGAACTGCTGACCTTTTGGTTGGCAGCCGAATGCTTAACCACTAGTTCATCCAGCCCTCTTTTTTTTCTTTATTGTGCTTTAAGTGAAAGTTTACAAATCAAGTCAGTCTCTCATACAAAAACTTATATACACCTTGCCATATACTCCTAGTTGCTCTCCCTCTAATGACACAGCACATTCTTCCTCTCCTGTATTCCCTGTGTCCACTCAGCCAGCTCCGGTCCCCCTCTGCCTTCTCTTGTCCCCTCCAGACAGGAGCTGCCCACATAGTCTCACGTGTCTACTTGAGTTAAGAAGCTCACTCCTCACTAGTATCACCTTCTTTCTTATAGTCCAGTTCAATCCCTCCCTGTCTGAAGAGTTGGCTTTGGGAATGGTTCCAGTCTTCGGCTAACAGAAGGTCCGGAGACCGTGACCTATGGGGTCCTTCTAGTCTCAGTCAGGCCATTAAGTCTGGTCTTTTTATGAGAATTTGAGGTCTGCATCCCACAGTTCTCCTGCTGCATCAGGGATTCTCTGCTGTGTTCCCTTTCAGGGCAGTCATTGGTTGTAGCTGGGCACCATGTAGTTCTTCTGGTCTCAGGCTGATGTAGTCTCTGGTTTATGTGGCCCTTTCTGTCTCTTGGGCTCATAATTACCTTGTGCCTTTGGTGTTCTTCATTCTCCTTTGAATCCAGCCCTCTTTTTCTCATTATCTTTTCTATTCATAGTGAATGATTGACAGCTGAAATAGGGACTTTGGAGTACAGAATACTATTCATATAAACCAGATGAAATATGCAAATGTTGTTTTATTAAATATACTTAGCAATGATGAAAGAAATCAGAAGCAGATAAGCCAGAGTTATATAATGGCCGGAACTACTTTGGGTATAAGCGACAGAAATTCAGCTCAAAATATTTTAAATGAGATAGTGAATTTATTAGCACTTGCAACTGGAAAGTCTAAGAAAGATCTGGCATCAGGAACACACGGTAACAGAGGCTTTAACAAAATCATCAGGATGTCTCTCCTGCTGTCCTGGAAATTCTTGTCTCAGCTTGGAAACTTTCTCAGATAGGTTCCATTCACATGGCTGCATGATGGCCTCCAGCAGCTACTGGCCCTTCTGGTCGCAGAGAAAGCAGAACATCCTTTCTAATGGATCCTATAAAGCCAAATTTTTAGGAGGACTCCGATCTGACCGGACTTGGGTCATGCGTTCACTGATGGACCAATGTGGGTGAGGGACTGGAAAACTGATGGGCCAGGCCTGGGTCATGTGCTTACTTCTGTGGTAGTGGGAGTGAGGTTAGCCCCACGAAACCACATGGATTGAAGAATGAAAGAACAGTTTCCTAAGGAAGGGGTGTTGGTCAGACAAAATCATTTGTACACTACAGATTATGATTGAGTAAAAGTGGTGGATTGAACACACGTGTTTAACTTATGTGCATCCTTAAACCTCATAGAGATAATCAAATTCATCTAAAAATAAAGATTTTATCCATATACCATGCAGCTGTATATTAGAAACCTTGAGGCAAATTTAACATTCAATTGTTCTAAGAGAATGTTCAACTAATACATGTTGCGCATGTGCAAAAGAATAGCTCATTTAAGAAATAAGTGCAAACACCCTTTAAATGCTTTCTAATTTAGATCACAAAAGGCTGGTGAGCAGGGTGGACATTGGGACATGTGGTTATGGTGGGCTGCAAATATTATATTATAAATTATATTATAAAAGCACATGCTGTTGGAGGTCACGCAGCGGGGCATGCTCTGTGGTGCTCACTCCTAGCATTTACTTTGTGCAAATGAGTCTGGCAAAATCAAGCAGAGGGGCTACCACTAATGACTCCTACGAAGAAAGGTATGTTAGTGAGGGATCAGGGTCACTGGCCAGATAACTTCTAACTACCATAGCAAATATTAAAGAGCAACTTTATGAGTAAGAGATGAAATTCCCTTAGTTTTTCAAGGTGCCTAGTTTCTGGTGACGCGAAGTGACAGTAGAGTAAATTTAAATATTTACTTTCTCCCGTAAGAGGAAATATTACCAAGGTAACTGGTCAATTTCTGAGAAAATCCATCTCTGCTCCAAATATTGACCAACATCCTTTGAAGGACTGGAAAATCACATGAATCACAGTCATTTGAAAAGATAACATGTCCGAAATATTTGAGATGAAGCCTTGCCATCCTTGCTTCTAAGCAGCATTCTGGCTGTACTTCTTCTGATACAGATTTGTTTGTAAACATCTTTCTCGTATTCTCTGATTTCAGCCAGGACCCTTCTAACATCAGCGAAGATATCCCTCATTCCGTGTCCTGTTCTGAATCTGGCTTGAATGTCTGGCAGTTCCCTGTCGATGTATTGCTGCAGCTGCTTTTGAATGATCTTAAGCAAAATTTTACATGTGATATTAATGATGTTGTTTGATAATTTCCACATTTGATTGGATTTTTTTTTTTTGGAATAGGCATAAATATGGATCTCTTCCAGTCGGTTGGCCAGGCAGCTGTCTCCCAAATTTCTCAGCATAGATGAGTGAGCACTTCTAGAGCTGCAGCTGTTTGTTGAAACATTCCAACTGATATTCCATCAATTCCAGGAGCCTTGTTTTTCATCTATGCCTTCAGTGCAGCCTGGACGTCTTCCTTCGGTACCATCGGTTCCTGATCATATGCTACCTCCTGAAATGAATGAACATCGACCAATTTTTTTGCTACTGTGACTCTGTATATTCCTTCCACCTTCTTTTGTTGCTTCCTTATTTTTTTCTTTATGTCATTTAATATTTTCCCTGTAGAATCCTTCAATATTGCAGCTCGAGGCTTGAATATTTTCTTCAGTTCTTTCAGCTTGAGAAATGCCAAGAGTGTTCGTCCCTTTTAGTTTTCTAACTCCAGGTCTTTGCACATGTTATTATAATACTTTATCTTCTTGAGCCGCCCTTTGAAATCTTCTGTTCAACTCTTTTACTTCACCATTTTGTCCATTTGCTTTAGCTACTTGACATTCAAAAGCAAGTTTCAGGCTCTCTTCTGACACCCATTTTGTTCTTTTCTTTCTTTCCTGTCTTTTTAATGACCTCTTGCTTCCTTCATGTATGATATCCTTGATGTCACTCCACAACTTGTCTGGTCTTCACTCATTAGCATTCAACATGTCAAATCTTTTCTTGAGATGTTCTGTAAATTCAGGCGGGATATACTCAGTATTGTACTTTGGCTGTCCTGGACTTGTTCTAATTTTCTTTAGCTTCAATTTAAACTTGCACATGAGCAACTGATGGTCTGTTCCTCAGTCAGCCCCTGGCCTTGTTCTGACTGATGATATTGAGCTTTTCCATTGTCTCTTTCCACAGATAGATTTGATTCATGTATATTCCATTGGTGAGTTCCATCTATATAGGTGCCATTTATGTTGTTGAAAAAGGATATTTGAAATGAAGAAATTTTTGGTCTTGCAAAATTTTATCCCCAGCATCATTCTGTCACCAAAGCCATAATTTTTCACTACTGATCCTTCTTCTTTGTTTCTAACTTTTGCATTCCAATCACCAGTCATTATCCTGGTGCATATTTGATCAACTTCAGACTGCAGAAGATGGTAAAAACCTTCAATTTCTTCATCTTTGGCCTCAGTGGCTGGTGAGTAAATTTGAATAATAGTTGTATGCACTTCCTCGTAGGCATATGGATATCCTACCACTGACAGTGTTGTACTTCGGAATAGTTCTTGAAATGTTCTTTTTGATGATGAATGCAATGCCATTCTTCTTCAAGTTGTCATTCCTGACATAATAGACCACATGATTGTCCAATTCCAAATGGCCAATGCCAGTCCATTTCGGCTCACTAATGCCTAGGATTCAGAAATATGTTTACCTGTGTTAAACTGACTATGCAAAGGCATTCGGCTGTGTGAATCATAAGACATTATGAATAACTTGCTAAAAGTGGGAATTCCAGAACACTTAACTGTGCTCATGAGGAACCTGTACAAAGATCAAGAGGCAGTCATTCAAACAGAACAAGGTGATACTGTGTGGTTTAAAGTCAGAAAAAAGTCAGGGTTGTATCTTTTCACCATACTTATTCAATCTGTATGCTGAACAAATAATCCAAGAAGCTGGACTATATGAAGAAGAACATGGAATCAGGATTGGAGGAAGACTCATTAACAACCTGCTATATGCAAATGACATAACCTTGCTTGCAGAAAGTGAAGAGGACTTGAAGCACTTACTGATGAAGATCAAAGACCCAGCCTTCAGTATGGATTCCACCTCAACATAAAGAAAATAAAAATCCTTACAACTGGACCAATAAGCAACATCATGATAAATGGAGAAAAGTTTGAAGCTGTCAAGGATTTCATTTTACTTGGATCCACAATCAACACCCGTGGAAATAATAGTGAAGAAATCAAACAATGCATTGCATTGGGAAAATCTGCTGCAAAAGGCCTTTTTAAAGTGCTAAAAAGCAAAGATGTCACCTTGAAGACTAAGGTGGGCCTGACCCAAGCCATGGTGTTTTCAATTGCCTCATATGCATGGGACAGCTGGACAATGAATAAGGAAGACAGAAGAAGAATTGATGCCTTTGAATCATGGTATTGGTGAAGAATATTGAATATACCATGGACTGCCAAAAGAAAAAAAAAACAAACCTGTCTAGGAAGAAGTACAATGAAAATGCTCCTTAGAAGCAAGGGTGGCAAGACCATGCTCTTAGATACTTTGGACATGTTGTCAGGAGAGATCAGTCCCCGGAGAAGGACACCATGCTTGGTAAAGTACAGGGTCAATGAAAAAGAAGAAGACCCTTAACGAGATGGATTGACA
This sequence comes from Loxodonta africana, assembly GCF_030014295.1. NCBI lineage: Eukaryota > Metazoa > Chordata > Mammalia > Proboscidea > Elephantidae > Loxodonta > Loxodonta africana. The sequence continues at coordinate 80,495,643 of NC_087359.1, read as the reverse complement.
CAGTGACTGCGACAATGGGCTCAAGCATAACAATGATTGTGGGCATGGTGCACAACTGGGCAGTATTTCGTTCTGTTGTACACAGACTCGCTATGAGTTGGAAGTGACTCAATGGCACCTAACAACAACTACAATGCCGACAGCCAATGGTGGTGAAGTGGTTAAGAGCTCAGACTGCTAACCAAAAGGTCTGCAGTTTGAATCCATCAGCTGGTCCTTGGAAACGCTGTGGGGCAGTTTTCTCTGTCCTATAGGGTTGATATGAGTTGAAATCAATTCGGTGGCACACAACAACAACAATGCCTAGGCTATCTATGTTTATGTATTCCATTTCATTTTTGATGGTTTCCAATTTTCCTAGATTCATACTTTGTATATTGCATGTTCCAATTATTAATGGATGGTTGCAACTGTCTCTTTGCATTTTCAGTCATGCCACATCAGCAAATGAAGGTCTCAAAAGTTTGACTCCATCCACATCATTAAAGTCAAGTCTACTTTGAGGAGGCAGTGCTTCCCCAGTTGTCTTTTGAGTGCCTCCCAAGCTGAGAATCTCATCTTCCAGCACTATATCAGACAATGTTCTGCTGCTATTCATAAGGTTTTCACCAGCTAATTCTTTTCAGAAGTAGACCACCAGGTCCTTCTTCCTAGTCTGTCTCAGTCTGGAAGCTCAGCTGAAATCTGCCCACCGTGGGTGACCCTGTTCATATTTGAATATGAACATAGCTTCCAGCATCACAGCAACACACAAGCCCCCACAGTACAACAAACTGACAGATGCGTGGGGGTCCAACTGTGTGTGTAGGCTTCTTGAGCATACAAGTGGCCCTTGATGATAACTAGAAAATTAAGTCCCCGTTTTCAAACTTAGGAGGCAAAGAAACTTTCAGGATTTCATGGATGACCCAGAGCAAACTTCAAAGTACTCTTAGGCCAGGAGTTCTCCTATGCTAATTCATCAGTTTTAACCAGCCCTAATGACCTTGATGGCTCAGCGGTTAAGCACTCAGCTGCTAACCAGAAGGTTGGCAGTTTGCATCCACAAGCTGCTCCTTGGAAACCCTATGGGGCAGTTCTACTCTGTCCTATAGGGTCACTATGAGTCAGGATTGACTCGACGGCAATGGGTTTTGGAATGGCCAGACTGTGTTCGAAGACGTAAGCTTAGGTTTCAGATATCTCAGTGACCAACTTAGAACCTGTGTGCCATATTTCCTCAGGATACTAGCTCTAAAAAAAAAAAAAGCTCAGTGGGTACTAAATATTTCCCATATCAATGTTCTCACCGAGACAATAAACCCCTTTACTGCTTCACATTGGTGTCCAGGGCTCTGAACTGCACTGGACCACAGGTGGAAAGGCTCTGAGTGAAGAACATTTAGTCCCATTCTTACAGCCTCTACCTTTTGAGACCTTCTTGCTGTCACTTGCTTTCTTCCTAGCTGAAAGTTAAAAGTTTGTAAAGAAGCTAGGTTTTTCTTTCTGAGAACTTGTCAGTTTACTCATAATCTTCTAAATTAAGTGAAATGATATTCAGAATTTTGTTTTATTAAAAAAAATTCTGCCTAACTCGAAATGAATCAAAGATCTAAATATAAAATCTAAAAAAATAAAGAAAAAATGAGGACAATGCTAGGAGCCCTAACATATGCATAAACAGAATACAAACCATAACTAAAAATGCACAAACACCACAGGAGAAACTAGATAACTGGGGGCTCCTTAGCTCATCAAAACACTTCACCAAAAGAGCAAAAAGACAACCTACAGACTGAGAAAAAGATTTTGGCTACAACATATCCAATAAGGGTCTAATCTCTAAAATCTACAACATACTGCAACACCTCAGCAAAAAAAGACAAATAGCTCAAGCAAAAAATGGGTAAAGGATTTGAACAGACACTTCACAAAAGAAGACATTCAGGCAGCTAACAGATATATGAGAAAACACCCATGATTATTAGCCGTCAGAGAAGTGCAAATCAAAACTACAATGAGATACCATCACACCTGAACAAGGATGGCACTAGTTCAAAATACACAAAATAATAAATGTTGGAGAGGTTGTGGAGAGACTAGAACACTTATACACTGCTGGTGGGAATGTAAAATGGTACAACTACTTTGGAAATCAATTTGGTGCTCCCTTAAAAAGTTAGAAATAGACCTACCATAGTATCCAATAATCCCACTCCTTGGAATATATCCTAGAGAAATAAGAGCTGTCATATTAACAGATACATGCACACCTGTGTTCATTGCAGCACTGCTCATAATAACAAAAAGATGGAAACAACCTAGGTGCTCATCAAAAGATGAATGGATAAACAAATTATGGTACATACACACAATAGAATACTATGCAACGATAAAGAACAATGATGAATCCTCAAAACATGTCACAACATGGATTAATCTGGAGGGCATTATGCTGAGTGAAAAGGACAAATATTGTAGGAGACCACTATTATAAGAACTCATGAAAAGATTTAAACACAGAAGAAAGCATTCCTTGATGGTTACAAGGTTGGGAAGGGAAGGGGAAGAGAATTCACTAACTAGATAGTAGAGAAGGGTCATCTTCGGTGAAGGATGGACAACACAGGATACAGGGAAAGTCGGCACTACTGGACCAAAGCAAAAGCTATTTCCTGAACACATCCAAACACTTTGAGGGACAGAGTTGCTGCTGGGGCTGGGGGCTGGGGATCATAGTTTCAGGGAACATCTAGGTCAATTGGCATAACAAAGTTCATTAAGAAAATGTTCTGCACTTTGGTGAGTGGCATCTAGGGTCTAAAAGCTTGTGAGTGGCCTTCTAACATGCATCAGTTGGTCCCAACCCACTTGGATTAAAGGAGAATGAAGAGCACCAAAGACATAGGGAAAATATTAACCCAAGTGAAAAAGGTCCACATAAACCAGAGGCTCCACCAGCCCAAGACCAGAAGAACTAGGTGGTGCTCGGCTGCCATCAATGACCACCCTGACAGGGAACACAACAGAGTCCCAGATGGAGTGGGAGAAAAGTGTGGAGCAGTACTCAAATTCAGGTAAAAAGACCAGATTTAATGGTGTGACTGAGACTAGAGGAACTCCAGATTACATGACCTCCAGAATCTCTGTTAACCCAGAACTAAAACCATTCCCAAAGCCAACTATCCAGACAAAGATTAGACTGGTTTATAAAACATAAAATAATACTCGTGAAGAGTGTGTTTCTTAGTTCAAGTAGATACACAAGACTAAATGGGCAGCTCCTGTCCAGAGGCGGGATGAGAATGCAGAAAGGGATAAGAGCTGGTTGGATGGACACGGGAAACCCGGGGTTGAAAGGGGGAGTGTCCTGTCACATTATAGGGATTGCAGTTAGGGTCTCATACAGTATTTGTCCTTTTGTGACTGACTAATTTCACTCAGAATAATGCCTTCCAGGTTCATCCATGTTGTGAGATGTTTCACAAATTCCTCATTGTTCTTTGTTGTTGTGTAGTATTCCATTGTGTGAATATACCATAATTTGTTTATCCATTTGTCTGTTGATGGGCACCTAGGTTGTTTCCATTTTTTTGCTATTGTGAAAAGTACTGCAATGAACATGGGCATGCATATATCTATTCATGTGACAGCTCTTATTTCTCTAGGGTATATTCCAAGGAGTGGGATTGCTGAATCATATGGTACTTCTATTTCTAGTTTTTTAAGGAAGCGCCAAATCGATTTCCAAAGCGGTTGTACCATTTTACATTCCCACCAGCAGTGTATAAGTGTTCCGGTCTCTCCACAACCTCTCCAACATTTACTATTTTGTGTTTTTTGGATTAATGCTGACCTTGTTGGGGTGAGATGGTAACTCATTGTAGTTTTCATTTGCATTTCTCTAAAGGCTAAGGATGGTATTTCCTTTGTATCTGTTGGCCACCTGAACGTCTTTTTTGGTGAAGTACCTATTCATATCCTTTGCTCGTTTTTTATTTGGGTTATTTGTCTTTTGTGATTGAGATTTTGCAGCATGTTGTAGCTTTTAGAGATTAGATCCTGATCAGACATGTGGTATCCAAAATGTTTTTTCCAGCCTATAGATCGTCTTTTGGTGAAGTCTTTTGATGAGCATAAGTGTTTGATTTTTAGGAGCTCCCAATAAACTATTTTCTCTTCTGGTGTTCGTGTATTGTTAGTTAAGGTTTATATTCTGTTTATGCCATGCATTAGGGCTCCTAGTGTGGTCCTTTTTTTTTATTCCATGATCTTTATTGTTTTAGATTTAATTTTTAGGTCTTTGATCCATTTTGAGTTAGTTTTTGTACATGGAGTGAGGTATGAGTCTTGTTTCATTGTTTTGCCGATGGATATCCAGTTATGTCAGTACCGTTTGTTAAAGCGGCTCTTTTCTCTGTTTAATGGACTTTGGAACTTTGTCAAATATCAGCTGCTCATAGGTGGATGAATTTATGTCTGGATTCTCAATTCTTTTCCATTGGTCTATGTATCTGTTTTTGTACCAGTACCAGGCTGCTTTGACTACTCTGGCAGTGTAATAGGTTCTAAAACCAGGTAGTGTGAGGTCTCGCACTTTGTTTTTCTTCAGTAATGTTTTACTTATCTGGGACCTCTTCTCTTTCCATATGAATTTGGTGATTTGTTTCTGTATCTCGTTAAAAAATGTTGCTGGAATTTGGATCGGAGTCCCATTGTATCTGTAGATCACTTTGTAGAATTGACATTTTCACAACGTTGCATCTTCCTATCCATGAGCAAGGTATGCTTTTCCACTTACGTAAGTCTCTTTTGGTTTCTTGCAGTAGTATCTTGTGGTTTTCTTTGTACAGATCTTTTACATCTCTGGTCAGATTTATTCTGAAGTATTTTATCTTCTTGGAGGCTATTGTAAATGGTATTGATTTGGTGATTTCCTCTTCGAAATTCTCTTTGTTGGTGTAGAGGAATCCAATTGACTTTTCTATGTCTATCTTGTATCCTGATACTTTGCTGAACTCTTCTATTAGTTCCAGTAGTTTTCTTGTGGATTCTTTGGGTTTTTTTTGTGTATAAGATCATATCATCTGCAAATAGGGATAATTTTATTTCTTCCTTTCAAATTTGGATGCCCTTCATTTCTTTTTCTTGCCTTCTTGCTCTGGCTAGGATCTCCAGCACAATGTTGAATAAGAGTGGTGATAAAGAGCATCTTTGTCTGGTTTCCATTCTTACAGGGAATGCTTTCAGACTCTCCGTTTAGGATGATATTGGCTGTTGGTTTTGTATAAATGCCCTTTATTATGTTAAGGATTTTTCCTTCTATTCCTATTTTGCTGAAAGATTTTATCATGAATGGGTGTTGGACTTTGCCAAATGCCTTTTCTGCATCAATTGATGGGATCATGTGGCTCTTGACTTTTGTTTTATTTATATGATGGATTACATTGATTGTTTTTCTAATATAGTACCATCCCCGCATACCTGGTATGAATCCCACTTGGTCATCGTGAATTATTTTTTTTGATATGTTGTTGAATTCTATTGACTAGAACTTTGTTAAGGATTTTTATGTCTATATTCATGAGGGATATTGGTCTCTAATTTTCTTTTCTTGTGGTATCTTTACCTGGTTTTGGTATCAGGTTTATGCTGGCTTCATAGAATGAGTTTGGGAGTATTGTGTCCTTTTCTATGCTCTGAAATACCTTTAGTAGTAGTGGTGTTAACTCTTCTCTGAAAGTTTGGTGAAATTCTCCAGTGAAGCCATCAGGGCCAGGGCTTTATTTGTTGTGAGCTTTTTAAATTACCTCTTCAATCTCTTCTTTTGTTATAGGTTTATTTCACTGTTCGTGTTAATTTAGGTAGGTTGTGTGTTTCTAGAAATTTGTCCATTTTCTTTAGTTTTTCAAATGTGTCGGAGTACAGTTTTTCATAATATTCTCTTATGATTCTTTTAATTTCAGCTGCGTCTGTTGTTATATCACCAATCTCATTTCTTATTCAGGTTATTTGCTTCCCCTCCTGCTTTTCTTTTGTCAGTTTGGCCAGTGGTTCATGGGTTTTGTTGGTCTTTCCAAAGAATCAGTTTTGGTCTTGTTAACTCAATTGTTTTTCTATTCTCTATTTCATTTATTTCTGCTCTAAATTTTATTGTTATCTTTCTTCTGGTGCCTAATGGTTCCTTTTGCTGCTCTCTTTCTATTTGTTCAAGTTGTAGGGCTAATGTTTTGATTTTGGCCCTCTCTTCTTTTTGGATGTGTGCATTTATTGCTACTAATTGACCTCCGAGCACTGCTTTTGCTGCAACCCAATGGTTGTGGTAGGGTGTGTTTTCATTTGAGTCTGTGAATTTCTTTAGTCATTGATTTCTTCTATAACCCAGTAGTTTTTCATTAAGGTATTATTCAGTTTCCATGTATTTGATTTTTTTCCCTTGCTTTTTCTGTTATTGATTTCCACCTTTATGGCTTTATGGTCAGGAAAGATGCTTTGTAATATTTCAATGTTTTGGATTCTGTTAAGGCTTGCTTTGTGGCTTAATATGTGGTCTATTCTGGAGAATGTTGCATTTGCATTGGGAAAGGAAGTATACTTGGCTGCTGTTGGGTGGAGTGTTCTGTATATGTCTATGAGATCAGTTTGGTTGATTGTGGCATTTAGATCTTCCATGACTTTATTGAGTTGCTTGATGTTCTGTCCTTTACTGAATGTGGTGTGTTGAAATCTCCTACTATTATTGCAGAGCTATTTGTCTTTTCAATGCTGTTAGAGTTTGTTTTATGTATTTTGGAGCCCTGTCATTAGGTGCATAAATATTTATTATGGTTATGTCCTCCTGGTGTACTGACCCTTTATATAGTGTCCTTCCTTATCCTTTGTGGTGAGTTTTGTTTAAAGTCCATTTTGCCAGAAATTAATATTGCCACTCCTGCCCTTTTTTTGATTGTTGTTTGTTTGATAGAGATTTTTTCCATCCTTGAGTCATAGTTTGTTTGTCTTTGAGTCTAAGGTCTGTCTCCTGTAGGCAGCATATAGATGGATCATGGTTTTTAATCCATTCTGACACCGTCTTCATTGGTGCATTTAGTCCATTTACATTCAGTGTAATTATTGATAGGCTGTCATTTAGATTTCTTTTTTTGTGTGTTTGACAGTTTCTTTTTTCCACTTAATTTTCTGTGCTGAGTCATTTTTTTTTTAACGTATTTTCTTTTCATCTTTTTCATTTTTGTTGATTTTCTATTTGCTGAGTCTTTATGTTTTCCTTCTTTTTAATTTTGGTGTGTAGGATTTTTTTTTTTTTTCCTTTGTAGCTACCTTAATATTTACTTCTATTTTTCTAAGTTTAACCAGTCTTTTATTTCATAATATTGCCTTGGCTTCATCTCCATATGAAAGTTCTATGACTACATTATTTAGTCCCTCTTTTTTTGTCTTAATATTGTCATGTTTTATATGTTGACATCTCTGTTTTCCTACTTGCAGTGTTTTAGCTTTGATTTATTTTTGTGACTTCCCTATCTGAGTCAATATCTGGCTGTTCTGTCCTGTGTTCTAGTCTTGGGTTGTTATCTGATGTTATTGATTTTCTAACCGGAGGACTCCCTTTAGTATTTCTTGTAATTTCAGTTTGGTTTTTACAAATTCCCTAAACTTCTGTTTATCTGGAAATGCCCTAATTTTGGCATCCTATTTGAGAGAGAGTTTTGCTGGATATATAATTTTGGCAATTTTTTTCCTTCAAGGCTATATATATGTTATCCCATTGCCTTCTTGCCTGCATGATTTCTGCTGAGTAGTCAGAGCTTAGTCTTATCGACTCTGCTTTATAGATGAATTTTTTATTTATTCCTAGCTACTCTTTAAATTCTGTCTTTATCTTTGATTTTGGCAAGTATGATTATAATATGTCTTGGTGACTTTATTTTGGGATCTACCCTGTGTGGGGTTTGATAAGCATCTTGGATAGATATCTTCTCATGTTTCATGTACCAGGAAAGTTTTCTGCCAACAAATCCTCAAAAATTCTCTCTGTATTTCTGTTATCCCTCCCTCTCCCCCTCATTCTGGTACTCCAATTGCTTGTAGGTTATTCCTCTTGATACAGTACCACATAATTCTTAGGTTTTCTTCATTTTTAAAATTCTTTTATCTGATTTTTCCTCAAATAAATTGTTATCAAGTGCTTTGTTTTCAATATCACTAATTCTGACTTCCATTGCCTCAATTCTGGTCCTATGACTTTCTAATTCTGAAATTTTTGTTAATCTTTTGAATTTCTGTTTGCTGTCTTTCTATGGGTTCTTGCAGCTTGTTAAATTTGTTGGTGTGCTCTTGTATAAGCTTCTTAAATTCCTCTATCGTTTGCCTGTTTGTTCCTTGGCTTGGTCTGCATTTTGCCCGATCTCCTTCCTGATCTCTTGAAGAGCTCTGTATGTTAATCTTTTGAATTCTGCCTCCTGTAATTTCAAAACCATATCTTCCTCCAGTTAGGTTTCTTAGTTCTGTGTTTTGGGTGCTTGCTGAAGCCATTATGGTCTGCCTCTTTATGTGATTTCATATTGACTGTTGTTGCTGAGCGATGAGTAAGTGTTATATTTATTTATTTTATCTTTGCTTACTGTGTCCTAGCTTCTTGTTTTGTTTTGATATGCCCAAATAGGCTGATTGTGTGAGCTACTTTGATTATTGGCATCTTTTGAAGCTCTCACATCCTATCACCAGGTGGTTTGAGCTGTTATTAGGTATGTGACCCCAGGAGTCTGTTTACTTTTCTTGTGTGGATTCAGCTCAGGTGTCCAGATCATTGATCACCGAGTGTGTGACGCAGGCTCTAACCTACAGTCCTAGGTGGGCAGGACTATATAGGGGTGATTGAAGTAAGCACAGGTATCTGGCTGCAGTAGGGGGTTATGTGCTAAGCAAGGTAACAGGTTGACGGCTGCCCCTGAGTGTGTGGGTGAAAGGTGTGTCCTTGTTCCCTAGAGCATGTAGGTGGGTGAGTTTCACAGCTGGACTTTGGGTACACAATGCTGTTGGCTGTAAGGACTGGGAAGCACCACTATTCTTGGACCCCGGTCATGGGTGGCTAGGTGGGGAGGGTGGAACCACCAGTCCGCAGGCCCCTGATATGGGTAGGTGAGGACTCTGCTTAATGGGAAGGGCAGTATTAAATGTCATGAATCTGCCACTCACCTGAGGCTGTTGCAGTTGCAAATAAGCTTCATGTATATACCCTGTTGTACTGCATTAATGAGGGCCTGTGCTGTTGAAATGGGCCCACACAGGTCTAGGCAGGGGTGAAAGGCATTCAGAGTCTACAGACTCCTTATGCTTGTGCCTAGGCAAAGGGGCTGTGCCTGCCCTGAGTTCCCAGTTTAGTAGAGCTGGCAGGTTTCTTTTTTCCTGTTTGTTAACTTGTTTCCTCTCCTCAGCTGGAAGAATGGCTCAGGACATGCAACGTCTCCCACTTTCAGCCCAGGGGTCAGCAATTGCTGAGCTGGACTGGACCAACACAGAGCACAGAGGGGGCAGGTAAACTGGAAAGAGGTACTTCCCAGAGGGGGTAACATTGTTGTTTTTTTTTTTTTTTGATCCTGCACATTAGGTTAGATTCCTGCATTTAACTTTCATGGATTCTGTGCCACTTCTCCCTGGTTCTGGAAGTTTGAGTGGACTCTCCACTGCTCAGTTTCTCCAGGTGTGGAAAATGCGTCCTGAGTGCGATTGCTTGCCTCAGCCCTCACATGGCAGCCAATCCAACCTGCAGGGTGCTGGCCAGGTCAGGCCTGGCAAATCTAGCTTCTTCTGAACTGTCTCTCCCTGCCCCTGCTCCTTAGTCTGACTTCTCAACTTTGTCTTTGATGTTCAGGGGTACTAGATTGTCGTATAAATTGATTCATTTGTTTTTTGCAAGTGTTTGTCATAAGAAAAAAAAAAAAGAAAAAGGGACTACATAAATGTCTGACTACTCTGCTTGGCCCCGCCCTTGTTTAATTTCTTGACTGCTGCTTCCAAGGATGTTGATTGTGGATCCAAGTGAAATGAAATCCTTGATGACTTCAATCTTTTCTCCATTTATCATGATGTTTTTTGGTCCAGTTATGAGGGTTTTTGCTTTCTTTATGTTGAGGTATAATCTATACTGGAAGGCTATAGTCTTTGACCTTCATCAGTAAGTGCTTCAAGTCCTCCTCACTTTCAGCAAGAAGATTGTGTCATCTGCATATCTCAGGTTGCTAATGAGTCTTTCTCCAATCCAGATACCACATTCTTCTTCATGCAGTCCAGCTTCTTGGATTATTTGCTCATCATACAGATTGAATAAGTATGGTGAAAAGATACAACCCTGACACACACAATTCCTGATTTTTAAATCCCTCAGTATCCCCTTGTTCTGTTCAATGACTACCTCTTGGTCTATGTACAGGTTCCACATGAGTACAATTAAGTGCTCTGGAATTCCCATTCTTTCCGATGGTATCCATAATTTGTTATGATCCACACAGTTGAATCCCTTTGAGTAGTTAGTAAAACACAGGTAAACATCTTTCTGGTATTTTCTACTTTCAGCCAAGATCCACCTGGCATCAGCAATGATATCCTTCATTCCAAGTCCATGTCTGAATCCAGCTTGAATTTCTGGAAGTTTCCTGTCAATGTTTTTGAATTAACTTCAGAATTTTTTTTTCTTTGTGGTTATCTTGAAATATACATTTATCTTCCCATGTTGAAAGCAGTCTTTTATTTCTTGATATCATTTTTATCTCCTCTCTGTATTAATTTGGAGAACATTCTGTGAGTGAAATAAGTCAATCACAAAAGGACAAATATTGTATATGACCACTATTATGAAAAAACAAAAGCAGATTTACACACAGGAAAAAAAAAATTCTTTGATGATTACCAGGGATTGGGGGGCGGGAAGGAAAGGAAAATTAGTAAGCAGAAAGAAGACATATGTTAATGATAGTGAAGGGAAAGGGAATACACAATATGGGGGAAGTCAACACATGACCAGGCAAAGGAAGACACTAAGAGGAATGCAAAAAAAAGGCAACTAAGGTAATTACTATAACGTAGATAATCCTACAACAATAGTATTAACAAACAATAATTTATGAAAGGATAAATAGTAGGTAGGTATGCTAAAGAGGTGTGGGAGGGTGTAAGGGAGCATACCCACCTGCAGATACAGGTTTGGTTGTGGATATTTCTACATACATAACTGTAAGTGCTCATCAATAGAGCACACAAGGGGCACAGTCAGGGAAACCTCTTAGACATAACCAAACACTTCACAGGATGAAGTTCCCAGGCTTGAAGGCAAAGGGCTATAGACTCTGAGGACATCTACATCAACTGGCACAACATAGTTCATAAACACCGTGTTCTGCATTCTATTTGGTGAGTAGTGTCTGGGTCTTAAAAACTTGTGAGCTGCCATCTAAGATACAACTTTTGGTCTTTTCCCATCTGGAGCAAATGACAGTGAAGAAATCCAGAGACTCAAGGAGCAGTTAGTTCAAAGGACTAGTGGACCACATGAACCACAGCCTATACGGCCCTGAGACCAGAAGAGCTAGGTGGTGCCTGGCTACCACTACCAACTGCTCTGATTAAGATCACAGCAGAGGGTCCCAGGCAGAGTGGGAGAAAAATGTAGAGCAAAAAGTCAAATTCACAAAAAAGACCAGGCTTACTGTTCTGACAGAGACAATTAGAAAAGTTGATCATACTTTTAAAATGAAGTACTTGACCATCCAAAAACAGATGAATAATATATTTAAGTTATGAAACCAAACAATAAAATGAAGAACTGTGAATACTTCAATGACTAAGAAATAGAACAGTACCCAAATCCTTGAGGTTCCCTATTGCCCTCCTCTGACTTCTGTCCTCTGTCCAAGTTGCTCCCCAAATACACTTATCTGAATTCTGTTTATTCTTCTCTTGTTTATCTTAGTTGTTATTACCATGTATGTATATATCCTTTCAGGATTATAAACACAGAATCATGCTGTATGTAGTCTTATGCAATTTGCCCAACATCATGTTTTTGAGATTCCTTGTAGTTGATTTGAATAGCTGTATCTCATTCATTTGCATATAGCATTCCATTGTGTGAATATACCACAATTTATGTACCCATTCTTTTATTAGTGGTCAGTTTTGTTTCCTACTGTCTTCCCCCCCCCCCATTATTATTAACGTTTCTCTAAGTATTCTCACATGTCAGGTGATGCACACGTGCAAAGTTTCTCTATACTCGTGTTTTTCAAACTTAAGGTCCCAACTCATGGGTAGGTCATTACGTCAATTAGAGTAGCAATGATGCTTTTCTTTTAATAAATAAGTAAACTTTTTTTTTTTTTTTTTTAAGGAAACTAATACACATGCATACACACATAACCAGAGCAAACTTAACCAAGGCAATAAGGGAATATCAGTATACAACATTATAAGTGAGACAGTGAAGATGACCACAGATTCTGTGTGAATTAAAACAGTACAGTAAAAGAGAATTCTGTAAACAATTTCATGCTGATAAATTCAAAATTCTTGAGGAAATAGATGATTTTCTACAAATATCAGTTACCAGAATTGGTTCAAGAAGGAACCGAAATAAAGCAATAACCGTGAGAAAAATTCAAAGCATTTCTCAAAGAATTCTTGTCCCTAAAACACTAGGCCAAGAGAGCATTAGAAATGAGTTCTTTGACCTTCAAAGAATAGACAGTTCTTGCAGTATTTAATGTGTTCCAGAACATAGACAAAAATAGAAAGCTTTCCAGTTCATTTTACCGGCTTGGCCTAACCATGTGTGTCAGTCAGAGTCCTAGCAGGAAACAGATACTGCACTCACATTAGGTAATTTGAAGAGCGTCCTATAAAGGCATGGGAAGGGTGTAGAAAAACTAAGTAGTAGTGCAGTCCTGTTACCAACCTTGGCCTGAAGGGGCGGGGGAGAGAGTGATTATCAGAACCTGGAAGGACAGCCTGACTGGAGTTGTAAAATCTTTTCTCCAGGAACCTTGCAGGGAAGGAGCTGAGAGAATAGATGCCTTCACTCATTCTGCTTCCACCCTCCACTTTTCTTCCAGGATTCCTCATTGGTCAAACACAATGGTAAGCCAAAAGGCAATGCAGCCTGTTGATATAGTCCCTGAGAGTTAGCATCCCAGGGCGGAGCACAGGTGGAGAAAGGCAGAGAGTAGACTGGGAGGGAAAAACGGCCTTTACAGAGCACACCATGACACCACAATACCTTGATTATGAACTAAAAAGGATAGCACAAAGAAAAAAAAAAAGAGAGATCAATTGCACCTATGAGTAAAAATGCAAACATTTTGAAATAAAATGTTAACAAATGAAATTCAGAACTTTATTATGATACCATTAGCAGGTAATGCTTAAGTATTGAATGGGGTGTTTTTTTTTTTTTTGAATTCTGTATTTTTTTAGACCACCACCTATCTGTCAATTTCTTGTACTGTGGGGACTAGCGCATTGCTGCAATTCTGAAAACTATGCCACAAGTATTTCAAATATCAGCAGGGTCATCCATGGTGGACAAGTTTTGACAGAGCTTCCAGACTAAGTCAGACTAGGAAGAAAGGCTTGATGATCTACTTTCAAAAATTAGCCAGTGAAAAAAGTGAAAACCCCATGGATCACAGCAGAATATCGTCTGAGAGAGTGATGGCTCATCTTCCATGACTCTTGAGTCCCCTAGGTTGGAGGGCACTCGAAATACACAGTTGCCACAAAAATGGACCCAAACATACCAACAATCATGAAGATGACACATGACCAGGCAATGATTCATTCTGTTGTATACAAGGCCACCATGAGTCAGAAAGGACTTAACAGCAACTAACAAAAACAGCATCTTTTTAAGGGCCCTTTTTGATTCTTCATGTTTCAAGAAAAATTTTCACTCTTTCCTACTCCACTCACTTTCCTCCTCAAGGGAGGAAGAAAGGCTTATTTAGCTGGTGAGTATTGGAAAAGACACTAAGCATGTTGGTTCTCTTTTGGAACCAGTCCGTGAATGGAATATAGTTCTCCTTTGCTTCTTCATGATAATGATTCAGGAAAGGGCTCTGTGCTTCTAACTGGGCCAGTGATCAGGTGGGCAAATTACTGGATTCAGGGGCAAAGAATTAGCACGGTTGTACATCTAGGCTGTGTCATCCAATCCAGCTAATATTTATCTCCATCTGACTGGCTCCTGTGTCCACCTTTTTTTGTTCCAAACTTAGGAGGGAAAGAAGTGTTATTTACTGGCCTTTAAAAATGCCCAACACCATTTACCTCTAACCTCCATTTCTCCAGCCACTCACTGCTACTATCATCACCACCAGCCACACAACCATTGGGACTTTCTATAAATACTATGTTCTGTGTAGGGGAGGGAACCCTGGAGGTGCAGTGTTAAATGCTTGGCTGTTAACTGAAAGGTTGGTGGTTCAAACCTACCAGCTGCTCTGTGGGAGAAAGATGTGGCAATCTGCTTCTGTAAAGGTTTACTACCTTGGAAATACTTAGGAGCAGTTCTACTCTGTCCTACAGGGTGACTATGAGTCAGAATTGACTTGATGGCAATGGGTTTGGTTTTTAGTTTGGTTTTGGGTAAGGAAGAATCAGAGAGAACAAAGAAATGATTTATTGGCTTTTAAGTTCTAAAGCATACCTTTGTAAGTCTACAGCCAAAATATAGAATCAAAACTGTGTCTCTTCTGTAAGAGAGAGAAAACGTTTGATTTTTCAGAAACTTGGCTTTAAGTGGAGAAATCAGACATAAATTTTACAACATCTACCAGATATATATACTACCAGAAAGTAGAAAGAATTTTTGCAAAGAAGTAAATTTTTTTCCTCTGCTCAGAATAAGATATCAACCATACATAAGAAAGAAGGAATGACAGGCAACTTGAGGTTGGAGGTGATACTGTAATTGTTAATTGCCCTCAAGTTGGTTCTGATTTATGGAGACCCTGTGTAGAACAGAGTGTAACAATGTCCAGTCCTGAACCATCTTCATGACCATTGATCATGATTGTTGATCTTCATGATGTTTGAGGCCAGGAAGTATTGTCAGGTAATAGAATTTCTTACTGAATCTTCAGAGGGCCATTTTCTGGCTTCCAAGTATGTGGTCCAGGAAGGGGCAAGCCTCAAAGAGAAGGTCTAAGTTCAAAAGACTGTACAAAATGGGACAACAATGAGAACAAAAAAGGTTTTGGTTTTTTTAAAAGAATGATACAAAACAAAAAAACATGTGGATGTTAACATTCGCTAAGGTCTGTGTATAGTCGTACGAATATGAGTGTGTCTTTGCAAAGTTTTGGGCTCCTTGGGGGAAAGCAGCCCAGAATTTCCTATCCACCTTCCTCCCCAATGGTTAGAACTCCAAACATCCTGAACACATTCTGGGACTTGCTGCTCTGCTTGGTTCTGGATCTGATACTAGAGCTTGGATTTGGGCAAAAGGTCATGGCTGACTGTGATGGTTAATTTCATGTGTCAGCTTGGCTGTCTGTGGTTCCTAGTGGTTTGTCCAAAGACTAGTCTAGTTGCTGTCCCATAATGTAATGTAATGCAATGCAATGCAATGTAATGTAAAGTAATGCAATCATCTTCTATAATGTAACCTAATGTAATGTAATCTATCAATCAGTTGAAAAGGGAGTTTCCTTAGGGTGTGTTTTTTTCTCCAGGCTATAAAATAAATATTTTGGCAGAACTCTTTCTCACTCTTCATTCTGTACTCTTTCCATCACCTGACCTATGGATGTTGGGTCACAAGCCTACAAAAGTCTCCAGACTGCTCCTGACCTACGATTTTGGACTTGCCACGCCTTCACAATCATGTGATTCAAGTCCCTGAAGTAAATCTCTCTCTCTCTCTATACATACATATGTATGTCTGTATGCAGGAGCCCTGGTGGCGTAGAGATTAAGAGTTACAGCTCTTATCGGAGAATGGCCTCAGTTCTTGTCTTCGGTGTAGGAAAGAATTCAAACACTGAGACAAATCATGCCAAGCGAGCAGAGGTTTATTAGCAAGCAGAGGGTTAGTAGTAAAAGTACACTTGACTAGGAAGCCTCAAGTGGGCTACTCAGGTAGAGAAAGAATCTGAGTGCCCTGATAGTCGTTTTCTTAGGGTTTTATACTCCTTTTGTCTCTTGATCTGTCTCTATTAACATTTAAAAGCCAGGACAAGACCCCCCCCATGAAGACTGTTTCTTTGGCTTAAGGTTTAATTACCAAGTTAGAGATCTTATCAAGTTAGGGACTTTATCAAGTTAAGGATTTTATCAAATCAAAGACCCCTGTAAAGATTATTTCCTTGGCTTAAAGATTAACTATGTAGGGACCATCTTATTGAGGAATGTCACCACCCCCTGCCTCTTCCTCTTCCGGAGTGTAAGCTCTCCCCCTACCCCTTACACGGCTGCTAACTAAAACCTCTGTGGTTCAAATCCACCAGCCACTCCTCGGAAACCCTATGGGACAATTCTACGCTGTCCTGCAGGGTCGCTATGAGTAGGAATCAACTTGTTGACAATGTGTTATGTATGCACACAGACATACATCTCTATATCTATCTATTCATCCATGCATCATCTATCTATCTGTCTGTCCATCTATCTATTTATCTCACTGTTTCTCTAAAGAACCCTGACTAAGACATTGAGTCTCACTATTGTCTATGAATGTCCTGGGACAGTATATGATCAAAAGTCTAGAAATGCTTTAAGTTGCCTGCATTTTCTCCTTCTTGGGGTCAAGTAGTCTGCATGGGTACCTGCCAGAGGCCAGAGGCTCTTGTTTTCCCTGTAAGTTGGCTTTACTTCTCAGAGGACTTTTTTGTCTCAGGAAGCTTCCCAAGGCTGTGAGGCAAGAACTAGATTTTTCTGGCTGGTCCTAAAGGACGTGTAACAATCAGGTGAAGACGGGAAAGGGCAGATGTGAGAATGGGGACACAAAGTGACTGAACTTTCTCACAGCAACATTGAATTGGAATTATTTAGAGATGAGGAGAATGGGGTTCCAAGAAGTTAAAACATTTACTAGGCAAACAAAGCTGTGAAGTGGCAGAGAGTGCATTTAAACCCAGATTGTGTGCTTCTTGTCCCATCCTCCTTCCATATCACTGGGTATAGCTATGGCCCCTGTCATGATGAATGTCAATGAACTTTTAATGAGGTCTTAATCAAGTGCTTCATTACTTGGACTCTCAGGGAGCCCAGCAATGGCCCTTAGGAGACAAAAGCTAGTATTCAAGCCAAGAGGCCTTGGGAGAGCTTACAGGTTCTCCTTCCTTTCATGGACATGGCTGTAGCCTTTTACCCCTTTACTTCCACCACCATGAAGACCTAGAAGCAAACAAAAGAAAACCATCAGATCTACTTTGCATTAGCTCTTGGCCTTGGTGCTCAAGAAATAACAAGTTCTCACTGAAAAGTTGAATTTCATTTGCATAGGTTTACTTGTTCACGGTGTGTGGGTGTGTGACTCTGTTTCCTAAGGCCGATGTGACTCTCATAAAACCACAGAAAGCCACATTTTTCTCCCTTTCTTTCCTCTCTTCCCTACCCCAGCTACTCTGTCTTCCTTGTTTAGGCCAATCCAACTACAAAGTTTAGCCCCTGGCAGATTTTCCGCACAACTGAAAGGCAAAGATTCATATGCTTTCATTTAAAGCTGCTAACCTAGCGTGAAAATCCCAGCTTGCCCTCATTTTTTACTGTATTTTTTTCCTCAAAGCCCCAAACATGGATGTGTTCACACACTGGTAGCCCTGCTGCTAGGTTAAGCGCCATCCTGATACGCTCTCAGTTTTCAGTTGGCCTACTCAGGTAATGTGGACCCATCAAAAGCACTGAGTCTGGATGCTGAGATCTTACCTGAGAAAAATCAGTGTGGAAATTTTGAGCATTATAAGATGCAAACTCTGAAAATTCAAATATTGATTTTAAGCATATAATGCTCCAGTAGGGTGAGCTAGGCATGCTGTTATTTCACTCCCTGAGGACTTTGTGAGCCATACTACTTTTAACACATGATTTTTTCTGAAAGAGAGTGGCCGTTGTAGCTTGCATGAATGGAATTAAGAATACCTTATTAGAAGGGTAGCAAAAATCAGCTTCTATAAAAAAAAAAAAGAGAAATTACAGAAAAACCTCTGAAAGCAGGAACCTGTGTAAGGTGAAAGCTTGTCAGAGAAGGAAAACTCAAATATTTTCCACTGCAATGGGTGATGGAAAAGTGGTAAGACTGTGACCTGTCAAGGTGGGAAACTTGTGAGACCCGGAAAAACAAGGCAGTGTGTGGAGTTCCAGCTCTCCCGGGCTTCCCTGTGTGTAGTTTCAGCGCATTCCCTTTCCTGTTTTATCTCTACTACATCAGACACACAATTCAACATCAGTAAAAAATGGAAGAGAAATTACCCCTTTACAAGCCTATTCTAAGTATATCTGTCTCCACTAGGGTTGGTGTCACCTGGTGCAGTAACTCATGGTGTCACCCACCTGTGCTTATTACCACAATATTGTAGCTAAAACATCAGAAAATTGAACAAAATCAGTGAGTATAAAAACACGGGCAGGAACAAAAACAACAGAGCTTGTAGCATGTGCAGACAGAACCACGTAACGTGAAGCATCATTGTAAGTGAGTAATCATGACAGCTCTGATTGGAGTACATTAAATCAAAAACCAAACCCGTTCCTACTCACAGCACATTAGAAAGTTCAAAAAGTAAATTAGCATGGAGTTTTAGCCTTGTAGGTATATTGACAGATGTAAAATTTTTTGTTGTTACAACTACAGGGATGTTTTTATAAAAAAAATAATAAATTTCTGCTGAAACACTGCACAAAAATTTTATCGACAGTCATTTTGGTGTCATCCCTTTGAACGGTGTCAACCACTGCTGTCCACACCACCAGCACCCCCAGTGACACCACTATCTCTCTCCTCTAGATGTCCTCTGCGTCCTTTTCCTCATCTTGCTTTACAATCACCTTAAACCCAACAGGAGTGGGGGGAAATAAAAAGTAGAGCTTAGCACCTAGCTACCTATTATTATGAATTAATAAAAGCTAAGCCTTTTGTTTCAGCCAGTCCTTTTTCTCTCTTGGTTTTTCCCTACCACGTGATGGTGAATAGGATAGGTTCAGTTCTAGAAATGAGAAGTTGTACACTGACTGAAGGAATAGATCTGGCAAAAGTACAATAATTTAAATTACATGTTGTTGTTAGTTGTCTTCTACCTGGCTCCTACTCATGGTGGCAACCCTATGTGCAACATGACAGAACAATGCCCAGTCCTGCACTGTCTTCATGATCGTTGGCATGTTTGAGTCTGCTGTTGAGGACAAAGTCCTCAACATTGACGTCCAACCCAGGGGGCTCATCTTCCAGCACTATATTGGACAATATTCTCTTGTGATCCATAGGCCTTTCATGGGCAGATCTTTGGACATAGATCACCAGATCTTTCTTCCTAGCCTATCTTAGTCTGGGAAGCCTCTCTGAAAACTGTTCACCATGGTGACCTTGCTGGTGTTTGAAATAGCAGTGGCATAGCTTCCAGCATCATAGTAACACACAAGCCACCACAGTACAACAAACTGTGATGTTGTATTTAGGTAGATGTAAATTGTGTATAAAGTTATTTTATTACTTGAATTGAAAGTTAAAATTCCTTCGCTGATAACGTAACTTTCAATTTAGGAGCTAAAACATTGTACTGGATCATCTTGGTTCAACAGAGCTGATTATGGCATTTTTTTCCCAATGCCTAGTTCAGTGATTTTATGCTTGTAATTTGAAATCAGCTACGCTGGGCGTATTCACACCTAGGAAATTGGCAAAAACTACAATTCAAGGGTTCTACTTCCCTACAAAAAACTCACTGCCATCAAGTTGATTCTGACTCATAGAGGCCCTGTAGGACAGAGTAGAACGGCCCCACGGGGTTTCCAGAGCAGCAAAGCTTTATGGACGAAGACTGGCACATCTTTCCTTGGAATGGCTGGTGGGTTTGAACTGCCAACTTTTCCATTAGCAGCTGAGTGCTTTACCACTGTGCCACTAGGGCTCCTCTCTACGCCCCCTCCGAGGGGGTGATTTAGGAGATCACCACTAGGTATATCAGCCACTGGGTATATTAGCTTCTGCCGCCACACTGCCTGCACCAGCCTCCCCACTCTTATACGTTCTCCCCTTTTCTCAGTTCAGAAAGGTGCTGAGTGAGTTTTCATTGACCGAACATCCACTCTGTGCAAAGCTGTGCCGAATACTACAGAGGATTTTGGAAGGATGTGGCCCTTGCTGTCAACCACTGTCAGTCAATTAACAGTAGTCTGAGGCAAAATTAAATGACCTAAGAAGAGAGCTACCTGTCGAGTACTGTGAAGACTCAGGGTTTTTCATGAAAGAGGTGGCATTTTGGCTGAGAATTGGGAGGGGAATGAGAGGAAGGAAGGGGATTTGAATGAAGAGAACACCAAGGACAAATGTGAGAGTCTATGGAATGGTAGCATAATGGTTAAGTGCATGGCTGCTAACCGAAAGGCTGGCGGTTCAAACCCACCAATGGCTCTGTGAGGGAAAAGCCCTAGTGATCTGCCTTGTAAAAATTACAGCCTAAGAAACCCCGCAGGGAAGCTCTACTTTTCAAATAGAGTCACTATGAGTTGGAACCGACTTGATGGCATGTAACCACAACAACATGAACTAGAAAGTGCAGGAGTTTTCTGGGCGATGCCAGTCATCTGCAACCAAAGCAAAGAGTTTGTGATTCATGCAGGGCAATGGCGAAGACGTTTTTCAGAATTGTGGGCAGAGTTTTCATTTTTATGGGAATTAGAATGCCACTTTCTCATCTATGTAGCTATTTTTAGTATCAGAGTATTAATTTTGTGACCGACATATGCACCAGTTTCCAAGTTTTCTAGCACAAGATAGTCCTAAATAAAATTTGGTTTAATTTTATGGAACTACGTTTTAAAAAAAGGAAAAAAAATTATAAAGAAATAAATTTATCCTTTCATTGTTAATTGTTAATACAAACAATCCTTGCAAGAAGAATTGTATTTTTTACATTTGATGGAACTTAAAAATATATATAAATCCTGATCAAAATTCCAACAGCCTTCTTTACAGAAACAGAAAAACTGATCCTCAACTTTATAAGGAATGGCAAGAGGACCTGAATACCTAAAGTAATGTTGAAGGAGAACAAAGTAGGGGGACTCACACTTCATGAGTTTTTGAACAGCTACCGGTGGCGTAGTGGTTAAGTGCAACGCCTGCTAACCAACAGATCGGCAGTTTGAATTCACCAGACGCTCTTTGGAAACTCTATGGGGCAGTTCTCTTCTGTCCTCTAGAGTCACTATGAGTTGGAATCGACTTGACAACAACTTTTTTTTTTTTTTTGTAATATACAGCTACAGTAATCAAAACAGCCTGGCACTGGTATAACAATAGAAACATAGACCAGTAGAATAGAATTGAGAGTCCAGAAATAACGCCCCCATATCTCTGGTCAACCAATTTTTGACAAGGGTGCTAAGTGCATGCAATGGGGGGAAAAAAGTCTATTCAATAAATAGTGCTGGGAAATTGAATTTCCACATGCAGAAAAATGAAACCAGATCCAAGCCTCACACCATACACAAAAAAGAACTCAAAATGGATTAAAGACCTAAATGTGCAAACTAAAACCATAAAATTCTTGGAAGAAAAAGCAGGGCGGCAACACTCTCAGGCCTAGCTTTCAACAATGGATTATCTAATATAATAACAAAAGCACAAACAGTAAAAGATAAAATGGGACCTCATAAAAATTAAAAACTTTCGCTAATCAAAAGACTCTACCAGGCGGAGCCAAGATGGCGGACTAGGCAGACGCTACCTCGGATCCCTCTTACAACAAAGACTCGGAAAAACAAGTGAATCGATCACATACATAACAATCTACGAACCCTGAACAACAAACACAGATTTAGAGACGGAGAACGAACGAATACGGGGAAGCAGCGATTGTTTCCAGAGCCTGGAGCCAGCGTACCAGTCAGGTACGGCACAAGCACAGAGAGCTGCTCCACCCCCCTGAACTAACCCCGGGAGGGGGACCGGCCGGTTCCACGGGCGGTGTGGGACGCAGCCGGTAGGAGAAGTCCCCGGGAGGCAGTGACTGGTCTTGGAGCAGAAAGAGCAGCGTCCGAGCCGGGGAACCGTCCTGCAGGGATTTGGACTGGACGCAGGCGGCTTCATTAACATCTGAATAGCCTGAGCCAGAGGGAGAACTCTGATAGGGATCTGACTGCATTTTTTTTTTAGCGGATTTTCTGGAAAAACTAGTTTCCCAGTGATGGCTCGGAGACAACAATCCATATCAAACCACTTAAAGAAGCAGACCATGACAGCTTCTCCAACCCCCCAAACAAAAGAATCAAAATCTTCCCCAAATGAAGATACAATCTTGGAATTATCAGATACAGAATATAAAAAACTAATTTACAGAATGCTTAATGATATCACAAATGAAATTAGGATAACTGCAGAAAAAGCCAAGGAACACACTGATAAAACTGTTGAAGAACTCAAAAAGATTATTCAAGAACATAGTGGAAAAATTAATAAGTTGCAAGAATCCATAGAGAGACAACATGTAGAAATACAAAAGATTAACAATAAAATAACAGAATTAGACAATGCACTAGGAAGTCAGAGGAGCAGACTCGAGCAATTAGAATGCAGACTGGGACATCTGGAGGACCAGGGAATCAACACCAACATAGCTGAAAAAAAATCAGATAAAAGAATTTAAAAAAATGAAGAAACCCTAAGAATTATGTGGGACTCTATCAAGAAGGATAACCTGCGGGTGATTGGAGTCCCAGAACAGGGAGAGGGGACAGAAAACACAGAGAAAATAGTTGAAGAACTCCTGACAGAAAACTTCCCTGACATCATGAAAGACGAAAGGATATCTATCCAAGATGCTCATCGAACCCCATTTAAGATTGATCCAAAAAGAAAAACACCAAGACATATTATCATTGAACTCACCAAAACCAAAGATAAACAGAAAATTTTAAAAGCAGCCAGGGAGAAAAGAAAGGTTTCCTTCAAGGGAGAATCAATAAGAATATGTTCTGACTACTCAGCAGAAACCATGCAGGCAAGAAGGGAATGGGACGACATATACAGAACACTGAAGGAGAAAAACTGCCAGCCAAGGATCATATATCCAGCAAAACTCTCTCTGAAATATGAAGGCAAAATTAAGATATTTACAGACAAACACAAGTTTAGAGAATTTGCAAAAACCAAACCAAAGCTACACGAAATACTAAAGGATATTGTTTGGTCAGAGAACCAATAATATCAGATACCAGCACAACACAAGGTCACAAAACAGAACGTCCTGATATCAACTCAAATAGGGAAATCACGAAAACAAACAAATTAAGATTAATTAAAAAAAAAAATACACATAACAGGGAATCATGGAAGTCACTAGGTAAAAGATCACAATAATCAAAAAGAGGGACTAAATACAGGAGGCATTGAACTGCCAGATGGAGAGTGATACAAGGCGATATAGAACAATACAAGTTAGGTTTTTACTTAGAAAAATAGGGGTAAATAATAAGGTAACCACAAAAAGGTATAACAACTCTATAACTCAAGATAAAAACCAAGAAAAACGTAACAACTCAACTAACATAAAGTCAAGCACTATGAAAATGAGGATCTCACAATTTACTAAGAAAAACACCTCAGCACAAAAAAGTATGTGGAAAAATGAAATTGTCAACAACACACATAAAAAGGCATCAAAATGACAGCACTAAAAACTTATTTATCTATAATTACCCTGAATGTAAATGGACTAAATGCACCAATAAAGAGACAGAGAGTCACAGACTGGATAAAGAAACACGATCCATCTATATGCCGCCTACAAGAGACACACCTTAGACTTAGAGACACAAACAAACTAAAACTCAAAGGATGGAAAAAAGTATATCAAGCAAACAATAAGCAAAAAAGAAGAGGAGTAGCAATATTAATTTCTGACAAAATAGACTTTAGACTTAAATCCACCACAAAGGATAAAGAAGGACACTATATAATGATAAAAGGGACAATTGATCAGGAAGACATAACCATATTAAATATTTATGCACCCAATGACAGGGCTGCAAGATACATAAATCAAATTTTAACAGAATTGAAAAGCGAGATAGATACCTCCACAATTATAGTAGGAGACTTCAACACACCACTTTCGGAGAAGGACAGGACATCCAGTAAGAAGCTCAATAGAGACACGGAAGATCTAATTACAACAATCAACCAACTTGACCTCATTGACTTATACAGAACTCTCCACCCAACTGCTGCAAAATATACTTTTTTTTCTAGCGCACATGGAACATTCTCTAGAATAGACCACATATTAGGTCATAAAACAAACCTTTGCAGAGTCCAAAACATCAAAATATTACAAAGCATCTTCTCAGACCACAAGGCAATAAAACTAGAGATCAATAACAGAAAAACTAGGGAAAAGAAATCAAATACTTGGAAAATGAACAATACCCTCCTGAAAAAAGACTGGGTTATAGAAGACATTAAGGAGGGAATAAGGAAATTCTTAGAAAGCAACGAGAATGAAAATACTTCCTATCAAAACCTCTGGGACACAGCAAAAGCAGTGCTCAGAGGCCAATTTATATCAATAAATGCACACATACAAAAAGAAGAAAGAGCCAAAATCAGAGAACTGTCCCTACAACTTGAACAAATAGAAACTGAGCAACAAAAGAATCCATCAGGCGCCAGAAGAAAACAAATAATAAAAATTAGAGCTGAACTAAATGAATTAGAGAACAGAAAAACAATTGAAAGAATTAACAAAGCCAAAAGCTGGTTCTTTGAAAAAATTAACAAAATTGATAAACCATTGGCTAGAGTGACTAAAGAAATACAGGAAAGGAAACAAATAACCCGAATAAGAAATGAGAAGGACCACATCACAACAGAACCAAATGAAATTAAAAGAATCATTTCAGATTGTTATGAAAAATTGTACTCTAACAAATTTGAAAACCTAGAAGAAATGGATGAATTCCTAGAAAAACACTACCTACCTAAACTAACACATTCAGGAGTAGAACAACTAAATAGACCCATAACAAAAAAAGAGATTGAAACGGTAATCAAAAAACTCCCAACAAAAAAAAGCCCTGGCCCGGACGGCTTCACTGCAGAGTTCTACCAAACTTTCAGAGAAGAGTTAACACCACTACTACTAAAGGTATTCCAAAGCATAGAAAATGACGGAATACTACCCAACTCATTCTATGAAGCCACCATCTCCCTGATACCAAAACCAGGTAAAGACATTACAAAAAAAGAAAATTATAGACCTATATCCCTCATGAACATTGATGCAAAAATCCTCAACAAAATTCTAGCCAATAGAATCCAACAACACATCAAAAAAATAATTCACCCTGATCAGGTGGGATTTATACCAGGTATGCAAGGCTGGTTTAATATCAGAAAAACCATTAATGTAATCCATCACATAAATAAAACAAAAGACAAAAACCACATGATCTTATCAATAGATGCAGAAAAGGCATTTGACAAAGTCCAACACCCATTCATGATAAAAACTCTTACCAAAATAGGAATTGAAGGTAAATTCCTCAACATAATAAAGGGCATCTATGCAAAGCCAACAGCCAATATCACTCTAAATGGAGAGAACCTGAAAGCATTTCCCTTGAGAACGGGAACCAGACAAGGATGCCCTTTATCACTGCTCTTATTCAACATTGTGGTAGAGGTCCTAGCCAGAGCAATTAGGCTAGACAAAGAAATAAAAGGTATGCGGATTGGCAAGGAAGAAGTAAAGTTATCACTATTTGCAGATGACATGATTATATACACAGAAAACCCTAAGGAATCCTCCAGAAAACTACTGAAACTAATAGAAGAGTTTGGCAGAGTCTCAGGTTATAAAATAAACATAAACATACAAAAATCACTTGGATTCCTCTACATCAACAAAAAGAACACCGAAGAGGAAATAACCAAATCAATAGCATTCACAGTAGCCCCCAAGAAGATAAAATACTTAGGAATAAATCTTACCAAGGATGTAAAAGACCTATACAAAGAAAACTACAAAGCTCTACTACAAGAAATTCAAAAGGACATACTTAAGTGGAAAAACATACCCTGCTCATGGATAGGAAGACTTAACATAGTAAAAATGTCTATTCTACCAAAAGCCATCTATACATTCAACGCACTTCCGATCCAAATTCCAATGTCATATTTTAAGGGGATAGAGAAACAAATCACCAATTTCATATGGAAGGGAAAGAAGCCCCAGATAAGCAAAGCACTACTGAAAAAGAAGAAGAAAGTGGGAGGCCTCACCTTACCTGACTTCAGAACCTACTATACAGCCACAGTAGTCAAAACAGCCTGGTATTGGTACAACAACAGACACATAGACCAATGGAACAGAATTGAGAACCCAGACATAGATCCATCCACGTATGAGCAGCTGATATTTGACAAAGGACCAGTGTCAATTAACTGGGGAAAACATAGCCTTTTTAACAAATGGTGCTGGCATAACTGGATATCCATTTGCAAAAAAATGAAACAGGACCCATACCTCACACCATGCACAAAAACTAACTCCAAGTGGATCAAAGACCTAAACATAAAGACTAAAACGATAAAGATCATGGAAGAAAAAATTGGGACAACCCTAGGAGCCCTAATACAAGGTATAAATAGAATACAAAACATTACCAAAAATGATGAAGAGAAACCCGATAACTGGGAGCTCCTAAAAATCAAACACCTATGCTCATCTAAAGACTTCTCCAA
Organism: Loxodonta africana; assembly: GCF_030014295.1. Lineage (NCBI taxonomy): Eukaryota > Metazoa > Chordata > Mammalia > Proboscidea > Elephantidae > Loxodonta > Loxodonta africana. Next base: position 80,468,711 of record NC_087359.1, on the reverse strand, counting down.
AGGAGTAAAAAGACCACCTACAGACTGGGAAAGAATTTTCAGCTATGACATCTCCGACCAGCGCCTGATCTCTAAAATCTACATGATTCTGTCAAAACTCAACCACAAAAAGACAAACAACCCAATCAAGAAGTGGGCAAAGGATATGAACACACATTTCACTGAAGAAGATATTCAGGCAGCCAACAGATACATGAGAAAATGCTCTCGATCATTAGCCATTAGAGAAATGCAAATTAAAACTACGATGAGATTCCATCTCACACCAGCAAGCCTGGCATTAATCCAAAAAACACAAAATAATAAATGTTGGAGAGGCTGTGGAGAGATTGGAACTCTCATACACTGCTGGTGGGAATGTAAAATGGTACAACCACTTTGGAAATCCATCTGGCGTTATCTTAAACAGTTAGAAATAGAACTACCATACAACCCAGAAATCCCACTCCTAGGAATATACCCTAGAGATACAAGAGCCTTCATACAAACAGGTACATGCACACCCATGTTTATTGCAGCTCTGTTTACAATAGCAAAAAGTTGGAAGCAACCAAGGTGTCCATCTACGGATGAATGGGTAAATAAATTGTGGTATATCCACACAATGGAATACTACGCATCGATAAAGAACAGTGACGAATCTCTGAAACATTTCATAACATGGAGGAACCTGGAAGGCATTATGCTGAGTGAAATTAGTCAGAGGCAAAAGGACAAATATTGTATAAGACCACTATTATAAGATCGTGAGAAATAGTAAACCTGAGAAGAACACATACTTTTGTGGTTACGAGGGGGGGAGGGAGGGAGGGTGGGAGAGGGTTTTTTATTGATTAATCAGTAGATAAGAACTGCTTTAGGTGAAGGGAAAGACAACACTCAATACATGGAAGGTCAGCTCAATTGGATTGGACCAAAAGCAAAGAAGTTTCCGGGATAAAATGAATGCTTCAAAGGTCAGCGGAGCAAGTGCGGGGGTCTTGGGAACATGGTTTGCGGGGACTTCTAAGTCAATTGGCAAAATAATTCTATTACGAAATCATTCTGCATCCCACTTTGAAATGTGGCGTCTGGGGTCTTAAATGCTAACAAGCAGCCATCTAAGATGCAGCAGCAATTGGTCTCAACCCACCTGGAGCAAAGGAAAAGGAAGAACACCAAGGCCACACGACAACTAAGAGCCCAAGAGACAGAAAGGGCCACATGAACCAGAGACCTACATCATTCTGAGACCAGAAGAACTAGTTGGTGCCCGGCCACAATCGATGACTGCCCTGACAGGGAGCACAGCAGAGGACCCCTGAGGGAGCAGGAGATCAGTGGGATACAGACCCCAAATTCTCATAAAAGACCAAACTTAATGGTCTGACTGAGACTGGAGGAATCCCGGCGGCCATGCTCCCCAGACCTTCAGTTGACACAGGACAGGAACCATCCCCGAAGACAACTCATCAGAAATGAAAGGGACTGGTTAGCGGGTGGGAGAGAGACGCTGATGAAGAGTGAGCTAATGATATCAGGTGGACACTCGAGATTGTGTTGGCAACTCTTGTCTGGAGGGGGGATGGGAGGATAGAGAGAGAGGGAAGCTGGCAAAATTGTCAAGAAAGGAGAGACTGAAAGGGCTGACTCAAGAGGGGGAGAGCAAGTGGGAGTAGGGAGTGAGATGTATGTAAACTTATATGTGACAGACTGATTGGATTTGTAAACGTTCACTTGAAGCTTAATAAAAGTTATTAAAAAAAAAAAAAAAAAGACTCTACCAAAAAAATGAAAAGACAAGCTACTGACTGGGAGAAGATCTTTGGAAACCATACATTCAATGAGAATCTAGTAACTAAAATATATATAAAACTTTGACAAGTTAACAACAAAAAGACAAATAACCCTATCATAAAATGGGCAAAGGACTCGAATAGACATTTCATCAAAGTGAACATTCAAATGGTCACCAAATACATGAAAAGATGTTCAATGTCGTTAGCCACCAGAGAGGTGCAAATCAAAACCACAATGAGATACGATTTCACTTCCAGTAGGATGGCTAAGGTAAAAACAAACAAACAAAATGAAAAAACCCAGAAAATAACACATGTTGGAGAGAATGTGGGGATATTGAAACTCTTACCCATTGCTGATAGAAATGCAAAATGGTACAGTTGTTGAGGAAAAGTGTGGCGGTTCCTCAAAAAACTAAAAATAGTACTGCCATATGACCCAGCAATTACACTCCTAGGTATATACCCAAAAGACTTGAAAGCAGAGATTCAAAAAGAGGCTTGTACATGTACGTCCATTGCAGCACTATTCACAGTAACCAAAAGGTGAAAGCAACCTAAATGCCCATCAACAGATGAATGGATAAACAAAATATGTTATGCATATACAAAGGAATACTACTCAGCCCTTAAGAGAAATGAAATCTTGATACATACTACGATATGAATGGAGCTGAAAGACATTATGCTAACTTAAATAAGTCATTCACAAAAGGACAAATATTGTATAACCTCACCTATATAGAAAGACAAGAAAAGACAAATGGATAGATAACAAGGTTTATTAGTGGTTACTATGGGCAGAAGGAAGGGAGAAAGGGAGTGGTTGATGGTGATGGAAATATCACATTGATTAATGGTAGGTTTGCACAGCCAATTATTGTAATTGCTGTCAATAAGTTGTACAACTGTAAAAAGCTGAATTAGAAAAAGTTGTGTAATAGATGTATTTACAACAAAACAACAAAAAGACAAAAAAAAAAAGAGGGGGGGGTAGATGCTGAGCCTGCTTATGTACAACCAAAAACCTTGCAGGATTTGGTTTCTTGGTTTGAAGGTTTAGGGTTATGGTTTCTTGGGACATTCCAGTTAATTGGCCTAATAACATGTTTTGTGCTTCTGTTTTATCTCCTAGTTTGATGCTTAGTGCCTGGGGTCTTAAAAGCTTGCAGTGGTCATCCAAGGCACAGCAATTGGTCTCTATTCACCTAGAACAACAGAGGAAGAAGGAGAGTCAGGAATAGAAGGAGGAAATGGTATGTGAGGCCAATTGCCTCCATGGACAACTGTTCCCTCTGCCATGAGACCAGAAGAACTGGATGGTGTCTGGCTACCATTACTGAACATTTTGAGCAAAGATTCCATAGAAAAATACTGATCAAAAGGGGGAAAATGCACAATAGAATTTCAAGTTATCATGGAATCCCGACTTCCTGGAGTCATGAAGGTTGGATGAATCCCTGAAACTACTGCCCTGAGATAACCTTTAAACCTTAAACCAAAAATATCCTCTGAAGTCTTCTTAAAACCAAATGATAGTTTAGCTTAACTAGTAAAAAAAAAAAAATCTGCCTTGAGCATTATGCTGTTTTAATAACTATATGGGATCAAATTGATAACAGTAACTCGAAAGATTAGATAGGAAGCTTAAAAAAAAAGCTTAGGAGGCAGTAAATTTATGTTAATGGGGGAGGAACAACTCAGAAAAGAAGGGTAAGAATGGTTGCACAACTCAAAGAATGTAATCAATGTCACTAAATTGTACATGTAGAAAGTGTTGAATTGGTGTATATTTTGCTGTGTGTATTCTCAACAACAAAATAAGCCAGACAAACATTTCTAGCAGTAGGGCTCTGGACTGAAGGGCTTGCACATTTTAAATCCTGATGGATATGGTCAAATTTCCCTCCAAGAAGTTGCATAAGCTCTGTGTGAATGTGTTATTATTTGTGATATTAGCAAATTACAAATAGTGTCAATTTTCTGAATTGTGGAAATTATACATGGTTGTTTGCATTTATGAATGAGATCGAGTGTTTTAAAATCCTTATTGGCCACTGTATTTCTTTCTTTTTATACAAACTGCCTGTGCTCTTGACTCGTTATTCTACTCGCTTGTTCACCTTCTTCTATTGATTTGTACGACAGCTTTGCAAATGAAAGGAATTAACCATCTGATTCTCCCATTCACTGCTCTTATTTTTGCTCAATTTGTTGCTTAGACTTTATGATATTAAGGGTTTTTTTATTATTATTTTTCTTATAGTACAGAGATTTTTAAACACTTTTTGGTCTTCAGATTAACCAGTCTTTCTCTTTATGGGTTTGGAATTTGTGATAGGTAAGTGGTATAGAAAGACCATCTTCACATCAAGATTGTAAGTCAGTTCTTTCCTGCTTTCTTACAGAAAACTGTTGGCTTTGTTACTATTTAAAAAAACATTTAAATGTCTCTTCTTTTTAAATTTGTAATAACAGGTATTTGTTTCCACAGCAAGTTTGTAACAGTTTCATTCATTTAATTAACATTTATTTAATCTCTTGGCTGTAACACCCGAAGAGATGGAGAAAACACACCGTTTGTCCTCATGGAGCTCTAGTTCTTGTGAAGAGGCATATAGTTAAATGTTAACTATATCTTCTACATAATTAGGTATAATATATAAAACTAATATATAATAGCAGATCATATATAAACGACATAATTGTTTCTACATAACTATTATTGATTTATTAGTATTTTTTTTATTACATATACATGCACACGCACTAGAATTCATTCAAAAAATTAGGGAACCCTCTCATAAGGGAAAAATAGGTAATCTGTTTTGAACATGTTCTGTTTAAAAGTGTTTTCAAAGTATTACAGGAAACACAGGAGCAAGCCCAGATGCTGCAGCAGCTTCAGGAAGACACAGGAGAAGATGGACTGGTGTCCATGGAAGGGACCTCCCAGGGCCTGAGCTGCTGAGGAGGGGGATCTCATCTGTCCCCTGGTGAATTTGAAAACTTTATTTCCTCCTCAAGAAGGAGACAGGAGAAACTGTTCAGTGAGAAACCTAGAATGTTGACAAGGGCTGGGAGAGCAATCACGGGGATATCTCTTATCAGAGTCACTCTTAGCTGAGAAACCGCTGAGAGATTTTGAAACCGGGAGAGACAGCCAAAGTTCCAGAGTTGCAGACACATTTAAGGAGACACTTAGACAAGGAAGTTTAGTCTCAAAGCAGCAGCTGCAACATTCAACAACCCTTGCAACCTCCACACCTGTAACAGTTTCATTCAACCTGTATGTGCCGAGTGTAACGAAGGACATAAGGGCTTACACATGTGATCGCATGCAACCCTCATAAAGACCCTATGAAGTAAAGATCCATAAAAAAAAAAAAAAAAACCCGTTGCTGTCAAGTCAATTCAGACTCATAGTGACCGTATGGGACAGAGTAGAACTGCCCCATAGGGTTTCCAAGGAGCGCCTGGTGGATTTGAGTTGCTGACCTCTTGGTTAGCAGCCATATCACTTAACCACTACACCACCAGGGTTTCCAAAGATACATAGCCCCAGTTTAAAGAAGAAGAAACTGAGGTGCAGAGAAGTTAATTAACTTACTCAAGGTGAAATCTCGGGACTGAGACCAGTTGCCCATTGAGCTGACCCTCAACTCATGACAACCCCATGTATGCAAGAGTAGAGCAGTTTTACAGGGTTTTCAGTGGCTAATTTTTCAGAAGAAAATTGCCAAGCCTTTCTTCTGAGGAGCCTCTGGATGGACTCAAACCTCCAAACTTTTAGTCAGCAGCAGAGCACATCGACCATTTGTACCACCCAGTGACTCCACCAAGACTGATAATGATGGGAAATCAATAAGAAAGGGTCAGTGCTGACTTGTCCCTAGCATCTGCAAGCCTAATATTTTGCTGTGTGAAAGCATCTTGTTTCCATAGGATGCTTACACGCTCCAAGCTCTGTCTTGGTCTGTTGTCCCCAGCCTCACCTCTGTGATCTTGACACCAGACTCTTCTCTTGGTGAAGCCTTTCCTGTTGATGCTTAGTTGTTCTGATCAATAAAGGTTTTTAATTTTCTGTGCCCGAAATCTAACTCTCAGGTCTCAGGTTTCCCTTTCTGCAGCTCAGTACTCCTCCAGGCCATTCTTCCACAGGCCTGTGCCCCAGGCCCCAGGTTCCAACTTATTTGGGATGCAATCTCACATAGCATCTTGTCCATCTTTAGTTCTTTTACTTCTCTTCAGGTAAGGGACAGCTCTGACTCCATCTGAACAACTTTGGTGGGCTGCAAACTTGAGGGAAGATGTAGTTGGGAGCAAGAACATTTTTATCCACTACTCCTAAAAATCCCTCCTCACCTGCCCTACAGATGTCCTTAAAGCACCTCATTTGCTCCTTGCATGGGATCTGTGACTGAAGGACAGTCAAATGTGACAGGTGAGTCCTCTTCCCCCAAAGTCCCAAAGGAGAAGGGTTGCCCACTGCTGTATGACTGAGGCTGCCTCTTCTGAGGGGCAACTTGGAACAGAAGATCACAGCCAGACCCAGCTGACTTTGTTTCAGTCAGGATGAAATTTGGCTCCTCTGGAATGCAGGTCTTCTTCTGATTCTTCCCACTTCTTGCACATCTCCCTTCCTTGTTGTCAAAGCCCAATGTCAACATGTAATGAAAACTGGCTTGATAGAAAGGCGTGGTTGGAAACACTGCTCTTCTTATGGAGTCTCATCACTCTTCTTTATCTGCTTACTCCTCTTCATCTCTACCCTCAATTCTCTTTCATTTCTTCCACTGCCAAAGGCCACCTTGTTGATTCTGCAAATGTCACTTTGTTCTTCCTGCTAAGGTCACCTGCAGCTTCCTGGCCCACATCTGCACTGCCATAGATGCTGGCACCCATAGGTGCCAGGGTGCTCAGGGGTGGAGAAGGTCAGGGATTGAGTGCAGGCAGCGATAGGCCAGGGTAGGCTGGAAAAATGAGGCAAAGAGAACTCTACATTTCACCTGACCTTTTGGTACTTTTTCAGCTCACCATCCTGTTTCTTGTAGCTCCATCACAATTGGTCATTATTCTACATATTGGGTATCTGTGAGCTCTGTGAGGTGGGGACCTTGTCCACCCTGTTTACTATTGCATCCCCAGCGTCTCGGAAAGTGTCTGGCTCATAATGGGCACAAGATGTGTTGGCTGGCTGAGTGAATGCCAATGAAGCTGTGTGTGCATGTGTAGAGGGAGAAGGATATCTAATGGGCTAAAGAGTGGCATGATGCTCGTTTGGTTGGGCTGTGTAAAGGGTAACAGAGGTCTACTGAATGGCTGTTTAGCATCTGCATTCCCCTATTCCTTAGTGGTAGGACCCACTCTCCCAAGAGAAGCTAAACACCATACTTCTTGAGTACTTTCTCAGCTTTCCTTGCAGATGTTAGGGCATGTGACCCACCTGCCAGTGGGAGCTGAGGAGAAGCTTGATGGTGGCTTCTGGGAAAGGTTTCCTTTTCTAATAACAGAGACATGGGTGCAAATTCCCCTTCTTTTCAGCAAGAAATTGTTGTGTCTACAAGTGATGCCTAGAATTGCAGCCAACTTGTGACCATAGGGGTCAAATTAATGCACTGAGGATGGGGGGAAGGGCTGGGGCAGGTAAATAGAAAAGAGCTTTGATGACAGTATTGATCCAACTTTGAAAAAGTCCTGCTTCTGGACTTCTTGTAATTTGAAATAATGAAAGGTCTTCGTTTTCCAGCCTTACTTGATGCATTATTGTAGCTATTCACGTGTACATTTACATGACCATCTATGACTAGTACAAAGACAGCTGTGTAGGTCAGTGAATGCAGATTAACTCGTATGGTTTTGAGGAGGCTTTTAAATCTGTTCACAGATGTTTTGCTTTTGATTTATTATTTATATTTCATAACTAGTAGTTTACAGCTTAAAAAGAGGAGGAGGACATTTACGGCACATTTTCACTTTCTGTACTTCCAAAACCGTTCCTAAATGATTTTCCTGAACTCCTAGAAGGTGCTAGAGCCACTGTTGACCATTACACACCAGTGAGCCAGATGCTGTAGAGTTGATTCTGACTTGTGGTGACCCTACGTGTGTCAGAGCAGAACCGTGCTCCGTGGGGTTTTCAGCGGCTGATTTTTTGGAAGTAGATCACCATGCCTTTCTTTCAAGACACTTCTAAAAAAGTAAACCAAGCCCTTTGCCATCAAGTCGATTCTGACTCATGGCGGCCCTACAGGACAGAGCAGAACTGCCCGTACAGTGTCCAAGGAGTGCCTCTAGGTGGACTCAAATCTTCAACATTTTGGTTAGCAGCCAAGAGTTTTAACCACTTGCACCACTCAGGGATTCTGACCACTACGTAGGCCTGTATATATCCCTCTGTACCTGGGAGAAGGTATGAATCAGCCAGGGGATATTAGAAGTCCTTTTGTTCTGTTAATTGAATCAGCAATCAAGAATGCTGTTTTTTTTTTTTTTAATAATTTTTATTGTGCTTTAAGTGAAAGTTTACAAATCAAGTCAGTCTGTCACATATAAGCTTATATACACCTTACTCCACACTCCCACTTACTCTCCCCGTAATGAGTCAGCCCGCTCCCTCCTTCCAGTCTCTCCTTTCATGATGATTTTGCCAGTTTCTAACCCTCTCTACCCTCCCATTTCCCCTCCAGACAGGAGATGCCAACACAGTCTCAAGTGTCCACCTGATACAAGTAGCTCACTCTTCATCAGCATCTCTCTCCAACCCATTGTCCAGTCCCTTCCATGTCTGATGAGTTGTCTTTGGGAATGGTTCCTGTCCTGGGCCAACAGAAGGTTTGGGGACCATGACCACCGGGATTCCTCTAGTCTCAGTCAGACCATTAAGTCTGGTCTTTTTATGAGAATTTGGGGTCTGCATCCAACTGTTCTCCTGCTCCCTCAGGGGTTCTCTGTTGTGCTCCCTGTCAGGGCAGTCATCGGTTGTGGCTGGGCACCATCTAGTTCTTCTGGTCTCAGGATGATATAAGTCTCTGGTTCATGTGGCCCTTTCCGTCTCTTGGGCTCATAGTTATCATGTGACCTTGGTGTTCATCATTCTCCTTTGATCCAGGTGGGTTGAGACCAATTGATGCGTCTTAGATGGCCGCTTGTTAGCATTTAAGACCCCAGATGCCACATTTCAAAGTGGGATGCAGAATGTTTTCATAATAGAATTATTTTGCCAATTGACTCAGAATTCCCCTTAAGCCATAGTCCCCAAACCCCCGCCCTTGCTCCGCTAACCTTTGAAGCATTCATTTTATCCCGGAAACTTCTTTGCTTTGGTCCAGTCCAGTTGAGCTGACCTTCCGTGTATTGAGCATTGTCCTTCCCTTCACCTAAAGCAGTTCTTATCTACTAACTAATCAGTAAATAACCCTCTCCCACCCTCCCTCCTTCCCTCCCCCCCTCATAACCACAAAAGTATATGTTCTTCTCAGTTTATACTATTTCTCAAGATCTTATAATAGTGGTCTTATACAATATTTGTCCTTTTGCCTCTGACTAATTTCACTCAGCATAATGCCTTCCAGGTTCCTCCATGTTATGAAATGTTTCACAGATTCCTCTCTGTTCTTTATCTGTGCGTAGTATTGCATTGTGTGAATATACCATAATTTATTTAACCATTCATCCGTTGATGGACACCTTGGTTGCTTCCTGCTTTTTGCTGTTGTAAACAGTGCTGCAGTGAACATGGGTGTGCATATATCTGTTTGTGTGAAGGCTCTTATTTCTTTAGGGTATATTCCGAGGAGTGGGATTTCTGGGTTGTATGGTAGTTCTATTTCTAACTGTTTAAGATAAAGCCAGATAGATTTCCAAAGTGGTTGTACCATTTTACATTCCCACCAGCAGTGTATAAGAGTTCCAATCTCTCCGCAGCCTCTCCAACATTTATTATTTTGTGTTTTTTGGATTAATGCCAGCCTTGCTGAAGTGAGATGGAATCTCATCGTAGTTTTAATTTGCATTTCTGTAATGGCTAATGATCGAGAGCATTTTCTCATGTATCTGTTAGCTGCCTGAATATCTTCTTTAGTGAAGTGCGTATTCATATTCTTTGCCCACTTTTTGATTGGGTTGTTTGTCTTTTTGTGGTTGAGTTTTAACAGAATCATACAGATTTTAGAGATCAGGCGCTGGTCATGATGCCATAGCTGAAAATTCTTTCCCAATCTGTAGGAGGTCTTTTTACTCTTTTGGTGAAGTCTTTAGATGAGCATAGGTGTTTGATTTTTAGGAGCTCCTAGTTATCTGGTTTCTCTTCTTCATTTTTGGCAATGTTTTGTATTCTGTTTATGCCTTGTATTAGGGCTCCTAGGGTTGTCCCAATTTTTTCTTCCATGATCTTTATCGTTTTAGTCTTTATGTTTAGGTCTTTGATCCACTTGGAGTTAGTTTTTGTGCATGGCGTGAGATATGGGTCCTGTTTCATTTTTTTGGAAATGGATATCCAGTTATGCCAGCACCATTTGTTAAAAAGACTATCTTTTCCCTAATTAACTGACACTGGGCCTTTGTCAAATATCAGCTACTTATATGTGGATGGATTTATATCTGGATTCTCAATTCTGTTCCATTGGTCTATGTGCCCGTTGTTGTACCAGTACCAGGCCGTTTTGACTACGGTGGCTGTATAATATGTTCTAAAATCAGGTAGAGTGAGGCCTCCCACTTTTTTCTTCTTTTTCAGCAATGCTTTACCTATCCGAGGCTTCTTTCCCTTACATATGAAGTTGGTGATTTGTTTCTCCATCACATTAAAAAACGTCATTGGAATTTGGATCGGAAGTGGATTGTATGTGTAGATGGCTTTTGGTAGAATGGACGTTTTTACTATGTTAAGTCTTCCTATCCATGAGCAAGGTATGTTTTTCCACTTATGTAGGTCCTTTTTAGTTTCTTGCACTAGTACTTTGTAGTTTTCTTTGTATAGGTCTTTTACAACTTTGGTAAGGTTTATTCCTAAGTAGTTTATCTTCTTGGGGGCTACTGTGAAAGGTATTGATTTGGTGATTTCCTCGTTGATGTTCTTTTTGTTGATGTAGAGGAATCCAGCTGATTTTTGTATGTTTATCTAGTAACCTGATACTCTGCTGAACTATTAGTTTCAGTAGTTTTCTTGAGGATTCCTTAGGGTTTTCTGTGTATAAGATCATGTCATCTGCAAATAGAGATAATTTTACTTCTTCCTTGGCAATCCGGATGCCCTTTATTTCTTTCTCTAGCCTAATTGCTCTGGCTAGGACCTCTACCACAATGTTGAATAAGAGCAGTGATAAAGGGCATCCTTGTCTGGTTCCCGTTCTCAAGGGAAATGCTTTCAGGTTCTCTCCATTTAGAGTGATGTTGGCTGTTGGCTTTGTGTAGATGCCCTTTATTATGCTGAGGAATTTTCCTTCAATTCCTATTTTACTGAGAGTTTTTATCATGAATGGGTGTTGGACTTTGTCAAATGCCTTTTCTGCATCAATTAATAAGATCATGTGGTTTTTGTCTTTTGTTTTATTTATATGGTGGATTACATCAGTGGTTTTTCTAATATTAAACCAGGCTTGCATACCTGGTATAAATCCCACTTGGTCGTGGTGGATTATTTTTTGGATATGTTGTTGGATTCTATTGGCTAGAATTTTGTTGAGGATTTTTGCATCTATGTTCATAAGGGATATAGGTGTGTAATTTTCTTGTTTTGTGGTGTCTTTACCTGGTTTTGGTATCAGGGATATGGTGGCTTCGTAGAATGAGTTAGGTGGTATTCCGTCATTTTCTATGCTTTGAAATACCTTTAGTAGTAGTGGTGATAACTCTTCTCTGAAAGTTTGGTAGAACTCTGCAGTAAAGCCATCCGGGCCAGGGCTTTTTTTTTTGTTGGGAGTTTTTGATTACCATTTCAATCTCTTCTTTTGCTATGGGTCTATTTAGTTGTTCTACTTCTGATTGTGTTAGTTTAGGTAGGTAGTGTTTTTCTAGGAATTCATCCATTTCTTCTAGGTTTGCAAATTTGTTAGAGTACAATTTTTCATAATAATCTGATATGATTCTTTTAATTTCAGCTGGGTCTGTTGTGATGCGGCCCATCTCATTTCTTATTCGGGTTATATGTTTCCTTTGCTGTATTTCTTTAGTCAGTCTGGCCAATGGTTTATCAATTTTGTTAATTTTTTCAAAGAACCAGCTTTTGGCTTTGTTAATTCTTTCAATTGTTTTTCTGTTCTCTAATTCATTTAGTTCAGCTCTAATTTTTATTATTTTTTTTTGTTCTGGTGCCTGATGGATTCTTTTGTTGCTCACTTTGTATTTGTTCAAGTTGTAAGGACAGTTCTCTGATTTTGGCTCTTTCTTCTTTATGTATGTGTGCATTTATCGATATAAATTGACGTCTGAGCACTGCTTTTGCTGTGTCCCAGAGGTTTTGATAGGAAGTGTTTTCATTCTCGTTGCATTCCATGAATTTCTTTATTCCCTCCTTAATGTCTTCTATTACCCAGTCTTTTTTAGCAGGGTGTTGTTCAGTTTCCAAGTATTTGATTTCTTTTCCCTAATTTTTCTGTTATTGATTTCCACTTTTATGGCCTTGTGGTCTGAGAAGACGCTTTGTAATATTTCGATGTTTTGGATTCTGCAAAAGTTTGTTTTATGACCTAATATGTGGTCTATTCTAGAGAATGTTCCATGTGCGCTAGAAAAAAAAGTATACTTTGCAGCTATTGGGTGGAGCCTTCTGTATAAGTCTATGAGGTCAAATTGGTTGATTGTAGTAATTAGGTCTTCGGTGTCTCTGTTGAGCTTCTTACTGGAAGTCCTGTCCTCCGAAAGTGGTGTGTCGAAGTCTCCTACTGAAATTGTGGAGATGTCTATCTCACTTTTCAGTTCTGTTAAAGTTTGTTTTATGTATCTTGCAGCCCTGTCATTGGGTGCATAAATATTTAATATGGTTATATCTTCCTGGTCTGTTGTCCCTTTAATCATTATGTAGTGTCCTTCTTTATCCTTTGTGGTGGATTTAACTTTAAAGTCTATTTTGTCAGAAGTTAATATTGCTACTCCTGCTGTTTTTCGATTGTTGTTTGCTTGATATATTTTTTTCCATCCTTTGAGTTTTATTTTGTTTGTGTCTCTAAGTCTAAGGTGTGTCTCTTGTAGGCAGCATATAGACAGCATGTTTCTTTATCCAGTCTGAGACTCTGTCTCTTTATTGGTGCATTTAGTCCATTTACATTCAGCGTAATTATAGATAAGTATGTGTTTAGTGCTGTCATTTTGATGCCTTTTTGTGTGTGTTGTTGACAATTTCATTTTTCCACTTACTTTTTTGTGCTGAGATGTTTTTCTTTGTAAATTGTGTGTTCCTTATTTTCATAGTAGTTGACTTTATGTTTGCTGAGTTGTTATGTTTTTCTTGGTTTTTATTTTGAGTTATGGAATTGTTATACCTCTTTGTGGTTACCTTAATATTTACCCCTATTTTTCTAAGTAAAAACCTAACTTGTATTGTCCCCTATTGCCTTGTTTCCCTCTCCATATGGCAGTTCTATGCCTCCTGTATTTAGTCCCTCTTTTTGATTATTGTGATCTTTTACATATTGACTTCAATGATTCCCTGTTTTGAGTGTCTTTTTCTTTTTAAAATTAATCTTAATTTGTTTTTGTGATTTCCGTATTTGAGTTGATATCAGGATGTTCTGTTCTGTGACCTTGTGTTGTGCTGGTATCTGATATTATTTGTTTTCTGACCAGACAATTTCCTTTAGTATTTCTTGTAGCTTTGGTTTGGTTTTTGCAAATTCTCTAAGCTTGTGTTTATCTGTAAATGTTTTAATTTCACCTTCATATTTGAGAGAGAGTTTTGCTGGATATATGATCCTTGGCTGGCAGTTTTTCTCCTTCAGTGCTCTATGTATGTCATCCCATTGCCTTCTTGCCTGCATGGTTTCTGCTGAGTAGTCCAAACTTATTCTTATTGATTCTCCTTTGTAGGAGACCTTTCTTTTCTCCCTGGCTGCTTTTAAAATTTTCTCTTTATCTTTGGTTTCGGCAAGTTTGATGATAATATGTCTTGGTGATTTTCTTTTTGGATCAATCTTATATGGGGTTCGATGAGCATCTTGGATAGATAACCTTTCGTCTTTCATGATGTCAGGGAAGTTTTCTGCCAACAGATCTTCAACTATTCTCTCTGTATTTTCTGTTATCCCTCCCTGTTCTGGGACTCCAATCACACACAAGTTGTTCTTCTTGATAGAGTCTCACATGATTCTTAGGGTTTCTTCATTTTTTAAAACTCTTTTATCTGATTTTTTTTCAGCTGTATTGGTGTCAATTCCCTTGTCCTCCAGATCCCCCACTCTGCATTCCAATTGCTCGAGTCTGCTCCTCTGATTTCCTATTGAATTGTCTAATTCTGTAATTTTACTGTTAATCTTTTGGATTTCTGAATGCTGTCTCTCTATGGATTCTTGCAGTTCATTAATTTTTCCACTATGTTCTTGAATGATCTTTTTGATTTCTTCAACTGCTTTATCAGTGTGTTCCTTGGCTTTTTCTGTAGATTGCCTTATTTCATTTCTGAGGTCATCCCTGATGTCTTGAAGCATTCTGTAAATTAGTTTTTTATATTCTGCATCTGGCAATTCCAGGATTGTATCTTCATTTGGGAAAGATTTTGATTCTTTAGTTTGGGGAGTTGTAGAAGCAATCATGGTCTGCTTCTTTATGTGGTTTGATATTGACTGCTGTCTCCGAGCCATCTCTAAGATATTGTAGTGGTTTATTTTATATTTACTCACTGAGTCTTGTTTTGTTTTCTTTCAATATACATAGATGGGCTACTAGATTGCGCTGTCTTGATTGTTGTAGCCCTTGAATCACTTATGTCATATTACCAGCTGGTTTGGGCTGTTACCAGATATATAAGCCTAAAAAGAGTCCATTCACTATTCTTGAGTAGAATCTGATTTTGGGTCATCAAATGTGTGGTGCAGACTGTCACCTATCCACCTAGAGAGGTAGTGGTGATAGCTGTGTGCACCAGATTCTAGTAGCAGCAGGGTTTCACACTCCGGGGGTGGGGGCAGGATGCTGACAGGCTTCCCCCATGTGTCAGTGAGGTAGGTGAGTCTCTATTCCTAAAGCACTTTGGTGGGTGGGCTCTGCAGCTGTACAGTAGGCATCCAATGCAAGTACCTCTACAGATTGGTAGGTGTCACCCTCCTTAGACCCCCAAGGCAGGAGGCTAGGTGGTCTGTGGGGGAGTTTCAGCCCTCAGTTCCCTGTTGTGGGTCAGTGAGGGCTCTGTTGAATATGCAGAGATATCAAACCTGGGAAGCTTGTCTTTCCAGTAATCTGCTAAAACAATTACAGTCAGATCCCTATCAGAATTGCCTTTGCATTATAATAGCCACCTTGTTCCCTGTAGGGATGAAAGCCCAAGACTGTGGATCACATATGTTTGGCTGGAGCTGGTTGTGTATTTTTAGTCCAATTAGGGAAGGATTTTTGGTCCCTGGTTTTTTTGTAGCTGCTTCTCTTAGGCCAGGAGAATGGGTTAGGAAAAGACCAAAAAAGAAAGAAAAATCGCAGAGCACTTCACTCTCTGGCTCAGGAAATTCCAATGTTAATGAAGCCGCCTGGGAAGGGGAGGGGAGGGTTCAGATAAATAGGAGAGAGTAGCACCCCAGAATATAGACAAAGTTACTTATCTTGCTTGGGATGACTGTTTTATCTGAGATTCCTGAGGGGTGCATAGACTGTGTGTGCTGGCTGGGTCGAGATTGCCCCCGAGGTTCGGGCCTGCGTCTTGTGCTCGTGCTGTCTCAGAAGCTGTGGTTAGTTCCTCCGCTTCCAGTCCAAAGCCCAGCGCCAAGGTTCCCCGGCTGGGATACCACACTCCCGGCTCCAAAACCAGTCACTGCCTCCCGGTGACTTCTCCTCCTGTCAGCTGCGTCGCTGTGCTGGCTGCGTGGACTGGCTGGGCTTCCCCCGAGGTCACTTCTGGGGGCTAGGGCTGCGTCCCATGTTTGCACTGTCTCAGGATGCTGTGCTCAGCTCCCCTGCACCCAGTCCAAAGCCTGGCGCCAAGGTTTCCTGACTGGGACGCTGGCTTCAGGCTCCAAAAACAGTCACTGCTTCCCCGTGGTTGTTCGTTCTCAGTCTCTGTCACTCAGGTCAACTCTTTAGATCTGTGTTTGATGGTCAGGGTTCATAGATTGTCATATATGTGATGGATTCACTTGTTTTTCCAAGTCTTTGTTGCAAGAGGGATCCGAGGTAGCTTCTACCTAGTCAGCCATCTGGGCCCCACCTCGAATGCTGGTTATTTTATAGAAATCTGACCTGGGGAACCGTGTATGAAGATTATGTACTAGGCCTGGGAGATGTTTCAAATGTGGTACTTGGAGATAGTTGGGAGGGTCTAAGTCATTCCAAAATAGATTCAAAATGACATTAGTTTATCATGAGGAAGTTCTTAAGATGTTTCTCAATAGCCTTTTCTAAAGATTTTTCCCCTTCTCCACATTTCCAAAGGAAATGAACAATCATGAATTTTAGAGGGATATTCTCTTTGTTTCCTCTGAAACTCCCTTACATCTCGGCAGCAGTGCTACCCTAAAACCAAACCCAAACCCATTGCTGGTGAGTCAATTCTGACTCTCAGCAACCTGGGCTTCAGGCCAACATGGTGCTATAGATGGAAGCACCATACCATCTCTCCAGAGCAAAGACCCGAAAAATTAAGTAAAACAGAGACAAACGTCAATCCTTGAACCCTAAGCATCAAATGAACAGATGAACTCAGCCAAGCGCTGAGTGGAATAAGAAGCTGACAGAGAAAAGTGAGTGAGGAGAGAGATACAGACAGAGGTCCCCTATAACCTAACGCAGCATGGATTTGCCATCTTGGACTCCTGTCGGACATCAGCGGACAGGGAGTATGGGGAAACAGCGTCACAGAGCTCCCAACGGGAGACGGGACACCTGGTAACTAGCAATATATGCTTTCCCAACCCATCATTTCCCCCTGCTCAACCTTCATAGCTGGTTGCAGTCGCTTGGCCGAGAAGTGCAGGGTCTGTGCAGCTTGGATTTACCCCATCCACATCAGAGATCGGTAGACAGGGAGTAAGGGAAAGCAGCTTACAGAAGCTCCCAGCAAGAGACAGAGTACCTGGAAGCCAGCAATATACAGTTTCCCACCCCCCCGTGCTTCTCCCCAACTGCTGCGCAGCCTCCTCTGCTTCCTGTGAGCTGCTACGTCTTGACCAAGAGGCACTGGCTTTGGTCCCTTGCTGCTTGGATTTGTCCTGCACACACTGGCCATCTCCTAGAGTTCCATTTGTTTGTTGTTTGTGTTGCTTTTTTCCCCACTTCTTTTGGTTTCTTCCGTGCCTCTCACCACCTCCCCCTACTTTCTCTTGAACACCTGGCTCCGTGTGCCATCTTTTCTTCTTCTTGAAAGGTTGCTCCACTGGAGAACTGCTTCCCCAGCCTGCCACCATGCTGGTTGGATCCCTAGGGCTTTTTTTTCCCTTTGTTTTGTTTGTTTGTTTTCTTTTCAAGGCTTGGGAGCCCTTCTAGCTGGGCTGTACTGTGTGGCTTGGGAGCCACCTCTCCAGCCTGTGCAGCTGCCCTGGTGGGATCCCTGGGGCATTCCTTTTTTTTTCTTTTTTCCTTTTCATCTTTTTTCATTTCTCAGTTTCTCATCTCTCTATACTTATCTTCTTTTCCTGTCTTCTGAATACCTGGTATTGAGTGGCATCTCTAACCCTTCTAACCAGGCTGTATTGCACGGCCTGAGAGCCACTTTGCCAGTCTTCGCAGCTGCACTGGTGGATCCCTGGAGGCCTTTCTTTTCTTAATTTTTATTTATTTATTTTCTTTTGTTTTTCTCCATTTCTCAGTTCCTCATCGCCCCACTCCAAAGACAAGTTCCCTTAGAACTTTTTTGTTGTTTGTTTTTGGCTCTTGTTTCTTTCTCCTCTCTCTCCTCTTTCCCATACCCATCTTAGCTCCACACATCACAACCTCCCCCTTTCTACCTGCCTATCTGCACCTTGCACTGAACATCACAGCAGCACATGCATGGCCTACAGAACCTGACCTGCACTGATTCTCAGCTCACCCTACTGGCCCTAGTACATGCCACAAACAATCCATCTCAACCCCTCCCCTTCAGCTAGACCTGCCCTGCTGCAGCACAGCTAAGCAACTGGCCCTGCCCATTGATCAAGGAGTTGAAAAGTACTGTGCCCACAGACAAGCAAGCAACAAAGAATATACAGCCTGCCTGCTCAGACAAAACCAAATAAAACAAAAAAGCAGGATGAAATAAACAAATCTACAATCAATAAACAAAGAAAATAACTGCTAAGTGTCCCAAAGACAGCAGACAATATTAAAACATATAAAAAGCAGGACAGGATAATTCCAGTAGGTGTCCAAAATAAAACACCAGATGAATTTCCAATAGAAGAAAAAGTACTAGAACTACCTGATAGGGAATTCAAATCTCTAGTATTCAGAACTATACAAGAGTTGAAGCAAAAAGCAGACAAAAATGGGGAAAAAATTAATTCATGGAAAAGGCAGACTAATTCATGGAAAGTATAGACAAAAAAAAAAGGAAGAATTCAGGAAAATAATACAGGAACAAAATGCCAAAATAAATTCACAGCTACAAATCATACAGAAACAACAACTGGAAATCCAAAAGATAAACAACAAGATTTCAGAAATGGACAGTGTCATAGAAGGGCTGAGGAGCAGATTTGAAATGATGGAAGACAGGCTTAGTGAAGTTGAAGACAAACACTTGGATACAATTCTGTTTGAGGAAAAATAGAAAAAAGAACAAAGGAAAATGAAGAAAGCCTAAGAGTTATGTGGGATACAGTCAAAAGCAAAAATTACCGAGTGGTTGGAGTTCTAGAACAGGAGGGGAAAATAGAAAACACAGAGGATCATTGAAGAACTGGTGACAGAAAACTTCCCTAATATCACAAAAGATGAAAAGCTGACCATCCAAGAAGCTCTACAAACCCTATGTAGGATAGACTCCAAAAAGAAAAATCACGAAGGCATATCATAATCACACTCACTAAAACCAAAGACAAAGAAAGAATCCTGAGAGCAGCTCGAGAAAAATGAAAAGTCACATACACAGGAGAAACAATAAGTCTAAACTCTGATTATTTGACAGAAGCCATGCAGGCAAGAAGGCAATGGGATGACATATATAAAACCTTGAAAGAAAAAAATTGCCAACCAAGAAAATATATCCTACCAAACTCTCACTCAAATATGATGGCGAAATTAGGACATTTTCAGATAAACAGAAATTAAGGGACTATGTAAAAACCAAGCCAAACTTACAAGAATTATTAAAGTGAGTCTTTTGGTCTGAGAACAATCATCAGACCACAGAAGCTAAGACGCAAGATTACACCAGCCAGATACCAAACTAGGAAATGAACTCTGAAGGACTACCCAGAACCAGAAGAATTACATCAGGGAACCAGATAGGTTAATCTGTAAATGACAACAACTGCAGAACAGTAAAAGAGAGAATAAACAATGTAGGAATAGAGCTTTCTAATGGAGAGGAAAGCAAGGCAATACCAAATAGACTGGTTCAAACCTAGGAAGACAAGGGTAAATTTCAACATAACCAACTCACAGCAACCATATAGGACAGAGTAGAACTGCCTTATAGGGTTTCCGAGGAGTGGACAGTGGATTCTAACTGCCAACCTTTTTGTTAGTAGACATAGCTCTTAACCACTGCACCAGTAAGGCTTAAATAGCTCAGTTCACAAACAGAAAAGAACGTGGGTTGAAATTCATTAGAGAAAATACCTTTCAGCAAATTCCATCCAGATGTTTGCGGGGCTCTTACTCAATGTGTGCAGTACCAGGCTGTCTCCACAGGGTGGTGGAGATGGCCACTAAATGGAAAATCTCCCTGGCATGACCCAGACTGAGTGGAAACAGATGTATAGGAAATGTAATCTTTTTGCTTTGCACTGCTCACAGTCAAACTGGTGCACTAAAAATGTGCAATTTCCTATATTTTTGAACAAGCCCAGTTTTGCTTATTAAGATAGGAGCCTATGCTGTAAATTGGCCCTAAGAGAATGAGAGAGGAAGCTCAGGGTCAAAAGACAGCTGAAGGCAGCTCGGTGTGGTGACGGGGACGGACCAGGTTCAGGTGGCTGGTTCTGCTTGTTGCTCTGGCATACCCACATCACTTTATAGCCTTGGGCCTCTGTGTCCTCTCATACGAAGGAAGGCAAGGGGGTGTGGTATTGACTGCATCTCAGATTCCCCTTCCACCTGAAATACTCTGATTTACAGTAAGGAAGTTATTTACACAGTTGTATTTTTTTTATACTGGGAGGCAAGGATCTCAACAAATGTTGTGGCAGTAGGAAAGGAAAGAAAATTGTGAAAGATTATTGCTTCAGGATACTCAAGGGTAAATAAGTGTCACATTTCTTTATTTTTTTACAGTCAAATGAAGACAGACCTTTGGGCGGAAAGGCCCTTGAAGACGAGAAACCTCGCAGGAGGCTCTGTCTTTCACGGAAGACATACTGCCCAGAAAATTAAAGAAAAAAAAAAATGCTGTTGAGTTGATTCTGACTTCTAGTGACCCCATGTGTGTCAGAGTAGAAATGTGCTCCATAGGGTTTTTAATGGCTGACTTTTCAAGAAGTAGATAGCCAGTCCTTTCTTCTGAGGTGTCCCTGGGTGGACTTTAACCTCCAGCCTTTTGGTTAGCAGCCAAGCATGTTAACCATATGCACATTCCAGGGACTCCAAGCCCAAAACACTAGCCAGAGTTGATTCCTCAACCATGGTATCCAGCCATGGGGCATTTCCCTCTAACGGCCCAGCAGCAGGGAGAAACAATGTATAAGAGCAACAAAACAAAACTGATCATGGTTAGTGAGTGAATGCTGTTAAAACACAAGAATAAGGAGAATTAGTTTTTGCATCATTAATTTAAAAATGATATAGGGAATGTTATGTTTCATTCATTCACCCATTCATTCTTTCACTCTTAAGTTTTATTGAGTGAGAGGCACCAGGGCACTGTGAAGGAAAAGTCCACATGGCAGACCCCAAATTCTTATAAAAAGACCAGACTTAATGGTCTGACTGAGACTAGAAGGACCCAGGAGGTCATGGTCTCCAGACCTTCTGTTAGCCACAGGTAGGAACCATTCTCAAAGCTAACTCTTCAGACAGGGATTGGACTGGAATAGGAGATGGAAAATGATACTGGTGAATAACGAGCTTCTTGGATCAAGTGGACACATGAAACTATGTTGGCATCTCCTGTCTGGAGGGGAGATGAGAGGGCGGAGGGGGCCAGAAGCTACCCCAATGGACATGAGGAGAGAGAGTGGAGGGAAGAGCTGTGGTATCTCATTAGAGGGAGAGCAGTTAGGAGTGTACAGCAAGGTGTATGTAAATCTTTGTATGAGAGACTTTCACTTAAAGCACAATAAAAATTAATTAAAAAAAAAAAGTAGTTAAGGCATAAAAAAAAATTCCACATGGACTTGACAGTCAAGTGGAAGAGGCAGACATTGACCTAATGAACAAGCAAATAAATATGTGATTACTCAGTGTGCTAAGTAAAATTAGAGGTTGCTATGAAAGACATTAAGAAGAGGGTGGTCAGAGAGGTAACCAGGATGCAACATTTAAACTAAAGTTTTCTGAAAGCTTTTCAGCTTCCTTATCCAAGTGGTCTTTGTCTCGATCTGTTGTTAACTGTGTCATGTATGTGATCAATCAATACTTACTAGGCATCTTCTATGTCTTAGTACCTGCAATAATGGGCTCAAACACACCAGCTGTGAGGATGACACAGGACCACACAACATTTCATTCTTAAGGTTGCCAGGATACAACTTGAGGGCAACAGCAATAACATATCTCAGGCAGACTGTAGGTACTGAGGCTATAGAGATGAATAAGTCTGGGCTTTAGCTACTTCTGTCACAGAATTACTCATCTGTCAGTCTGTCATACTGTGGTGGCTTGTCTGTTGCTGGGATGTTGGAAGCTATGCCACTCACTGGTATTTCAAATACCAGCAGGGTTGTCCACAGTGGACAGGTTTCACTGAAGCTTCCAGACTAAGACAGATTAGGAAGAAGGACCTGGCAGTCTATTTCAGAAGAAAAAAAAAAAAAAAGGCTAGTGAAAAGCTTATGAATAGTGGCAGAACATTGGCTGATATAGTGCCAGAAGATGATCCCCTCAGGTTGGAAGGCACTCAAAGTACAACTGAAAGTAGAATCAACATCAATGACATGAACGGAGTAAAGCTTTCAGAACCTTCATTTGCTGATGTGGCATAACTTAAAATAAGAAGAACAGCTGCAAATATCCCTTAGTAATTAGAATGTGGAATGTACAAAGCATGAATCTAGGAAAATTGGAAGTCGTCAAAAATGAAGCGAAATGCATAAAGATCTGTATCCTAGGCATTAGTGAGCTGAATTGGACTGGAATTGACCATTTTAAATCTGACAATCATATGGCCTACTATGCACGGAATGACAAATTGAAGAGGAAAGGCATCACATTCATTGCCGGAAAGAACATTTCAAGATCTATCCTGAAGTACAATGCTGTCAATGATAGGATAATATCCATGCACCTACAATGAAGAGCAGTTAATCCAGCTATTATTCAAATTTATGCACAAACACTAATGCCAAAGATGAAGAAACTGAAGATTTTTTACCAACTTCTGCAGTCTGAAATTGATTAAACATGCAATCAAGATCCACTGACAATTGTTATGACTAGAATGTGAAAGTTGGAAATAAAGACGGATCTGTAGTTAGAAATTACAGCCTTGGTGATAGAAATGATGCCCCAGATTGCATGATAGAATTTTGAAAGACCAACATGTTTTTCATTGCAAATACCTTTTTTCAGCAACATAAACCTCATCTGAACCTCACCAGATGAAATACACAGGAACCTTGTCTACTACTTCTATGAAAAAGGACAATAGAGAAGCTCAGTATCATCAGTCAGAACAAGGCCGGGGCCAATTGCAGAACAGGCAATTACTCACATTGCAAGTTCAAATTGAAGCTGAAGAAAGTTAAAACAAGCCCACAAGTGTCTAAGTAGGACCTTGAGTATATCCCACCTGAATTTAGAGACCACCTCAAGAACAGATTTGATGCATTGAACATTAATGACCGAAGACCACATGAGCATCAAAGGCATCATACATGAAGCAAGCAAAAGATCATTAAAAAGACAGGAAAGAAAGAAAAGACCAAAATGGATATTAGAATAGACTCTGAAAATTGCTCTTTAACGAGAGTAGCTAAAGGGAAAGGAAGAAATGATGAAGTAAAAGAGCTGAACAGATGATTTTAAAGGGCAGCTTGAGAAGACAAAATAAAGTATTGTAATGAAATACGCAAAGACTTGGAGTTAGAAAATCAAAAGGGAAGAACACATTCAGCATTTCCCAAGCTGAAAGAACTGAAGAGAAATTTCAAGCCTCAAGTTGCAATATTGAAAGATTCTATGGGCAAAAACTTAAATGATGCTGGAACCATCAAAAGAAGATGGTAAGAGTACACAGAGTCACTGTACCAGAAAGAATTTGTGGCCAGTCAACCATTCCAGGAAGTAGCATATGAACGAGAACTGGTGGTACTGAAGGAAGAAGTCCAAGCTGTACTGCAGCCATTGGTGAAAAGCAAGACTCCAGGAATTGATGAAGTATCAATTAAGATGTTTCCACAAATGGATGCAGCACTGGAGGTGCTCACTCATTTATCCCAACAAATTTAGAAGTCAACTACCTGGCCAACCGACTGGAACAGATCCACATTCATGCCCACTCCGAAGAAAGGTGATCCAACAGAATGCAGAAATTATAGAACAATATCATTAATATCACATGCATGTAAAATTATATTGAAGATAATTTAAAAATTGTTGCAGAAGTACATCAACAGGGAGCTGCCAGAAATTCAAACTGGATTCAGAAGAGGACGTGGAATGAGGGATGTCATTGCTAAAGTCAGATGGATCTTGGCTGAAACAGAGAATACCAGAAAGACTTTTACCTGTGTTTTATTGACAAAGGCATTCGACTGTGCAGATTACTACAAATTATGCATAACATCGTGAAGAATGGAAATTCCAGAATGCTTCGTTGTGCTCATGAGGAAACTGTACATAGACCCAGAGGCAGTTATTTGAACAGAATAAGAGGATACTGTGTGGGTTAAAATTAAGAAAGTTGTGCATCAGGGTTGTATCCTTTCCCTATATTTATTCAATCTGTATGCTGAGAAAATAATCTGAGAAACTGTACTATATCAAGAAGAACAGGGCATCAGGTTTGGAGGGAGAGTCATCAACAACTTGTGATATGCAGGTGACACAACCTTGCTTGCTGAAAGTGAAGAGGGCTTGAAGCACTTACTAGAAAAAAAAAAAAGTATATTTTGCAGCAGTTGGGTGGAGAGTTCTGTATAAGTCAATGAGGTCAAGTTGGTTGATTGTTGTAAGTAGGTCTTCCGTGTCTCTATTGAGCTTCTTACTGGATGTCCTGTCCTTCTCCGAAAGTGGTGTGTTGAAGTCTCCTACTATATATGTGGAGGTGTCTATCTCACTTTTCAATTCTGTTAAAATTTGATTTATGTATCTTGCAGCCCTGTCATTAGGTGCGTAAATATTTAATATGGTTATGTCTTCCTGATCAATTGTCCCTTTTATCATTATATAGTGTCCTTCTTTATCCTTTGTGGCGGATTTAAGTCTAAAGTCTATTTTGTCAGAAATTAATATTGCTACTCCTCTTCTTTTTTGCTTATTGTTTGCTTGATATACTTTTTTCCATCCTTTGAGTTTTAGTTTGTTTGTGTCTCTAAGTCTAAGGTGTGTCTCTTGTAGGCAGCATATAGATGGATCGTGTTTTTTTATCCAGTCCGTGACTCTCTGTCTCTTTATTGGTGCATTTAGTCCATTTACATTCAGCGTAATTATAGATAAGTAAGTTTTTAGTGCTGTCATTTTGATGCCTTTTTATGTGTGTTGTTGGCCATTTCATTTTTCCACATGCTTTTTTGTGCTGAGACGTTTTTCTTAGTAGCTTGTGAGATCCTCATTTTCATAATGTTTAACTTTGTGTTTATTGAGTCGTTACGTTTTTCTTGGCTTTTTTCTTGAGTTATGGAATTGATATTCCTTTTTGTGGTTACCTTTATATTTACCCCTATTTTTCTAAGTAAAACCCTAACTTGTATCCTTCTATTTCGCCTTGTATCACTCTCCATCTGGCAGTTCAATGCCTCCTATATTTAGTCCCTCTTTTTGATTATTTTGATCGTTTAGCTATTGATTTCCATGATTTCCTGTTGTGTGTATTATTTTGTTTATTTATTTATTTTTTAGAATTAGTCTTAATTTGTTTGTTTTTGTGCTTTCCCTGTTTGAGTTGCGTTGATATCAGGACGTTCTGTTTTGTGACCTTGTATTGTGCTGGTACCTGATATTATTGGTCATCAGGCCAAACAATCTCCTTTAGCATTTCTTGCAGTCTTGGTTTAGTTTTTGCAAATTCTCTAAACTTGTGTTTATCTGTAAATATCTTAATTTCTCCTTCATATTTCAGAGAGAGTTTTGCTGGATATATGATCCTTGGTTGGCAGTTTTTCTCGTTTAGTGCTCTGTATATGTCGTCCCATTCCCTTCTTGCCTGCATGGTTTCTGCTGAGTAGTCTGAACTTATTCTTATTGATTCTCCCTTGAAGGAAACCTTTCTTTTCTCCCTGGCTGCTTTTAAAATTTTCTGTTTGTCTTTGGTTTTGGCAAGTTTGATGATGATATGTCTTGGTGTTTTTCTTTTTGGATCAATCTTAAATGGGGTTCGATGAGCATCTTGGATAGATATCCTTTCTTCTTTCATGATGTCAGGGAAGTTTTGTGTCAGGAGTTCTTCAACTATTTTCTCTGTGTTTTCTGTCCCCCCTCCCTGTTCTGGGACTCCAATCACTCGCAAGTTATCCTTCTTGATAGAGTCCCACATGATTCTTAGGGTTTCTTCATTTTTTTTAATTCTTTTATCTGATTTTTTTCCAGCTATGTTGGTGTTGTTTCCCTGGTCCTCCAGAAGTCCCAGTCTACATTCTAATTGCTCGAGTCTGCTCCTCTGACTTTCTATTGCGTTGTCAAATTCTGTAATTTTATTGTTGATCTTTTGGATTTCTACATGCTGTCTCTCTATGGATTCTTGCAACTTGTTAATTTTTCCACTATGTTCTTGAATAATCTTTTTGAGTTCTTCAACAGTTTTATCAGTGTGTTCCTTGGCTTTTTCTGCATTTATCCTAATTTCATTCGTGATATCTTTAAGCATTCTGTAAATTAGTTTTTTATATTCTGTATCTGATAATTCCAGGATTGTATCTTCATTTGGGAAAGATTTTGATTCTTTTGTTTGGGGGGTTGGAGAAGCTGTCATGGTCTGTTTCTTTATGTGGTTTGATATGGACTGCTGTCTCCGAGCCATCACTGGGAAACTAGATTTTCCAAGTAGTCAGCTGGTGCGCTGGCTCCTAGTTCTGAAAACAGTCGCTGTCTGCCCGTATTTGTTCGTCCTCCGTCTCTAAGTCTGTGCTTGTTGTTCAGAGTTCATAGATTGTTATGTATGTGATCGATTCCCTTGTTTTTCCGAGTCTTTGTTGCAAGAGGGATCCGCGGGAGCGTCCACCTAGTCCGCCATCTTGGCCCCCCTCCTTGAAGCACTTACTGATGAAAATCAAAGACTACATCCTTCAGTATAAATTACACCTCAACATAAAGAAAGCACAAATCCTCACAAATGGACCAATAAGCAACATCATGATAAATGGGGAAAAGATTGAAGTTGTCAAAGATTTCATTTTACTTGGATCCATAATCAACACCCATGGAAGCAGCAGTTAAGAAATGAAATAACATATTGCATTGGGCAAATATGCTGCAAAAGACCTATTTAAAGTATTAAAAAGCAATAATATCACCTTGAGGATTAAGGTGCGCCTGACCCAAGCTATGATATTTTCAATTACCTCATATGCATGCTACAGCTGCACAATGAATAAAGAAGACTGAAAAAGAATTGATGCATTTAATTATGGTGTTGTTGAAGAATATTGAGCATACCACAGATTGCCAGGAGAACGAACAAATCTGTGTTGGAAGAAGTGCAGCCAGAATGCTCCTCTGAAGTGAGGATAGTGAGATTTTGTCTTACTTACCTTGGACATATTATCAAGAGGGACTTTTCCTGGAGAAGGGCATCATGCTTGGTACAGTAGACTGTCAGTGAAAAAGAGGAAGACCCTCAATGAGTTGGACTGACACAGTGGCTGCAACAATGGGCTCAAACATAGCAACATTTGGGAGGATGGTGCAGGACCAGGCAGTGTTCCATTCTGTTGTGCATGTGGTCATCATGGGTTGAAACCTGTTCAAAGGTACCTAACAACAACAACCATCATAACAACGATAGAGTTAGGAGCCCTGGTTTTGTAGTTATTAAACTCTTAGCTATTAGCCAAAAGGTCAGCTGTTCTAACCCACCAGGTGCTCCATAGGAGAAAGATGTGGCAGTCTTCTGTAAAGATTTCAAACCTTGGAAACCCCACGGGACAGTTCTGTCCTATAGGGTTGCTATGAGTTGGAATCCACTCGACGGCAACGAGTTCGATTAAGTTTTTGGTACCATAGAGTTAAGGAGCCCTGGGGTGCAGCACTTAAATATGCTTGGACGCTAACTGAAAGGTCAGTGGTTAGAACCCACCAGCTGCTCCATGGGAGAGGGATGTGGCAATCTACTTCCTTAAAGCTTACAGCCTTGGAAACCCTATGGGGCAGTTATACTCTGACCTACAGGGTTGCTATGAGTCAAAATTGCCTTGCTGGCAATAGGTACCATAGAATTATTTAGTGCTTAAGCTCTGCAGTCACTTCCTACCAACCACTAGCTTGTGAGCTTGGGCAAGTGAATTAATTTCTTTAAACCTTACTTTACACATCTGTATAATGGGAATGATGATACAATCTACTTGTGTTGTTAGGTGCTGTTGAGTCGGTTCTGACTCATAGCAACTCTATGCACAACAGAACAAAATACTGCCCGGTCCTGAGACATTCTTACAATCATTGTTATGCTTGAGTTCATTGTTGCAGCCACTGTGTCAATCCACCTCGTCAAGGGTCTTCCTCTTTTCTGCTGACCCTGTACCCTGCCAAGGATGATGTCCTTCTGCAGGGGCTGATCCCTCCTGACAACCTGTCCAAAGTATGTAAGACTCAGACTCGCCATCCTTGCTTCTAAGGAGCATTCTTGTTGTACTTCTTCTAAGACAGATTTGTCCGTTCTTTTGGCAGTCCATGGTGTATTCAATATTCCTTGCCAACACCACAATTCAAAGGTGTCAATTCTTCTTTGGTCTTCCTTATTCATTGTCCAGCTTTCACATTCATACTATGCGATTGAAAATACCATGGCTTGGGTCAGGTACACCTCAGTCTTCAAGGTGACATCTTTGCTATTCAACACTTTAAACAGGTCCTTTGCAGCAGATTTACCCAATGCAATGCATCTTTTGATTTCTTGACTGCTGCTTCCATGGCTGTTGATTGTGGATCCAAGTAAAATGAAATCCTTGACAACTTCAGTCTTTTCCCTGTTTATCATGATGTTGCTCATTGGCCCAGTTGTGAGGATTTTTGTTTTCTTTATGTTGAGGTGTAATCTATACTGAAGACTGTGGTCTTTGATCTTCATTAGTAAGTGCTTCAAGTCCTCTTCACTTTCAGCTAGCAAGGTTGTGTCATCTGCATAACGCAGGTTGTTAATGAGTCTTCCTCCAATCCTGATGCCCCGTTCTTCTTCATATAGTCCAGCTTCTTGTATTATTTGCTCAGCATACATATTGAATAGGTATGGTGAAAGAATACAACCCTGACGCACACCTTTCCTGACTTTAAACCACTCAATATCCCCTTGTTCTGTCTGAAGAACTCCCTCTTGATCTATGTAAAGGCTCCTCATGAGCACAATTAAGTGTTTTGGAATTCCTATTCTTCTCAATGTTATCCGTAATTTGTTATGATCCACACAGTCAAATACCTTTGCATAGTCAATAAAACACAGGTAAACATCCTTCTGGTATTCCCTGCTTTCAGCCAGGATCCATCTGACATCAGCAATGTTATCCCTGGTTCCACGTCCTCTTCTGAAACTGGCCTGAATTTCTGGCAGTTCCCTGTCAATATACTTTTGCAGTCGTTTTTGAATGATCTTCGGCAAAATTTTGCTTGCATGTGATATTATAGAACAATATGTTTAATATCACACGCAAGCAAAATCTACTTGTAGGGTTATTGTGTAAAATGACATAATCCTTGTCAAGTGCTTAGCACAGCAATTAGTGTGACAGAAAGCAGTGAATGGTACCCATTATTGTAATTATTATTCTTTAAAGAGCTCATAGTCCATTGTGGGAGACAAACTGATAAACTGTTAGAGAAGAGATGGGCACACAAGGGACAGAACACAGGATAGAATTCACAGACAGCCTTGCAAAGGAAGTGAGTCAAATTGAGTTCAGAAGTTTGCCAGACTCTCTGCCTATACTCCCCCCAGAAAAGAAAAACAGTTGCCCCCTTTAAAAAAAGGATAAAGTGAAGGGAGGAGGGGAAGAGGAGACAGTGAGGGCAAAGTTGGGGTGCTATGTGCAGGGCAGCATGTCATGCACTAAGATAACTCAGCGCTTTGTCATCCCGTTGCACAAAGAATTCCCACTGACGTGAGAACTGGCAGAGGGGACAGCTGGAGAGTGTGTGTGATGGACAGTCACTGACGGGCCTGCTTGGGCTACTAGGAAAATGAGTTTACTTCCGCGTCTGCTTGAAGCTGGCTTTGCTGAATTTCTCACTGTGTTAACGGTGTTTGGAAACCAAGGAGAAACCAACTAAAAGAGATGGATGGGCTGCCCATTATGGGCAGCTCTTCTCCCATATGTTATCTCAGGAGTTGAGGGTGGCTTGTCTCTTCAGTAGAAGCTGGGTCAGGAAGGGTCCACATTTGAGGGTGGAAAGCTCCATGTATTATGTCAGAGAGAAGCCGTTTAGTGAATTGGTTAAGCTATAAATAAGCTGTTATGTATAAGAGTCTCTAACCCAGGGTATACCACCAGATGAGAGAATTTGATCTCAAGGCCTTTTTGAAGAATCTGGGATTTTGCTTCAGCACTGAGGAACTGACACCATATGATCAGCATCATGGTACAGCCACAGTGCTATACTGAGGCAGGATCTCTGTAAATGGTTGAAGTTTTCTTCATGCTACTCTGCAAAATGAGTTCCTTACAGATATTGGAACACTTCCCTGGACTGGTGATTGCCCACTGGGCCCAGGCTGACCCTCTCCTCCTTGACTGCCCATAATGCTGTGATAAATTCAACCTGTGATCCCTAACCTGCTTCTATTGCCTGCTGGACACCATTCATGGATGGGAGGGAAGAGGCATGGTTTGAGCCTTTCTAGCCAAACCTTCATCACCCAGCGGTAGATGGTCATTTCTGAGACAATAAACACAGTCCACATCCTCACTTTATGTGCTTATTTGCCTGCGCTAACTGTGCACAAAAGCATTTGGTTAAGTGTCATTGATGTTCACGAGCCTCAGCTCTTATCTGAAGAGATCATTATCTTTAACAAATCATTAATTCAGTTTATATTTCTAAATGCAAAAAAAATTCTACATGCTAATGGTAGAAAGAGTGGGATAATACAAGAAAGCTCAAAGAAGAAACTAAAAATCACTTGTAATTCTGTCATTCAGAACTAACCTCTGTTAACATTTTATTGTATTTCTTTCCAGCTAATTTCATGTGTTTATACCTATTTCTGATTATTCCATACAGATGATTTCTAAAACTCAGTTTGTATTTAATTTATCATTATACCCACTCCTCACTTACCAACATGGTTAGGTTCCAAAGACCAGGCCAATATGCAAAAATCCACATTATTAAAAAATGGAGGATGACCATATCAGATCACAAAATGGAGGATGACTACATCATTACACAACCACCAATTTACATCATTACATCACTGCCAAACCATTGAGAATCATGGCCCAGCCAAATGACACATAACCTTAACCATCACAGCCAGCGTTACTCTCACCTCACACCTTGGCATTTGTTGTTGCCAGATGTACATCATCAACGCACAAATAGTTGGATAGTAGATTTTTTACTATTGTTGTACATGCACAATGTCAGATAACAACATAGTCAATAAGTGAGGAGTAGGTGTATGTTTAATCTTGTCATTTATATTCTCTTCAACATATTTTTTATTAAAGTATTCAATTTATTAGATTATGAAAATAATCTATAATGTTGATTCCAAAATGTTTGTATAATACAGAGATCTAAGTTCCAACAGCCTTGTAAGAAAGAGATAATTTCTATACCACTTAAGCCCTTAAAAGCATTGAAAATAATGGAAAATTTTCCAAATTAGAAGTGTTAAAATAAAAATAGTATTTAGCAAATAATAGAAATTGACTGAAGTTTATTTAACATACGATTTGCAAATTGGGGCAATGTTTCCGAGTAAAACCCATTGTTGTCGAGTCTGTTCCGACTCATAGTGACCTACAGAACAGAATAGAACCGCCGCATAGGTTCTCCAAGGCTGTAGTCTTTATAGAGGAGCTATGGTGGAGCAGCGGTTAAGAGCTAGCTGCTAAACCAAACGCTGGTGATTTGAATCCGCCAGCCGCTCCTTGGAAATCCTAATGGGTGGTACTACTCTGTCGTATAGGGTCCCTATGCATCGGAATCGACTCGACTGCAATGCATTTGGTTTGGTTTTAATCTTTAGAGAAGCAGACTGCCACATCTTTGTCCTATAGAACAGCTGGTGGGTTCAAACCACTGACCTTTTGGTTAGAAGCCGAGCACATTTCCGGCTAGAGAGTTAAAAATGTTTGAGAGAAGTAAGAGGCTTCATAGATTTTTATATCCTAGTTTGTCCCCAGTAATCACATGTTGTCATGGAAAAACGGCTAGAATAAAGTTTACAAAATAGCTTGCACATGCAGGATTCCATAAATTTTCTTTTTTTATGATTTAAAAAAAAATTTATTGTGCCTTAAGTGAATGTTTACAAATCAAGTCAGCCTCATATAAAAATTTATATACACCTTGCTATATACTCCTGTGTTTTATATACTCCTAATTGCTCTCCTTCTAATGAGACAGCCCGCTCTTTCCCTCCACTCTGTCTGTTTGTGTCCATCCCACCAGCTTCTATCCCCCTCTGCCCTCTCATCTCCCCTCCAGACAGGAGATGCCGACATAGTCTCAAGTGCCTACTTGATCAAAGAAGCTCATTCTTCACCAGCATCTTTTACTATCCCATAGTCCAGTCCAAACCCTGTCTGAAGAGTTGGCTTTAAGAATGGTTCCTGTCTTGGGCCAACAGAAGGTCTGGGGGCCATGACCACCAGAGTCCTTCTAGTCTCAGTCACACCATTAAGTCTGGTCTTTTTACAAGAATTTGAGGTCTGCATCCCACTGCTCTCCTGCTCCCTCAGGGGTTCTCTGTTGTGTTCCCTGTCAGGGCAGTCATGGGTTGCAGCCAGGCACCATCTAGTTCTTCTGGTCTCAAGCTGATGTAGTCTCTGGTTTATGTAGCCCTTTCTGTCTCTTGGGCTTGTAATTACCTTGTGTCTTTGGTGTTCTTCATTCTTCTTTGGTCCAGGTGGGTTGAGACTCATTGATGCATCTTAGATGGCCACTTGCTAGCGTTTAAGACCCCAGATGCCGCTCTCCAAAGTGGAATGCAGAATGTTTTCTTAATAGATTTTATTATGCCAATTGACTTAGATGTCCCCTGAAACCATGGTCCCCAAACCCCTGCCCTCGCTGCACTGGCCTTCAAAGCATTCAGTTTATTCAGGAAGCTTCTTTGTTTTTGGTTTAGTCCAGTTGTGCTAACCTTTCCTGTATTGTGTGTTGTCTCTCCCTTCACCTAAAGTAGTTCTTATCTACTCTCTAATTAGTGATTACCCCCTTCCTCCCTCCCACCCTCCCCCCTCGTAACCATCAAAGAATATTTTCTTCTCTTTTTAAATAATTTCTCCAGTTCGTATAATAGTGGTCTTATACAATATTTGTCCTTTTGCAACTGAGTAATTTTACTCAGCATAATGTCTTCCAGATTCCTCCATGTTACGAAATGCTTCACAGATTCATCGTTGTTCTTTATTAATGTGTAGTAGTCCATTGTGTGAATGTACCATAATTTATTTATCCATTCACCTGTTGCTGGGCACCTTGGTTGCTTCCATCTTTTTGCTATCGGAAGTAGTGCTGCAATAAACATGGGTGTGCATATATCTGTTCGTGTAAAGGGTCTTATTTCTCTAGGATATATTCCAAGGAGTGGAATTGCTGGATTGTATGGTAGTTCTATTTCTAGCTTTTTAAGGAAGTGTCAAATCAATTTTCAAAGTGGCTGTACCATTTTACATTCCCACCAGCAGTGTATAAGTGTTCCAGTCTCTTCACAAGCTCTCCAACATTTATTATTTTGTGCTTTTTGAATTAATGCCAGCCAAAAAAAAAAAAAAAAAAAAACTTTTTTTTTTTGTTGGAGTGAGATGGAATCTCATTGTAGTTTTGATTTGCATTTCTCTAATGGCTAATGGCTAATGATCGTGAGCATTTCATATCCTCTGCCTATTTTTTAATTGGGCTATTTATCCTTTTGTGGTTGAGTTTTTGCAGTATCATGTGGATTTTAGAGATCAGGTGCTGATCAGAAACGTCATAGCTAAAAACTTTTTTTGCAGTCTGTACGTAATCTTTTTACTCTTTTGGTGAAGTCTTTGGATAAATGTAGGTGTTTGATTTTTAGGAGCTCCCAGTTATCTAGTTTCTCTTCTGCATCGTTAGTAATATTTTATATACTGTTTATCCCATGTAATGCTCCTAGTGTTGTCCCTATTTTTAATTCCATGATCTTTATCATTTTAGATTTTCTATTTATTTAGGTCTTTGATCCATTTTGAGTTCATTTTTGTACATGGTGTGAGGTATGGGTCTTGTTTCATTTTTTTGCAGATGGATATCCAGGTATGCTAGCACCATTTGTTAAAGAGACTGTCTTTTCCCCGTTTAACTGACTTTGGATCTTTGTCAAGTACCAGCTGCTCATATGTGGATGGATTTATGTCTGGATTCTCAGTTCTGTTCCATTGGTCTATATATCTGTTGTTGTACCAGTACGAGGCTGCTTTGACTACTCTGGCAGTATAACAGGTTCTAAAATCAGGTAGAGTGAGGCCCACCACTTTGTTCTTGTTTTTCGGTAATGGTTTACTTATCCAGGGCCTCTTTCCCTTCCATATGAAGTTGGTGATTTGTATCTCCATTTCATTAAAAAAATGTTGTTGAAATTTGGATCAGAATTGAGTTGTATCTATAGATGGCTTTTGGTAGAATAGACATTTTTACAATGTTCAGTCTTCCTATCCATAAACAAGGTATATCTTTCTACTTACGTAGGTCTCTTTTAGTTTCTTGCAGTAGTGTCTTGTAGTTTTCTTTGTACAAATCTTTTACATCTCTGGCAAGATATATTCCTAAATATTTTATCTTCTTGTGGGCTACTATAAATGGTATTGATTTGGTGATTTCCTCTTCAATGTTCTTTTTGTTGGTGTAGAGGAATCCAACTGGTTGTTCTATGTTTATCTTGTATCCTCGTACACTGATGAACTCTTCTATTAGTTTCAGTAGTTTTCTTGAGGATTCCTTAGAGTTTTCTGTGTATAAAATCATGTCATCTGCAAATACAGATACTTTTACATCTTCCTTGCCAACCCAGATACCCTTAATTTCTTTATCTAGCCTAATTGCTCTGGCTACGACCTCCAGCACGATGTGAATAAGAGTGGTTATAAAGGGCATCCTTGCCTGGTTCCCGATCTCAAGGGGCATGTTTTCAGACCCTCTCCATTTAGGATGATGTTGACTATTGGCTTTGTATAAACTCCCTTTATTATGTTGAGGAATTTTCCTTCTCTTCCTATTTTGCTGAGAGTTTTTATCATGAAGGTGTGTTGAACTTTGTCAAATGCCTTTTGTTCATCAATTGATAAAATCATGTGATTCTTTTGTTTTTCTTATGTGATGGATTACATTAATTGTTTTTCTACTGTTGAACCATCCCTGCATATTTGGTATGAATTCCGCATGGTCATGGTGAATTATTTTTTGGATATGTTCTTGAATTCTATTTGTTAGAATTTTGTTGAGGATTCTTGCATCTAAGTTCATGAGGGATATAGGTCTGTAATTTCTTTTTTTGTGGTGTCTTTATCTGGTTTTGGTGTCAGAGATATGCTGGTTTCATAGGATGAGTTTGGGAGCATTCCGTCCTTTTCTATGCTCTGAAATACTTTTAGTAGTAGTGGTGTTAACTCTTCTCTGGAAGTTTGGTAGAACTCTGCAGTGAAGCAGTTCGGGCCAGGGCTTTTTTTTTTTTTTTTGGTTGGGAGTTTTTGATTACCTTTTCAATCTCTTTTCGTATGGGTCTATTTAGTTGTTCTACCTCTGTTTGTGTTAGTTTAGGTGGGTAGTTGTTTCTAGGAATGCATCCATTTCTTCTAGGTTTCCAGATTTGTTACAGTACAGTTTTTCATAGTAATCTGATATGATCTTTTCATTTCAGTTGTGTTTGTTGTAATATCACCCACCTCATTTCTTATTCAAGTTATTTGCTTCCTCACCTGTTTTTCTTTTGTCAGTTTTGCCAATGCTTTATCAATTTTATCGATTTTCTCAAAGAATCAGCTTTTATTCTTATTAATTCTTTCAATTGTTTTTCTGTTTTCTATTTCATTTAGCTCTGCTCTAATTTTTATTATTTGTGTTCTTCTGGTGCCTGAGGGTTTCTTCTGTTGCTCTCTTTCTATTTGTTCAAGTTGTAGGGATAATTCTTTGATTTTGGCCCTTTCTTCTTTTTGTATGTGTGCATTTTTTGATATAAATTGACCTGTGAGCACTGCTTTTGCTGTGTCCCAAATGTTCTGATAGGAAGTGTTTTCATTCTCATTGGATTTTTAAATTTTCTTTTATTCCATCCTTAGTGTCTCCTATAACCCAGTCTTTTATGAGCAGGGTATTGTTCAGTTTCCAGCTGTTTGATTTCTTTTCCCTGCTTTTTCTGTTACTGATTTTTACTTTTATGGCTTTATGGTTAGAGAAGATGCTTTGTAATATTTCAGTGTTTTGGATTCTGCTAAGGCTTGATTTATGACCTAATATGTGGTCTCTTCTAGAGAATGTTCCATGTGCACGAGAAAAGAAATTATACTTGGTTGCTGTTGGGTAGAGTGTTCTGTATATGTCTATGAGGTTGATTGTGGCATTTAGATCTTCCTTGTCTTTATTGAGCTTCTTTCTGGATGTCCTGTCCTTCACCAAAAGTGGTGTGTTGAAGTCCCCTACTATTATTGTGGAGCTGTCTATCTCACTTTTCAATGCTGATAGAGTTTGTTTTATGTATCTGGCAGCCCTGTCATTGGGTGCATAAATTTTTAATGTGGTTATATCCTCCTGGTATATTGTCCCTTTAATCATTATATAGTGTCCTTCGTTATCCTTTATAATGGATTTTAACTTTAAAGTCTATTTTGTCAGAAATTAATATTGCCACTGCTGCTCTTTTTTGATTGTTTTTGCTTGATATATTTTTTTAGATACTTTGAGTTTTAGTTTTTGTTTCTAAGTCTAAGGTGTGTCGCTTGTAGGCAACATATAGACAGATCATGTTTTTTAATCCATTCTGCCACTCTCTGTCTCTTTATTGGTGCATTTAGTCCATTTACATTCAGCGTAATTATGGGTAGGTATGAATTTAGTGCTATCATTTTAAAATCTTTTTTTGTGTGTTGTTGACAGTTTCTTCTTCCCACTTAATTTTTTGTGCTGAGTAGTTTATAGATTGTCTTTTGCTCTTATTTGTTGTTGTTGATATTGTTTCCGCTGAGTCTTTATTTTTTCTTGTATTTTGTTTTGATGAGTAGGTTTGTTAGTCTTCTTTGTGGTTAACTTAATATTTACCCCTATTTTTCTATGTTTAAACCTAACTTTTATTTCTTTAGATCGCCTTGTCTTCCTCTCCATATGGTAGATCTATGACTACATTTCTTAGACCCTCTTTATTGTTTTAATATTGTCTTCCTTTACATAATGAAATTGCTGTTCCCCTGTTTTGAACTTTTTTTTAATCTTGATTTATTTTTGTGATTTCCCTTTCTGGGTTGACATCTGATTGCCCTGTCCAGTGTTCTGGTCTTGGGTTGATATCTAATATTATTGATTTTCTAACCAGAGAACTCCAGTTAGTATTTCTTGTCGTTTTGGCGTGGTTTTGTGAATTTTCCCTAAACTCTTTTTATCTGGAAATGTCCTAATTTTGCCTTCATATTTGAGAGACAGTTTTGCTAGATATATGATTCTTGGCTGGCAATTTTTTTCCTTCAGTGCTTTATATAAGTCATCGCATTGCCTTCTTTCCTTCATGGTTTCTGCTGAGTAGTCCAAGCTTATTCTTATTGACTCTCCTTTGTAGGTGACTTTTCGTTTATCCCTAGCTGCTCTTAAAATTCTCTCTTTATCTTCGGTCTTGGCAAGTTTAATTATAATATGTTTTGGTGACTTTCTTTTAAGATCTACCTTATGTGGAATTCGATGAGCATCTTGGATAGAAATCTCATCTTTCATGATGTCAGGGAAGTTTTCTGCCAACAAATCTTCAACAATTCTCTCTGTATTTTCTGTTATCCATTCCTGTTCTGGTACTCCAATCACTTGTATGTTATTTCTCTTGATAGTGTCCCATGTGATTCTTAGAGTTTCTTCATTGTTTTAAATTCTATTCTTTCTGATTTTTCTTCAAATATTTCAGTGCCAAGTGCTTTAACTTCAGTCTCACCAATTTGCATTCCACTTGTTCAGTTCTGCTCCTCTGACTTTCTATTGAGTTGTCTAATTCGGTAATTTTATTATTAATCTTTTGAATTTCTGATTGCTGTCTCTCTACGGATTCTTGCAGCTTATTAATTTTTTCATTATGTTCTTGAAGAACCATTATAATTTAACTGCTTTATCTGTGTGTTTGTTGGCTTGTTCTGCATATTGCCTAATCTCCTTCCTGATCTTGTTCCTGAGGTTTTGAGGAGTTCTGTATATTAATCTTTTGTATTCTGCACCAGGTAATTTCAGGAAGGCACCTTCATCCAGAAGATCCCTTGATTATTTGTTTTGAGAGCTTGTTGAAGGAGTCATGCTCTGCTTCTTTATGTGATTTGGTATTGACTGTTTTCTCTGAGCCGTCCATTAGTTATTGTATTAGTTTATTTTATGTTCACTTATTGTATCCTAGCTTCTTGCTTTGTTTTGTTTTGATAGGTCCAAACGGGTTGCTTGAGTAAGCTAGCTTGATTATTTTCACTTTTGAAGCTCTAATGTCCTGTCACCAGATGGCTAGAGCTGTTATCAGGTATATGAGCCTAGGAGTACATTCACTTTTCTTATATGGATTCAGCTTAGGTGTCCAGGGATTTGGTCATCAAGTGTGTGGCACAGGCTCTCTCCTACAGTCTTAGATGGGCAGGGGTGATTGCTGTAAGTACCAGTATCTGGTTGCAGCAGGGGGTCATGCTCTGAACAAGGCAGGGGGCTGGCAACCATCCCCCAAGTGTCTGTGAGGAAAGTGCGTCCCTGCTCCCTAGAGCGCACAGGTGAGTGGGCTCTGCAGACAGACCATGGGCACCCATTGGTTTTGATTGTAAGGACTTTGAGGTACCAGTTACCCATGGACTCCTGTCCCTGGTGGCTGGGTGACCTGAGTGGAGCCACCAGTCCTTAGGCCCCTGATGTGTGTAGGTGAGGACCCTGTTTAATAGGCAAAGCAATGTCAAACTTCAAACACCCACCTCTCCACTGCACAGCTGAAACAGTTGCCGTCTGCCAACAAGGGCCTACTTTCCTGAAATAGGCCCACACAGGTCCATGCAGGGGGGAATGGTATTCAAAGTTCTTGGACTGTTTATGCCTGGACAGGGGCCAGTTCTGTCCTGAGCTCCCCAGGTTAGTGGAGCTGGCAGATTATCTTTTCCCCCAGTTGTGAATTTATTCCTTCTCCAAGGCCAGGAGAATGGCTCAGAGTGTGCAGGGGTCCACTGAAGCAGGCTTGGGGGCTGGGGGCAGGGTAAAATAAATGCAAGTACTTTGCTTTTGCTGATAGTGCTGTTCTTCTCTGGTTCCAGAGGTGTAAGTAGGCGGTGTGGCTGGCTGTTTCTCCCTGAGGAAACTGCATCCAAATGCTACCAGCAGCCTGCTGCAGTCACTCCCTGGAATAGTGCCTGAGGGTTTCTGGTGATTCAGGTCTGGCAACACCTCTCAGCTTCTGAACCATCTCTCCCTCCTCCTGTCACTCAGTCTGTTTTTCTAACTTTGCCTTTGATGTTCAGGGCTCCTAGCTTGTCATAAATATAACTGTTTCTATTGCTTTTTTCAGATCTTTGTTGTAAGAGGGTTCACTGGAAGCATCTGACTACTTCGCCATCTTGGCCCCGCCTCTCTCTTCCATAATCTTTATCATTTAGATTTTATATTTAGGTCTTTGATCCATTTTGAGTTCGTTTTTGTTAATGGTGTGAGGTACAGGTCTTGTTTCTTTTTTTTGCAGGTGGATATTTTTTTTATCCAGCTATGAAAGCACCATTTGTTAAAGAGACTGTCTTTTCTCCATTTAACAGCTTTGGGCCTTTGTCAAATATCACCTGCTTGTAGGTGGATGAATTTAAGTCTGGGTTCTCAATTCTGTTCCATTGGTGTATGTATCTGTTTTTACTACCATGGCAGTATAATAGGTTCTAAAATCAGGTAGTGTGAGGCCTCCGACTTTGTTCTTCTTCAATAATGCTTTACTTATCTGAGGCCTCTTGCCTTCCCATATGAAGTTGGTGATTTTTTTCTCCATCTCATTAAAAAATGCCATTGGAATTTGGATCAGGATTGCACTGCACCTGTGGATCACTGGGCAGAATTGACATTTTCAAAATGTTGAGTCTTCCTATTCATGAGCGAAGTATGTTTTTCCACTTATGTAGGTCACTTTTGGTTTCTTGCAGTAGTGTCTTGTAGCTTTCTTTGTATGAGTCCTTTACGTCTTTGGTTAGATTTATTCCTAAGTATTTTTATCTTCTTGGGGCTATTGTAAATGGTATCGATTTGGTGGTTTCTTCTTCAAAGTTCTTTTTGTTGGTGTAGAGGAATTCAACTGATTTTTGTATATTTATCTTGCACCCACCCACATCATTAAGGTTGACTCTACTTTGAGGAGGCAGCTCTTCCCTGGTCATCTTTTGGGTCCCTTCCAACCTGGGGGCTTATCTTCCAGCAGTATATCAGACAATGTTTCACTGCTATTCATAAGGGTTTCACTGGCTAATGCTTTTCAGAATTAGACTGCTGGGTCCTTCTTCCTAGTTTGTCTTAGTCTGGAAGCTCAGCTGAAACCTGTCCTCCATGGGTGACCCTGCTGGTGTCTGAATAACGGTGGCATAGCTTCCAGCATCATAGCAACAAGCAAGCCCCCACAGTATGACAAACTGACAGACATGTGGGGATAATACACAGAGTCATTATACCAAAAAGAATTAGTCAATGTTCAACCATTTCGAGAGGTAGCATATGATCAGGAACTGATGGTACTGAAGGAAGAAGTCCAAGATGCTCTGAAGGCATTGGTGAAAAACAAAGCTCCAGGAATTGATGGACTATCAATTGAGATGTTTCAAGAAACGTGCAGCACTGGAGGTGCTCACTCGTCTATGCCAAGAAATATGGACGACAGCTTCCTGGCCAACTGACTGAAAGAGATCCATATTTATGCCTATTCCCAAGAAAGGTAATCCAACCGATTGTGGAAATTATAGAACAATACCATTAATATCACACACAAGCAAAATTTTGCTGAAGATCACTCAAAAATTGTTGCAGCAGTTTATAAACAGAAAACTGCCAGAAATTCAGGCCAGTTTCAGAAGAGGACGTGGAACCAGGGATATCGTTGCTGATGTCAGATGGATCTTGGCTGAAAGCAGAGAATACCAGAAGGATGTTTACCTGTGTTTTATTGACTATGCAAAGGCATTCAACTGTGTGGATCATAACAAATTGTGGATAACATTGTGAAGAATGGGAGTTCCAGAACACTTAATTGTGCTCATGAGGAGCCTTTACATAGATCAAGAGGTAGTTATTTGGCAGAACAAGGGGATACTGATTGGTTTAAAGTCAGGAAAGGTGTGCATCAGGGTTGTATTCTTTCACCATACCTATTTAATCTGTATGCTGAGCAAATAATACAAGAAGCTGGACTATATGTAGAACAATGGGGCATCAAGTTTGGAGGAAGAGTCATTAACAACCTGCCTTATGCAGATGACACAACCTTGCTTGCTGAAAGTGAAAAGGACTTGAAGCACTTACTAATGAAGATCAAAGACCACAGCCTTAGTATGGATTACACCTCAACATAAAGAAAACAAAAATCCTCACAACTGGACAAATGAGCAACATCATGATAAAGGAAGTAAAGATTGAGGTTGTCAAGGATTTCATTTTACTTGGATCCACAATTAACAGCCATGGAAGCAGCAGTCAAGAAATCAAAAGACACATTACATTGGGTAAATCTGCTGCAAAGGACCTCTTTAAAGTGTTGAAGAGCGAAGATGTCACCTTGAAGTCTAAGGTGCACCTGACCCAAGCCATGGTATTTTCAATCACATCATATGCATGTGAAAGCTGGACAATGAACAAGGAAGACCAAAGAAGAATTGACGCCTTTGAATTGTGGAATTGGGGAAGAATATTGAATATACCATGGGCTGCCAAAAGAACGGACCAATCTGTCTTAGAAGAAGTACAACCAGAATGCTCCTTAGAAGCAAGGATGGCGAGACTCTGTCTAACATGCTCTGGATATGTTGTCAGAAGGGATCAGTCTCTGGAGAAGGACATCATGCTTGGCAAAGTATAGGGTCAGTGGAAGAGAGGAAGACCCTAAATGAGGTGGATTGTCAGAGTGGCTGCAACAATGAGCTCAAGCATAACGATTGTAAGGATGATGCAGGCCCATACAGTATTTCATCCTGTTGTACATAGGGTCGCTATGAGTTGGAACCGACTCGACAGCATCTAACAACAACAACAACAACCTTGAATCCTGATACTTTGCTGAAATCTTCTATTCTTTGGGGTTTTATGTGTATAAGGTCATATCTTCTGCAAATAGAAATACTTTTACTTCTTCCTTACCAATTTGGATGCCTTTTATTTCCTTTTCTGGCCTGATTGCTATAGCTACGACCTTCAGCACAACGTTGAATAAGAGTGGTGATAAAGGGCATCCTTGTTTGGCTTCTGATCTCAAGGAAATGTTTTCAGACTCTCTCCATTTAGGATGATGTTGGCTGTTAGCTTTGTATAAAAACTCTTTATTATGTTGAGAAATTTCCTTTCTATTCCTATTTTGCTAAGAGTTTTTATCCTGAATACGTGTTGGACTTGGTCAAATGCCTTTTCTTCATCAATTGATAAGATAATGTGGTTCTTGTCTTTTGTTTTATTTATGTGATGGATTACATTGACTGCTTTTCTAATGTTGAACCATCCCTTCACAGCTGGTATGAATCCCACTTGGTAATGGTGAATTATTTCTTGATATGTTGTTGAATTCTACTGGCTAAATTTTATTGAGGTTTTTGCCTCTATGTTCATGAGAAATATTGGTCTGTAATATTCTGTTTTTGTGGTGCCTTTATCTGGTATTAGGGTTATGCTCGCTTCATAGAATGAGTTTGGGAGTATTGTGTCCTTTTCTATGCTCTGAAATACCTGTTAACTGTTCTCTGAAAGTTTGGTAAAATTCTCCAGTGAAACCGTCAGGGCCAAGGCTTTTTTGTTGTTGTCACTGAGAGTTTTTTAATTGCCTTTTCAATCTCTTCTTTTGTTATAAGTTTATTTAGTTGTTCTACGTGTGTTTGTGTTAGTTTAGGTAGTTAGTTCGTTTCTAGAAATTTGTCCATTTTTTCTAGGTTTTTCGAATTTGTTAGAGTATGATTTTTTATAGTATTCTGTTATGATTCTTTTAATTTCAGTTGGCTTTGTTGTGATATTATCTATCTCATTTGTTATTTGGGTTACTTGCTTACTGTCCCGTTTTTCTTTTGGCAGTTTGTCCAGTGGTTTATGGATGTTGTTGATATTTTCAAGAAACCAGCTTTTGGTCTTGTTAACTCTTTTAGTTGTTTTTCTATTCTTCATTTGGTTTAATTCTGCTCTAATTTTTATTATTTGCTTTCCTCTGGTGTCCAAGGGCTTCTTTTTCTGCTCTCTTTCTATTCGTTCGAGTTGAAGGGTTTTGATTTTGGCCCTTTCTTCTTTTTGGATATGTACATTTATTGCTATAAATTGACCTCTGAGCACTGCTTTTGCTGTGTCCCAAAGATTCTCATTCTACATGTTTTCATTCTCATTTGATTCTGTGAATTTCATAATTCCATCCTTAATTTCTTCTTTTACCCAGTATTTTTTGAGCAAGGTGTTGTTCAGTTTCCATTTGTCTGATTTTGTTTTCCCTGCTTTTTGTGTTATTGATTTCTACTTTTATGGCCGTATGGTCAGAAAAGATGTTTTGTAGTATTTCAATACTTTGGATTTTGTTAAGGCTTGCTTTATGGCCTAATACGTTGTGGCCTATTCTGGGTTACGTTTCAGGTGCATTGGATGTGTCTTTTTTGAGCTCTTTTCTGGCTGTTCTTTCATCGAAAGTGGTGTGTTGAAGTCTTCTACTATTTCTGTAGAGCTGTCTATTTCTCTTTTCAATGCTGTTAGAGTTTGTTATATGTATTTTGGAGCCCTGTCTTTGGGTGTGTAAATATTTATTATGATTATGTCCTCCTGGTGTATTGACCCTTTAATCGTTATATAGTGTCCTTCCTTATCCTTTGTGATGGGTTTTACTTTAAAGTCTATTTTGTCAGAGATTAATTTTGCCACTACTGCTCTTTTTTGATTGTTGTTTGTTTGATATATATTTTTTCCTTCTTTGAATTTCCCTCTATGTGAAAAGGGCTTCTTTAAAGTGTTTAAGTGCAAAGATGTCACCTTGAAGACTAAGGTGCGACTGACCCAAGCCGTGGTATTTTCAATCTCATCTTATGCTTGTGAAATCTGGACAATGAATAAGGAAAACTGAAGAAGAATTGACACTTTTGAATTGCCGTGTTTGCAAAGAATATTGAAAATACCATTCAATATACCATATTGAATATACTTCCAAAAGTACAAACAAATCTGTCTTGGGAGAGTACAACCAGAATGCTCCCTAGAAGCAAGGATGGTGAGACTGCATCTTACATACTTTGGACATTATCAGGAGGGATCAGTCCCAGGAGAAGGACATCATGCTTGGTAAAGTACAAGGTCAGCAGACTAGAGGAAGACCCTCAATGAGATGGATTGACATACTGTCTCCAACAGTGGTCTCAAACATAACAATGATTGTGGGCAAGGCATAGAACTGGGCAGTATTTCCTTCTGCTCTACATAGGATCGCTATGAGTTGGAACTGACTGGACGGCACCTAAGAACAATCCTTTGAATTTTAGT
Organism: Loxodonta africana; assembly: GCF_030014295.1. NCBI lineage: Eukaryota > Metazoa > Chordata > Mammalia > Proboscidea > Elephantidae > Loxodonta > Loxodonta africana. The sequence continues at coordinate 80,424,063 of NC_087359.1, read as the reverse complement.
TTGGTTGTGTCTTTAAGTCTAACGTGTGTCTTTGTAGGCAGCATGTAGACAGATATGCTTTTATTTTTTTTCTTTCTGCCACTCTCTGTCTTTTTAATGGTGCGTTTAGTCCATTTGCGTTCAGTGTAATTATTGATAGGTATGAGTTTAATAGTGTTATTTTGATGCATTTTTTTGTGGGTGTGTTGTTGACAGTTTCTTTGTTCCACTTAATTTTCTGTGCTGAGTCATTTTTCTTTATGTATTTTCTTTTCATCCTTTTCATTGTTGTTGATTTTATATTTGCTGAGTCTATGTCTTTCTTCTTTTGGTGTGTAGGATTGCTAGTTTCCTTTGTAGTTACCTTAATATTTACCTATATTTTTCTAAGTTTAAACCAGTCTTTTATTTCTTTGTATCACCTTGACTTCCTTTCCGTATGAAAGATCTGTGACTACATTATTTAGTCCCTCTATGTTGTTTTAATGTTGTCATCTTTTACATATTGATATGTTTCCCTATTTTCAGTGTTTTAGCTATGATTTATTTGTGACTTCCCTCCCTGGGTTGATATCTGGTTGTTCTGTCCTGTGTTCTATCCTTGGGTTGTTATCTGATTTTATTGATTTTCTAACTGGAGGACTTCCTTTAGTATTTCTTGTAATTTTGGTTTGGTTTTTACAAATTCCCTAAACTTCTGTTTATCTGGAAATGCCCTAGTTATGCCATCATATGGTAGTTTTGCTGTATATATAATTCTTGGCTGGCAATTTTTTTCCTTCAAGGCTTTGTATATGTCATCCCATTGTCTTGTTGTCTGCATGGTTTTTGCTGAGGAGTCTGAGCTTAGTCTTACTGACTCGCCTTTGTAGATGACTTTTTGTTTATCCCTAGCTGCTCTTAAAATTCTCTGTTTACCTTTGGTTTTGGCAAGCTTGATTATAGTATGTCTTGGTGAATTTCTTTTGAGATCCAACTTATGTGGGGATTGGTGAGCTTCTTGTATAGATATCTTCTCATCTGTTATGATATCAAGGAAGTTTTCTGCCAACAAATCTTCAACAATTCTCTCTGTATTTTCTGTTATCCCTCCATGATCTGGTACTCCAATCACTCATAGTTTGTTACTCTTGATAGAAAAGACTCACATAATTCTTAGGGTTTCTTTTTTTTTTTTTTTAATTCTTTTATTTGATTTTTCCTTATATAAGTTGGTGTCAAGTGCTTTATATTCAATCTCACTAGTTCTGACTTCCATTGCCTCTATTCTGCTCCTTTGACTTTCTATTGAATTGTCTAATTCTGAAATTTTATTGTTAATCTTCTGGATTTCTGTTTGCTGTCTCTATGGATTCTTGTAGCCTGTTAAATTTGTCATTATTCTCTTGTATAACCTTCTTAAGTTCCTCTGTTGCTTTTTCTGTGTTTTCCTTTTTGCCTGATCCCCTTCCTGATCTCTTGAAGAGTTCTGTATATTAATCTTTTGAATTCTACCTCCTGTAATTCCAAGAATTTCTCTTCCTCTGGAAGATTTCTTGTTTCTTTAGTTACAGCACTTGCTGAAGCTATCAGGTCTGCCTCTTTATGTGACTTGATATTGACTGTTTTCTCCAAGCCATCAATAAGTTATTATATTTATTTATGTTTGCTTAATGTGTCCTAATTTCTAGTTTTGTTTTGTTTTGATATGCCCAAATAGGGTGCTTATGTGAGCTAGTTTGATTATTGGTGCCTTTGAAACTCTCACTTCCTGTCACCAGGTGGTTAGAGCTGTTACTAAGTATGTGATCCCAGGAGTCCTTTTACTTTTCTCTTATGGATTCAGCTCAAGTGTCCAGGTAGTCAGTCACAAGCATGTGGTGCTGGCCCTAGCCTACAGTCCTAGATGGGCAGGGGTGATTGAAGTAGGTACAGGTATCTGGCTGTAGTAGGGGGTCATGTGCTGAGCAAGGCAAGTGGCTGACAGCTGCCCCTGAGTGTCTGGGAGGAAAGCCTGTCCCTGTTCCCTACAGTGCATTGGCTGGTGACTTTCGCAGATGGACTGTGGGTACCCAACGTGGTTGGCTGTAAGGCTGAGAGGCAACACTTATTCTTGTACCCCTGTCATGGGTGGCTAGGTGGCGTGGGTGGAGCCACCAGTCCTCAGGCCCCTGATGTGCGTAGGTGAGGACCCCACTTAATGGGCAGAGTGGTGTCAAATGTCATGAACTTGCTACTCCACCATATAGCTGATACAGTTGAAATTAGGCTTCAAGTATATACCCTGTTGTACTCTGCTGATGAGGGCATATGCTTTTGAAATGGGTCCATGCAGGTCTATGCAGGGGTGAAAGGTGTGTAAAATCCCTGGGCCCTTTATGGCTGTGCTTAGGCAAAGGAGATTGTCTCCCCTCCCCCTGAGTTCCTGGCTTAGGGGAGCTGTAAGATTATTTTTTCCTGTTCGTTAATTTGTTCCCTTTCCAAATGCAGGAGAATGGCTCAGAGTCCCAACTTCCAGACCAGAGGATACTGCAGTCACTGAAGCCAGCCAGGACCTTGTGCAGAGCTGGGAGGAGGTGGGTAAAAGCGACAGAGGTTCTTCCCAAAGGGGGTGTTTTTTGATCTGCGCGGTAGGTTAGATACATGTACTTACCTTTTGCCAATTGGGCGCTTCTTCTTGGTGGTTCTGAATGATTGAGCAGACCCTCTGCTGCTCGGTCTCTCCTGATGTGGAAAATGCTTCTCAAACACCACTACTTGCCTTATTGCACACATCAGCTGGACCAGCCTGCAGGGTGCTGGTTCCCACAGAGTCAGGTCTGGCAACTCCTCACTGCTAGTGAACCATCGTCTCTTTCTCCCCCAGGCGCTCAGTCCAATTCCTCAACTTTGTCTTTGATGTTCAGGAGTTCTACATTGTCATATACAACCGATTCACTTTTTTTGGGGGGGGTCTTTGTTGTAAGAGGGAGCACAGGAAGGATCTGACTACTCTGCCATCTTGGCCCCATCTCCTGTTTTTTATTTTTTTTTTCCTGCCTGTCTATTCCTGCCCTGGCACCACATTGGTTTTAAATATTTTAAGTACTTTTTACTTTCTGGAAGAGTAAGTTCCCTTCATTATTATTCTTTTTGAAAAATTTGTTATCTATTTATCCTACATATTTGTTTTTCTGGTGAACTTCAGAATTTCAATGAAATCCCCACATCAAAAAAGAAAGAAAAGAAACAGCAACAACAACAAAACTTGAATTTTACTTGGTAATGAATTAAACTTATAAAGTTATTTAATAATTGAATTATCTACAGAATTACCTTCCTACACAAAATTAGGTAGGTTGATGCATATTGCCATTTTATGTCTTTTCCACTTAACCAAATTATGTATCTATAAATAAGCCTTTTATAATTTTGACTTATTAGCCTCTAGGGAGCTTATCTAGTTCTGTTATTTTGGGCTTATTTTTTCAGGTTTTTGTACCTTTTGCAAACTAGCAGATTCCCAAATGGTATTTTTCCTCTCTGCTTCTCAACAATTTACATAACAGGGCTATATATAATCTTTTTATTCAGAGTTTGTTAAAACCCAACCACTATTCTATCTGACCCAGTACATTTAAAAGGTAATATTGAACAGCATTTTTAGATACTTTCATATAAATTTCAGGTTTCCCATCACTAATAACAGTGAAATTGTGTAGCTTATATTTTGTCAGAATCAGTTTTTTAAGGAAATTTTCAAATTGATTATTACATATGTATATATACTATGAAGTCCCTGCATGATGCAAATAGTTAATGTACTCGGCTGCTAACTAGAGGGCTGGAATTTTGAGTTCACCCAGAGGGGCCTCAAGAGAAAGGCCTGGTAACCTGCTTCTGTAAAACCAGCCATTAGAAACTCTATGGAGCACAGTTCTACTCCTGACACACATGGGGTCACCATGAGTTGAAATCAATTTGATAGCAATGGACAGTGGTGGATTCTTGGAAAACCATGTGGGCCTATAGATACAGATCTAACTTCCTCTTTTTAATACTTGAATAATATTCCGTGAAACAACTGAATTAAGCTTTATTTAAGCATTACCCCAATTAATGACACAGAGGTTGTTTCCAAGAGGTCTGGAGAAAATAATGCTGTAATTGATTGATGACATTGTTCCTCCAAGCTTACTGGTGGTTTTATTTCTACAGAAAAGATCTCCCAAAGTAAAATTGTGGAGTCAAACAGTCTATGTATTTGAACTTCCAGGGGGTATTGCCAGAATACTGTAAGATATTGTAATAACATACAATTATACCATCAATGTATAAATGTGTCCATTTATTATAATTCTCTCCAGCACTGAATTTGTTGATAGATGCCTTCGAGTCAGTTCCTACTTATAGCAACCCTAGGTACAGCAGCACTGGATACCACTGCTTATTTAATTTTTGCCAATTTTGAGGGGAAAAATGGTATCAGGTTGTTGCTTTATTTTTGCTTCCTTGACTACTCGTGAGGTGGAGAATCCTTTAATATGGCTGTTTATATTTCTTCTCCTGTGACTTTCTTGTTACAGCTTTTGTCCACTTATTTGTTGACTTTTTTGTCTTTTCCTTTTTGATTTTTGGGAATATTAACTCTTTGCTCTATAAGTTGTAAATATGTCTTGCTACATCTGTTAATTTGATTAAAGATGCATTGTCTAGCTCCAGTGGTGGATCTAATCGCAGATCCTTTTTCCCTGTGAGTGAGCCTTACATGGGGAAACAAGACTCACAAGAATGAGGACAATGCAATCTATCGCCTTAATCCCAGTGGGGTAGAAAGAGGAGGATCCCTAACTGAACAAGGAGTAAAGTGATGCAACTTCTTACCATGCTGACCTGACCATGCTAGGGAGAAAAGGGAGAACACATTTCTGAGAATCCACATATCCCCAAAGAACAGATGTTTTTCCTCTTTGGTTCTACCAGCAATTCTCAGCTGGTACAAAAGTCATAAGCAGGAACTCAGTATGTATGGGACTATCTCTGAATGATCTTGAGAATTGGCCCCAGGACTCTTATGAGGGGAAAACATGAATCTTCTTTTATAAACTTGTGAAAGTGTGATCATGTACTGGATCAAAAGAAAACTTGAACAATTTCCCCAAAATGGAAATTTTACAGAACATACTCTCTCATCACAATCAAATAAAATTAGGAGTCAACAATGGAAAACTGGCCAAAAATTATTTTTGTATAAATTAAGAAACATGTTCACAAATAACCCTTTAACCAAAGGGGAAATCATAACTGAAAAAACAAATATTCTCAAACATAATAAGAAAATATTTCATTGCTGTAACTTTTGAGACATAGCTAAAGGTTATAGAAGAATGTACAGTTACACATGATATTATTTTACTTTTGAAAAAAAGCCCGAAAGCAAATGAACAAAGTATATAAACAGAAATTAAAAAGAAAAACAAAATAAACCAAATGAAGGTAAGAGGTAGGTATCAGTAAAGATAAAAATATGTATTGATTCATTAGAAAACAAAGAAAGAGTTGGAAAGAAAAACAAATGTTACTACTTGAAAAGATTAATAAAACAGATTCCCAGCTGATACTGTTTAAATCAAGAGAAAGAAAACAATGTTAACAATATTAGTAATAATAAAGGAGATACAAATATGGAAGAGATTAAAAGAAATATTAGTGTGTACTGTGTACAGCAATATGGTGATACATTTTAAAAGCTAGAGGACACAGAAGGTCTTCTATTAAAACACAAACCCCTGAAATGGACCCAAGAAGACTTAGAAAACTAGAACAGACTCTTATTGTAGAATAGACCGAAAAAATAATTATGGAGATACTATAAAAAAGGAACCAAATTCAAATGATTTTATAGCTGAGTTCAATATAAAAGAATACACAATGCTTATATTTATTTGAATTATTCCGGACTATAGAAAAGATAGAAATCTCCTGATATATGTGTGTATTTATACACACACATACACATGTATATGTTTGTATACACACATACAATATTTTATATGATGAAGGGCTAGAATGGGTACCTGTTCTATTTTACAGCATGCTTGTTCTTTTATGAAGTAATATCTTCTTAAATGTCTTCGAAAATCTGAAGTTCTTTTTAAAAGTTTTCTCCTGTTAGTTGTGCTGAGTTTGCTTTCAATGAAGGGGCTTGCTCTGATGCCTCATATCGGTCTCCTTTTAAGCCATTCGTCCTTATAAGGTTAGGTCTCTGTCTACCCATTATGGGGCTTTTTGCATACATCTATAAGAATTTGCATAAATCTATGAGATTTTCTGGGACCGAGGAAGGAAGAACATATATCGTAAATTTATTTTTGCCAGTGTAGAGCCTGTGGTCCTTTTGGGCTAGCGAATGGCCTTCAGGCTGAAGAAGGCTGCCGAGGGCAGAGGATTGCATCTTCCCACTGCTAGTCTCGCACTACATCTGCTTTGGAAATCCAAGTCTGGGGGGATGTGCCCTTCTGTCCAAGACATCCCGCCGGGAGGGCTCTGGCAGGATTCCCTCCATGTTGAGGGCAGTGTCCCTGTTACTGAAATCTCTTCTCACTCTTTCTGGGATTTCAGTGAATTTTCATGCTTCTCCTAAGTGTATAAACATATTTGCTACAGACGTTACATTTGTGTTTATTACCAGCTGCTGTTGAGTTGATTCCATCTCATGGAGACCCCACGTAAGTCACAGGAGACATAGGGTTTTTAATGGCTAATTTGTCACAAGTAGATAACCAGCGCTTTCTTCTGAGGCACCTCTGGGTGAACTCAAAGCTCCAACGTTTTGGTTAGCAGCCAAGCACATTAGCCATTTACACCACTCAGGGACTCCCGGTTTTTATTAAGGTATGTGTAATCACAATTTTAACTGATTACAGATGTCACAGGATTTAACAGCATATCGGGAAGACCTGTTAACCACAGCACCCAGATTTACCTTTTGACTAGTACTCTTCCCTCTGCCTCTGTTGCTTCCACAGTAGCCCTAGCCACCCTCATCTCTTTCCTGGACCCAGCAAGCAGCTCCTGATTATAGAGCTTCTACTTCCTTCTACTCTTCTTCCCCTCTCGTCTGCTTTCCACTGAGCAGCTGAAGTCATCTTTTAAAAATATAAATCAGATCATACTATTCTTGGGCTTAAAATACTTCAAAGACTTGAGAGCACATTGGCAATGAAGTCCTCACCCTGGCCTTAAAAGCCCTGTGCTTTCTGGTTCACGCTGATCCCTCCAACCTTATCCTGCACCACTCTCCCCCTTGCTGGCTTATTTCCATTCCTAGAATACCCCAGTTTTTTCCTGCCTCAGAGCCTTTCTGAAAAATGTACTCTTGGACTGGAAGAGTTAGCTCATTCTCATCATATAGGTCTCCTTATAAACCAACCAACCAACCAACCAACAAAACAAACAAACCAAGCCAGTTGCTGTCTAGTCGATTCCAACTCATGGTGACCCCATCTGTTTCAGACTACAACTGTGTTCCATAGGGATTAAAATGGCTGATTTCTCAGAAGCAGATTACCAGGACTTTCAAGGCACTTCTGGGTGGACTTGAACCTCCAACCTTTCATTTAGCAGCCAAGTGCTTAAGCATTTGCATCACCCGAAGACTCCTTCCCTATTATAGCACCTTGCTTATTTCCTTCTTTACACGTCATAACCCAAAATTAATTTTTTCTTCATTACTCTCATATCCACTGTGGTAGGCAGATTTCTAAAAATGACTCTCGATGACCCTTGCCCTTATATAATTCCTTCCTGTTTGAGTATGGGGGAAGCTGTGAATATGATGCGCTATCACTCCTGTGGCTATTTGATGTTACGTGGCAAGAAAAAAAAACAAAACAAAACCTGTTGCTGTTGAGTAAATTCCTACTCGTAGAAACCCTATAGGACAGAGTAGAACTGCCCCATAGGGCTTCCAAGGAGTGGCTGGTGCATTGCCAACCTTTTCATTAGCAGTCAAGCTCTTAACCACTGCACCACCAGGGCTCCTTATATGGCAAAGGAGAGATTATTAACCAAGTAGGCTTAATGTAATGACACAAACCCTTTGGAAGCAGAGAGCTTTTCTGGCTTGTACAGAAGAGGATGTGACATCCTGACATTAAAACACGAGAGTGCCCCATGAAGAGCACAGGGTTTTCATTTGGAACCTATCTTCATAGATTTCATTTGGAATGTACGCATGGGGTGGACTGTTGCTGGGTTGAGGGGGGAAGGGCCATGTAAGCAGGAATGCTAGGGGCCTAAAGGAGCTGAGAGAGGGCCCAGGTCGCAGCCAGCAAGGGAACGGGGCCTCCGTCCTTCAGTCATAATGAACTAAATTCTGCCAGCAACCTGAATGAGCTAGGGAGCAGATTCCTCACCAGAGCCTCCAGATAAGAACACGGCCTGGCTGACATCTTGGTTTTGACCTTGTGAGACTCCAAGCAGTGAATGCAATCAAACTCACCCAGATTTATGACAGAGAACAGTATGCCATTAAAGGGCTGTTGTTCTAAACTGCTGAGTTTACAGTAACTTGCATGGAGTAACAGACAGCTAACACACTCAGGTAGGATGTAAGCATCATGAGGTCACAGATCCTGTTTGTCATGGTATCTAGGGCTGTGCCTAGCAGATATCTGGTACTCAAAACATATTGGTTGATGGTTCGATAAATGATTGACTGACAGATAGCCACTATTAGATGGAAAGGCGAGTCACCAAACAGAGGTCCTACCAACCCTGGGTAGCAAATCACTTCCCCGGGTTATGGCAGTTTACTCCATTACGTGATTGAATTAACCTTTGGACAACTTCATCAGCTCTCAGCCTTAATCATCATAATTATGGGAAATGACATTCACAAACCATGTTTCACTTACCTTTCTGCACCTTAGTTTCTTTCCCATAAGATGGATGTAACTGATATTTTTTAAAATGGCTTTGACATGGCAGCATAAGAGCATTAGAAGTTTCATTGTTTCTCCTCAGTACTCATTGCTCTTCAAACTATCATCTTGTGAGTTTCATTATAGAAATCATCTAAAAATAAGATGTCGTTTTACCACAAGAGGGTGCTTTTGGCCTTTGCAGGCAACAAAACTTAATATCTAGAGCTTCTTTTCATAAACATAGACTTTCCAGAGGGTTTAATATGTATGAGATCAATCCCAAATGTCATCATCAAATTATTTAGGAAAGTTATGAGTATGTGTGTGTTCAGGAAGTCCATGTACCCTGCCATGTGTTCTCTGATGACTGTGGAATGGGAACCATATTTTGACAACATTTCCTCCATCAAACAGTAAAGCTCTTGGCATTGTCCCATGAAGAAAGAGGACAAAGGCTTTCATTTGGAATCTATTAAAAATCCCAGCTCAAAAATATTGCTGCAAAAATATGTCCTGCCTTTTGGACTCAGTTGAATGACTTGTGGATGGAAAGTCAACTACTATAGCACCAAGATGTTGAAACAGAAATAATTAATTTGGGGTTATGAAGTATAAATTTCCTCATCTGAAAATTCAGAATTCTTTTTCTGCTTCTTAAACTCTTCCTGTCATCCTTTTCTCTGGAAATTTCTAGGGAAATTCTAGTTGAGACTCTCTACCTCATGTGGAAAACGATTTTGTTCTGTCTCCTGAGGAACTTGCCAGCTCACGCCACCAAGTCATGACATATGCCATGCCTCGCTCCAGTGTTGTCTCTCCCTTCTTTTCCCCAAAGCTAGCACCATAGGAAGAGCATGGAATTGGGGTCAACCAGACTTGAACTTGAATTCTTTCTTGGCCATCTAGTGGTTGGATTAAAAAACCAGTTGCTTTCAAGTTGATTCGGAGTCACGGTCACCCTATGTCGCCAGAATAGAACTGTGCGTCATAGAATTTTTAATGGCTGATTTTTTGGCAGTAGATCAGCAGGCCTTTCTTCTGAGGTGCCTCTGGGTTGACTTGAACCTCCAACCTTTCGGTTAGTAGTTGAGTGTGTTAATGTTTGTACCACCCGGGGACTTCATTGTTAGATTACCTTGAATAAATTATTTAAGGCTTCTGACCCTCAGTTTTTTTAATCTGAAAATTGGCGATTATATTAATCACATCACAAGCTTGTCAGATTTAACAAAATAATATCAGTGTGGCAGTATATTTTCTGAGAAATACAGCTATCTTTTTGTTTTCTCCTGTTTTTCCCCTCCCTCACACCAATTCCACAAAGTAAACAGCTCTTTTACACTTCTTTGTTTTGGAAAAGGATTTCAATTACAGCAGAAGTTACCTGTAAGCCACTTCCCCTTTCCAGCTTCTGTTTCACTAAACCCTGAGCTTAATGAAGAAGTTCCCTGAGTGCCTTCCAGAACTAGTAGGAGAGGGGTAGAGTGGGAAGGATAGAGAGCCTATCAGCTCATTCCTACAATCAAAAGAGAAAAGAAGCCAAGGTGGGGTAAGAGAGCAAACCAATGAGCTTCCTCCTAACTTTGAAAGACCCAGAGAAGAGAAGGAGAGCTGCCTGAAGGATTCATAGGGCCACATGGGGTCCTCAAGAGTCAGAATCTATTTGCCAGCAACTGGTTTAGTTTGTTTTTTAGGGAGATTGGGAGGCATTGGTGGTTCAGTGGTAGAATTTTTGCTTCTATCCGTCAGTTGTGCTTGTATGTTGCTATGATGCTGAACAGGCCTTGGTGGCACAATGGATAAATGCTCAGATGCTAACCAAAAGGTTGGCAGTTCAACCCCCCCCCCAGAGGCTCAGCAGGAGAAAGACCTAATGATCTGCTTCTGTAAAGATTACAGCCTAGGAAACCCTATAGGGCAGTTCTACTCTGTCCAGTAGGATCACTAAAAGTCGATATTAACTCAGTGGTACCTAACAACAACATCAGGAAGAAAGCCCTGGCGATTTAGTTCTGAAAATCAGCCAATGGAAATCCTATGGATCACAAAGTCTCTGGGGATGGTGCAGAACCAGGTGGTATTTCATTCCCTTGTGCCTGAGGTTGCCATGAGTCAGAGGCTGACTCCATGGCGGCTAGGTTCTGAAGCTTCAAGCCCAGACACAGATACCTGTACTTCACTCACAGGTGACATGGGAGTAGAACCAAGAAAACCAAACCCAGTGTTGTCGAGTCTATTCTGACTCACAGGGACCCTATAGGACAGAGTAGAACTGCCCCATAGGGTTTCCAAGGAGCACCTGGCAGATTTGAACTGCCGACCCTTTGGTTAGCGGCCGTAGCACTTAACCACTATACCACCAGGGTTTCCATGGGAGCAGAGAGCCTCCAAATATCAACAAATCACTACAGACTCAGACAATGAAGGCTTCAGGAGGGCTATGATGAACTAGAGGCTGGAAGCCATTCCCAGCATTGCTAGATATTGCACAAACTTTCTCAATTCTGTTGCAGTACTTGGAGGGCTTCCAAAATGACTGAATTTTCTACCAACCTAGCAGTAACAGAGATTAAAAGTCAGACTTGGTGGGACTTAAAGAAAACAGAGAAGTAGGTATTTCCTATATATCTGAGTTTGTGGCCTGAAAGCTATTCCTGCTACATTTGAAAAGCCCTTAGACAGGAGCTAGCACTTAGAAAAGTAATGGTAAAGCTAGCATTTATTGATAACTTACTTTGCATTCTTGGGCAAGCTGCTTAACATCTCTGGTTGCAGCTCCCTTCCCTGATGATGAGACTGGATTGTATGATCCATATATCCCTAGAAGCTCTAGTATCTTCTTACTCAACAAATATTATTAAATACCTACCCCATGCCAGGCACTGGTGAGAGACTGAAGAAGCAGTCTCGTATGCTCCACCAACATGGATTTCACAGGTTAGAGGGAAAGGAAGATGCTACTAAAGTAGTCAGACACACAAAATGCAACATTACAACTGCTGTAAGAAGTGTTCTGAAAGAGCAATGTGTGTGAATGTGAAGTAGGGTGATATGAAATAGCTGCAGAGGTCAGATTGTTCTGAGAAGACCTACTAAGACCCAGTGATGGCTGAGATATAGCTTAGATATAGAGGACAAGGAAGAAGGAATATCAAGAAAATTCTAGCATTTGGTCTGAGTAGTGGATGAGGAAGGAGAACTTGTTCTGGTGGGAAGATCATCGTGTTGACTATTCTCCATATGTCCCCCCAGTTCACTCTTAATCCTTTTCCACCTGGATCTGAGCTCCAGGAGTTGGACCTGCATGATGTTCTGGGTTTTAGATGGTGTCTTAGTCATCTAGTGCTGCTGTAACAGAAATACCACAAGTGGATGGCTTTAACAAAGAGAATTTTATCCTCTCACAGTCTAGGAGACTAGACTTCAGGGGGCCAGCTCCAGGGGAAGGCTTTCTCTCTCTGTCAGCTGTGGAGGAAGGTCCTTGTCATCAATCTTCCCCTGGTCTAGGAATTTCTCAGTGCAAGGATCCCCGGTCCAAAGGATGTACTCTGCTCCTGGCATGACTTTCTTGGTGATATGAGGTCCTCTGTCTCTCTATTTACTTCTCTCTTTCATATTTCACAAGAGATTGATTTAAGACACAACCTAATTTTGTAGATTAAGACCTGCCTCATTAACGTAACTGCCACTAATCCCACCTCATTAACATCATAGAGGTAGGACTTACAACACATAGGAAAATCACATCACATGACAAAATGGTGGACACTCACACAATACTGGGAATCATGGCCTAGCCAAGTTGACAAACATTTCTGGGGGACACAGTTCAACCCATAACAGTTGGGTTTTGCCAGTGAGCCAGAGGTGACAGGGCAGAAGGAGAGCGATATCAGAGAATTTATTCCCACAGTTCCCTCTTTTCTAGTCCATGGGTTGGCAGTGGCTGGGTTCTTCTACTAAAGGCCACAGCTCCTGCCAAGCAGCCCTGGAGTCACAGCTCTCTCTCCTGGTTCCAATATCTATTCCCTCCCTTTGTCTGGTGGCGTAGTGGTTAAGTGCTATGGCTGCTAACCAAAGGGTCAGCAGTTCAGATTCACCAGATGCTCCTTGGAAACTCTATGGGGCAGTTCTACTCTATCCTATAGAGTTGCTATGAGTCGGAATCAACTCGACAGCACTGGGTTTGGGTTTGTCCCTTCAGAGTTATCACTAGGGTGCTCCACCATCCTTGTTAGTTTCCCTTAATCCTGCCTGCACTTTGGTAAATAGTCCTTTTATTACATTGTTTTTAATTACCCCTTTCCACCCTCCATCTGTCAGTTTGTCTTACTACGGTGGCTTGCGTGTTGCTATTATGCTGGAAGTGGTACAACTGGTTTTTCAAATACCAGTAGGATCACCCATGGTGGGCAGGTTTAAGCAGAGCTTCTAGACAAAGACAGACTAAGAAATGGCATTTTATCTCTGAAAATTAATCAGTGAGAACCCTATGGATTACAACAGAACATTGTCCAGTATTCTGCTGGAAGAAAAGCTCCCTAGGTTGGAAGGAACTCAGAATACACAGTGGCTGCAACAGTGGACTTGAGCATAACAATGATCATGAAGATAGCATAGGACCAGGCAATGTTTCATTCTATTGTACATGGGTTCACCATGAGTCAGAGCCAATTTGATGGCAACTAACAATTACCGCTTTGGAGGATGCCATTTCTTTCCTGTCGAGATGCTTACTGTTCCATCAGTGAACTCACTTTTGCTTCTGCTGGGTCTGAGATGATTTCTGAGAAGTTCATGAGGATGGATCAATCATGTACATGGATATATGGGACTGAAGTTTTGAGAAGGGGTCTAGGCTACAGATATAAATGTATTAGTCATTTACTTATAGGTGATAAATGAAGCCATAGACATGGTTGATATTGTCTAGGATGAGAGTATAGGGTGAGAAGAGAAGAACCAGTCCTTAAGAACTGGGACTGATCCTTAATAATTCCAACATCTATTGGTTGAATAAAGGACTGTGATCCTGTAAAGGACACAGAGAAGAACTAGGAAAATGTCCAGGAAACCAAGAGAGAATTTCCCAGGAAAAAGGGAGTGATTAACATTGTGAAACACTGCTGAGAAGTTAAGTGAAATTAAGAATTGACAAGTTTGTTGCATAAGAGGTGGAGCAAACATGATGTCCTAGACAGACACACCATGCCATCCCCCTGCAACAAATATCCAAAAAACTTTGCAGAACAGATACAATCGTCAGTCCTAGAAACCTGAGCATCAAATGAAGGGATAAAGAACTAGATGAAACACTGATTGGAAGAAGAAACTGCTGGAAAACAGAATGAGGAGAGGTGTGGAGTGGAGGTCCCCTGTCAACTAATGCGGCACAGTGCTGCCATCTTGAAACGTAGCCAGCAATGACTTCAGACAGGGAGTATTTGAAGGCAGCTTCACAGAGCTCCCAACAGAAGACAGAGCACCCAGTAACCAGAGAAACACACTTTCCCACTTCTCATTCTTCTGCTGAGTAGAAACAGGAACACCTCCATCCTGGCAGCCCCCACTGCTGAGGTCCAAAATATGAGCTTCTCCCAAGCCCTGGGCCTGCCCTGCCTCCTCATATCATGTGACTTTTTTTTTTCCTCTGTCTTGCTTTTCTTTCTCTCTCTCACCTACTGCCATATGCCACTTCCCTCCCCTTCCCACCAAACCTTGCTGCACCTCCATGGCTACAGTGCCAACTCAATCAGCTGCAGAACAGTGGGAAGGGAGACCTTACCACTCCTCATCCAACACATGCACCTATTTGGTGAAGAGCTTTGAATGCTCCCTTACTGCTGGACCAACATCAAAAGGCAGACAGTGCCCATCCAGTCCACCCTCAGGTACCTCACCAAACCAGTGTACAGTGAAGTGGGATTGCCCTACCTGCTGCTACCCTGTCCACATGGACAAGGAGGGGAAAGCTATCAAGACCATAAAAGAACAAGCAACAAAGCAGGCCTAGCCCACCTGCCCTGACATATTGAAACAAAACAAAAAAGCAGACTAAAACAAACAAACAAACAAACATTGGAAGAAGAAAAGACTTTGGAACTACCTGATATGGAATTCAAAAGACTAATATTTAGGGCTGTCCAAGAGATTAGGAGCCATTGTGGTACAGTAGTTAAGAGCTATGGCTGTTAATCAAAAGGTTGGCAGTTTGAATCCACCAGTCGCTTCTTGGAAACCCTATGGGGCAGTTCTACTCTGTCCCATAGGGTTGCTATGAGTCAGAATTGACTTGATGGCAATGGGTTTCTTTTTGTTTTTGTTTTTTAAGAGGTTAGGAAAGAGATCAAGGGAAACACAGACAAAAGGACAAGATAGGCAAAATCATGGAAAACACAGATAAAACCAACAAAAACATAGCCAAAATCAAGGAAAACACAAAGCAATAGAAAAATTCAGGAAAATAATACAAACACAAAACATCAAAATAAATAAATTATTAGAAATCATACAAAAACAGCAATTAGATATCCAAAAGATAAACAACAAAATTTCAGAAACAAACAACTCAATAGAAGGTTTTAGTTGCAAATTTGAAACAATGAAAGATAGAATCAGTGAGATTGAAGACAAATCCATGGACAGCACTTTGTTTGAGGAAAAATCAGAGAAAAGAATGAAGAAAGCTAAAGAATTACATGGTGCATGATCAGAGTTCCAGAACAGGGGGAGAAAGTGGAAAACACAGAGAAGATTGTTGAATATTAGCAGGCAGAAAACTTACCAAATATCATGAAAGATGAAAAGCTGACCATCCAAGAAGCTCAAAGAATTTGATATAGGGTAGACCCCAAAAGGAAATCACAAAGACATACCATCACATGTGCCAAAACCAGAAACAAAGAATCCTGACAGCAGCTGGAGAAAAAGGAAAAGTCATTTTCAAAGGGGAAAAAATAAGATAAACTCTGATTGCTCGGCAGAACCTATGCAGGCAAGAAGACAATGAGATGACATATATAAAGCTTGAATGAAAAAACAAAAACTGCCAGCCAATAATAATATATCCTGCAAAACTCTTTCTCAAATAAAATGTTGAAATCAGTACATTTCCAGATAAAAAGAAATTAAGGGAATTTGTAAAAAAACAAACCAAACTTACAAAAGATATTAAAGAAACTCCTTAGTTTAGAGAACCAACACCATCAGATAACAACTGGCATCTAGGACACAAAAAAGCATCAGCCAGATACCAACCTAGGTAAAGAACTCTCAATGATAAAACAAAGCTAAAAGACTTAAAACAAAGAAATGGTGTCTCAGTTATCTAGTGCTGCTGTAATAGAAATCCCACAAGTGAATGGCTTTAACAAACAGACATTTATTCTCTCACAGTCTGGTAGGCTAGAAGTCAGAATTCAGGTTGGCAGCTCCAGGAGAAGGCTTTCTTTCTCTGTGGGCTTTGGGGGAAGGTCTTTGTCATCAATTTTCCCTGGTCAAGGAGCTTCTCAGCTCAGGACCCAGGGCCCAAAGAATGCACTATTCTCCTGGCTCTTGTTTCTTGTTGGTATGAGGACCCCATGTCTCTCTGCTTGCTTCTCTCTTTTATATCTCAAAAGAGATTGGGTGAAGACACAATCTAGTCTTGTAAATTGAGTACTGCCTCATTAACATAACTGCCACAAATCCTACCTCATTAACATCACAGAGGTAGGATTTACAACACACAGGAAAATCACGTGAGATGACAAAATGGTGAACAATCACACAATATTGGGAATCATGGCCTAGACAAGTTGACAGATATTTTGGGGGGACATAATTCAATCCATGACAAACAGAGACATCAATCTGTAAATAAAAGGGGGAATAAACATGAAGGCATAGAACTTTCAAATGGAGAGGAAGCCAAGGTGATATCAAGCAATAAGAGACTCATTTAAACTTAGGAAGATAAGAGTGAATTTTAAGGTAACCAAAAAGAAAGTTTACAAACCTACTCATCAAAATAAAAAAAGAAGAAAACCATAAAGACTTAATAAATACAGAATCTCTAATAACAAAAGGAAGGAAAAGAAAATCCTCAAACAAAAGGAACTCAGCACAAGAAAGAGGAACAAAGAAAATGTCAGCATCATCAAAAAAAAAGAAAAAGCTCAACTATATGACAGCAATAAACTCATATCTATCAATAATAATCACACTGAATGTAAATGTCTTAAATGCACTGTGCTCATGGATAGGAAGACTCAATATTATGCAAATGTCAGTTCTACCCAAAGTGATCTACAGATATAACACAATCACTAACTTTATATGGAAAGGAAAGAGGCCCCAGATAGGCAAAGTATTATTGGAAAAAAAAAAAAAAAAAGAACAAAGTAGGAGTCCCAACGCACAGACATTCATTAAAAGCAAAAAACAAAGTAGGAGGCCTTTCACTACCTGATCTCAGAACCTACTATACAGCCAAGGTAGTGAAAACAGTCTGGTACTGGTACAAGGACAAACACATTCTTCCAATGGAACAGAATCAAGAACACAGACATAAATCCATCCACCTATGGCCAGCTGATCTTTGACAAAGGGCCAAAGTCCATTAAATGAGAAACAAACAAACAAAACCATTGCTATGGGGTAGACTGTCATTTTAACAAATGGTGCTCGCAAAATTGGATGTCCATCTGTAAAAAAATGAAACAGAACCCACATCTCACACTATACACAAAAACTAACTCAAAATGGGTCAAAGATCTGATATAAAACCTAAAACGACAAAGATCATGGAAGAAAAAAGAAGGAAAATGCTAGGAGCCCCAACACCTGCCATAAATAGATTACAAACCATGACTAACAATGCACAAACACCAGAAGATAGAGTAGATAACTGGGAACTCCTAAAAATCAAACACTTAATGCTCATCAAAGACTTCACCAAAAGAGTAAAAAGACAACCTACAGACTGGGGAAAAATTTTTGGCTATTACAAATTCAGCAAAGGTCTAATCTCTAAAATCTACAGGAAAATCCAACACCTCTACAACAAAAAGACAATCCAATTAAAAAATGGGCAGCAGAGGAAATGAACAGGCACTTCGCCAAAGAAGACATTCAAGTGGCTAACAGACATATGAGGAAATGCTTGCAATCACTAGCCATTGGAGAAATGGGAGTCAAAACCACAAAGAGATACCATCTCAAACCCAACATTACTGGCACTAATCCAAAAAACAGAAAATAACAAATGTTGGAGAAGTTGCAGGGAGATCGGAACTCTTAAGCACTGCCTGGTGAGAATGTAAAATGGTACAACCACTATGGAAAATGATATGGCGCTTCCTTAGAAAGCTAGAAATAAAAATACTATATGATCCAGCAATCCCACTCCTAGGAATATACCCTAGAGAAGTAAGAGTTGTCACACAAATAGACATAAGCCCACCCATGTTCGTTGAAGTATTGTTGACAATAGCAAAAAGATGGAAACAACCTAAGTGCCAATCAACAGATGAATGGATAAACGAACCATGGTACATGCACATGATGGAGTACTACCCGATAATAAAGAACGGTGATGAACCTGCGGAACATCTCACCACATGGAGGAACATGGAGGGCATTACTCTGAGGGAAATAAGTCAATCACAAAAGGACGAATATTGTATGAGACCACTACTATAAAAACGCATGAAATGTTTACACACAAAAAGAAACAATCTTTGATAGTTACAAAGGAGGTGAGGTGGGGGTAGAAAAACACTAGATAGACCATAGGTAAGTGGTAACTTTGGCAAAGGATAAAACAGTACACAATACTGGGCAAGCCAGCACTTAAAAAAAAACAAAAACAACAACAACAACCAAAGATATGTGTGTGGTTACACAAATATGTTCATAGGCATATATGTTTATGGGTATGAATATGTGGGTACTGCGTATTTAGCTACAGCACAGATAAATGTATCTATAGGCATATGGACATACAGGTATGTGTGTGCATGTGTGCACATTATATATATAATAAATCACTTAGGGGACGTAGTTACGGATACTTCTTAGACATAACCAAACACCTCACAAGATTGATTTTCTGGGCTGGAAGGCTTAGGACCATAGTCTCGAGGGGCAACTCAGTTAATTGGCATAATATAGTTCATAAAGTTCTACAAGCTAGTGTGGTGAGTAGTGTCTGGAGTCTTAGAAGCTTTTGAGTGGCCACCTAAGATACAACTATCAGTCTCTACTCGTTTGCAACAAAAGAGAAGGAAGGAAACCAAAGACTCAGAGAACAAGAAGACTAATAGTCTACATGAACTACGTACGACCTCATCCACCCTGAAACTAGAAGAACTAGATGATGCCTGGCTACCACTACCAAGCATTCTGATCAGGGCCACAATAGATGGATCTGGATGGAACGAGAAAAAATGGGATGAAACTCAAATTCTTAAAAAGTCCAGACTTGCTGGACCAGTTGAGACTAGAGGACTCCCTGAGACTATAGACCTGAAATACTCTTTAAACCATAAACCAAACTTATCCCTTGTGATCGCCTTTTAGCTAAATAGCAGATTAGCTCATAAAATAAAGAATACTACTTGTGAGTAGTGAGTTCCTTTAAAAAAATCATCTATGTGAGACCAAATGGTCAAAAATTATTCTAAAGCAAAGGAGAGAAGGTAAGGGGCCAGGGAAACTGGAGTGCTGGAAATGGTACAACCTGAACAGAATGAAAGAATGACGACACATTGTGGAAAATGTAACCAGTATAGCTGAACAATTTGTGTAGAAATTGTTAAATGGGAACCTAATCTGCTGTGTAAGCTTTCACTTTAAACACAATAAAATATTATTAAAAAAAAAAGAAATAACTAGAAGCAGTGAGGACAAAATATAAGGAAAGCAGTCAGGTATCAAAGTCAAGTTCTCAAATGAGCCATGAGTTCCCAAACCAAAGTCAGGAGAACAGGAAAGGACAAAAGCTGAGCTGAGGTCTAGTCCAGCGAGGGTGAGGGTGTGCCATCGTTGAGACTTTGCAGCTGAAACACGGGAGGATTGGAGGAGAGGCTGCCAGCCGAGAGGCAGGCATTCACAAGTGTGCCTGAGAAGGGAACGGGGCCACAACCTAGCAAGGTAGCAGGTCTGAAGCGAAGTTTTACATTTTTTGGAGAAGCCCTGGACATATTTATGATAGAGAAGTGTGATGACTATGAGAGGAAAAAGATGTAAGAACATTGGCCAGGACATGGGACACTTGTTTCTTAGAGATGGGAAGGCTAAGGAGAGGTGCAGGGAGAGAGGAGTGATAAAACTGTAGGAAGATCCTGAAGACGGCAGTTGGAAAAGCTCAAGCGGGATTACTTCAGCCTTCTGGGGAGGGTGGTTAGGTTACTGGAGAGTGAGGACCACGGCAGGAGTAGGCTGGCCCTTCTGTGTTCCTGCCCCCGATCCTCCTGTGAATCAGGGAAAAATATGACGCTGGTTTTTGCCAACCAATTCATACAGCTGCCCTCATTGCTGTCTCTGCATCTTTGGCTCTCAATTTCCCAACTGGCCCCCAAGAACTGAAGTGAAAAATGATTTTCCCTCTCTGCAGGTTCCAGTCTAAAAGGCTTACTTGTCTGGAGAGGACGTTACATTTCCCAGGGCCAGACTACCCCAGTCACCCAGCAGTGGCTTCTGCTTGAAGCATCACCCCCAAACACAAACAAGTACAAGCACTCAGCTGTGAAGAAAAGTTCTCAGCATTATACAGTGATCGAAAAACACACTTGTTAAACACACACACACACACACACACACACACACAAAAGATCACGGCCTTGGAAATCCTATGGAGCACTTCTACTTTGCACACTTCGGAAAAAAAAAACAAAAAAAAAGCCACACTTGTGAGGACAATCCACAAGGTCAAACCCTTCTTGTCTCTGGCTAAAGGCTGTTGCTAAAGAGAAACACTCTCATCCTGACCTCTGGCAAAGAAGTGAAAATATGGGTCCTAACACTGGTGGCGTAGTGAGTAAGAGCTTGGCTGCTAACCAGAAGGTTAGCAGTTCAAATTTGCCAGCAGCTCCTTGGAAACCCTATGGGGCAGTTCTACTCTGTCCTATAGGGTTGCCACGGGTTGGAATTAACTTGACGGCAACGGGTTTTTGGGTTGAACTCGGAGCGGAAATGGTGCTCCTCTTCCTGAGGAAATTCGTAGGCAGAACGGGAAGTGGGAAGTGGCTGCTCGGCCAAGGTCCCTTAGGTAAGTTCATAGGCAACGATGTGCCACTCCCATCCAGGAAGTCCGCGTCTTTTGCTCTATGAATTCTTGTGAAGAAGGCCTATTTGAAAAAATAGCTGTCCTTCTAGGCACAGTTTGTGGTGAGACTGGGACTATTTCTGTGTCCCTTTTGTAGTTCATTTCTAGCATTAGTATTTCCATCATAACTTCGTTTTACCACTTTTGACAAGTGTGTGCTTTTCCTTAGTTGCTATGCTCCTATGTTGTTGTCTTTAGTTGCCTTGGAGTTGGCTCTCACGCCTGGCAGCCCCGTATATAAAAGAATGAAATGTTGCCCAGTCCTGCACCATCTTCATGACAGACGAGATTTAAGAGTTCCCTTTTCTCCCTCGAATGGGCCTGAGAAACAGGTTCCATTTTGTATTATATCTGCTGATTTATAGAAAGATTTAAAAATGCAGGTGCTAAGAATTTGGGGAATTCTAATGGTTTGTTTCAGATCTTACTAAAGAATTTGTTTCAACATTTACAAATAGAAGCTCACAACACATGTTATTTTATCATCTCCTTCCCTACCTTCTACCGCTATCCCCAATCACTTCCACCCACAATTTGAGGGTTGTTCTACATTTTCACCACAGACCCCTGCCTTCACTTCAGTCCCCTTTCTGGACAGCCCTCTTTCAGGGCCCGTGTGTTGACCACTTCGTGAGGCCTATTCATAACACATTCTTGTTGTTGTTAGTTGCCGTCAAGTTTGTTCTGACTCATGGTGACTTCACGTCCAACAGAATGAAATATTGGCTGGTCCTATACCACATTCATGATCATTGGTATGTCTGAGTCCATAGCCTCAAGGTTGCACACTGGAGCCTTGTCCACGGTAGATCTCACTGGTACTTGAACTGAAGATCTCTGAGGTCTTGAGCTCTGAACTTTCTCTCTTTGCTTTTAATCTCCTTACCTTCGACTTTTTCCTTGTCCTTATTCCTATAAATTGTTTCTTTCCCTTTTCTATTCTGGTTCCTTGGCCTCCTCCTTCATTTTCTGAAGACATCTTCCTTAACTTTCATCTCTCTATCATGGTCAGTCATTTCAATGATTCCTTCCCTAACACCCAGTTGCCTCAGCCTTTCACCGTTTCTGTCTCACAAAACCCCACTCTAAGCCTTTTCTGGTTCCCGGTTTTGGGCGTTACGAAGCACAAACACAGGCGTGTGTGCATGCACACACACATGTACATGCATGAATGTTAATTTGTTGTTGTTGTTGTTAGCTGCTATCAAGTTGGCCCTAGTTCATGGCAAACCCATGTACAATGGAGTGAAATACCTCCACCATCTCAATAATCAGCTTTAGAACAGACAGTGTTCTGTTTTGAGCCGTAGGGTTTTCATTGGCTGATATTCAGAAGTAGATCAGCAGGCCTTTCTTCCTAGTTACCTTGAAACAGGCAGCTTCAGAGCTCAACATTTCAAGGAGACAAAGGAAGCCTCAGAGCTCATCACTTCTAAGAGACACCTGCTCTGGCTTATCCTCCTATACCCAGCAAAATAAGGTACACATTCTCCTGAAACTGTCCTTGCCAAGATAGCTATAGAACAGGCCAGAAATTGTCCCGGCAGGCTTTCTATGCTATATCTTAACACTTTAAGTGACCTATTAGCTCATTAAGTACAAAATACATATAAGCACCCTGTAGGAGAATTGAACCCTTGTCTAGACAAAATGCATAATCATCCCCTAGCCCTGAGTGCCTGTGTGAAAGTCAATGCCCAATATTCTTGGTGAACTTGCATTTCCTTGTCTGCTGTCTGTAAAAGCCCACCTGCCCAAGCTGCCAGAGAATGGGATTGGAGTCAGCAGCCCTGACTTCTCCTTTCCTTTGCAGTGAAATAAAGGTGCCTTTCTGATCTCCCACCTCAGCCTCTTGTTTATTGGCTGTAACAAGTCATGCCGAGCAAAACCTGGGGTTTTCATCCGGCCACTTCTTAGTCTGAAAGCTCTGCTAAAACCTATTCAGAATAATAGCAACAGGCAAGCAGCCACGGACAAGACAGGTGAGGCTACACGTGAGGTGCATTTGCCAGGAATTGAACCTAGGTTTCCCTCATGGAAAGTGAGAATTCTACCTTTGAACTGCCATGTGTTAATTTAGAATGTTACAAATCCATTTTGTTCAATTCAACAAACATTTAGAGAGGGTTGCTCTGTGTAGGAGTCCCCTGCATGGTGGAAATGGTTAATACTCTTGGCTGCTGTCATGGATTGAACTGTATCCCCCCAAAATAACTGTCAACTTGGCTAGGCCATGAATCCCAGTATTGTGTGATTGTTCACCATTTTGTCATTTGACGTGATTTTCCTATGTGTTGTAAATTCTATATCTATGATGTTGATGAAATGGGATTAGTGGCGGTTACGTTAATGAGGCAAGACTCACTCTACAAGACTGGGTTGTATCTTAAGCTAATCTGTTTTGAGGTGCAAAAGAGCGAAGCAAGCGGAGAGACACGGAGATCTCATACTACCGAGAAAGAAGAGCAGGAGCATGCTTTCTTTGGAACTGGGATGCGTGTGCTGAAAAACTCCTAGACCAGGGGAGGATTGATGACAAGGACCTTCCTCCAGAGCCTACAGAGAGAAAGCCTTCCCCTGGAGTGGACACCCTGAATTTGGACTTCTGCCTACTAGTCTGTGAGAGCCATCCACTGGTGGTATTTCTGTTACGGCAGCACTAGATAACTAAGACAGCTGCTAACTGAAAGGTTGAAGGTTCAAGTCTACAAGTCTACCCAGAGGCTCCTCAAAAGAACGGCATAGTGATTTACTACCCAAAAATTACTGAAAATCCTAGGGAGAGCAGAATTCTACTCTGACTCACATGGTGTTGCCATGAGTCAGGATTGACTGGACAGCAACTTTTTTTTTTTTTTTTTTCCCTCTGTGCAGGACACCACTCTGGGCTTCCAGGAGTTATCTTCAGGTCTGTGTAGGGGAAATACATTGTAATAACTATAAGAGAAGGATTTCAAAATAAGTAAAGCCAGGGCCACTGAAAGGAAGAAAAATTTATGTCTGTGCTCCAGGTTTTACCTCCTGACCTCTGCGCCGCTGTGACCTTGCTTTCATTTTGCTTTGTTACTGCTTCCACTATAAATCTTTGAGAGTGGTTATTTCTGCTCCGAGAAACCTGCTAGTAACGGACACATTGACTGAACACCTCTGGCAAGTATCTGAGCATAAACTGTAGTCCTGAATCCCTTACCCATCAATTCTCTTTCTTGGCTGTAGTTTGCATCCTGCAGAGAACACTTTATGAGCAGCGTGGAGTCCCTGGGTGGCACAAATGGTTAATGCGCTCGGCTGCTAACGGAAAAGTTGGAGGTTCGAGTCCACCGGAGGCACCACGGAAGAAAGGCCTGGGGATCTACTTCCAAAAAATCATCTATTGAAAACCCTATGGAGTGCAATTCTACTCTGATGCACAGGGAGTTGCCATGAGTCAGAGCTGACTCTACTGGAACTGATTTTTTGTTTTTTACTTTTATTTTTTGGGTAGACAGTACATAGACCATGGAGAGTGAATACGACTTACTTCCTCATTTCCTTCTTCTGACTGCAGCCCAGGAAGGAGTAATATAGGAGCATCCTGCTGCCTCCTGGCTCTGAAGGAGCAGAGAGGGGTGAGTGGTGTAGGCATCTTAAATTCAGGTAACATATGAGCCAATAAATGTTGACAACTGAGGTGCGGCTGGGGAGAGGAGGGAACTAAAGGGGCATGAGCCTTCCTATTTGCATATTCTCTCCAATTTTAGGTTGCCTACATTGGATGTTTATGTGTGTATTTAGAGATGAAACATACTCTTTCTGGCAATGGAATGTATATCTTGTTGGGAAAATGTATACAGACTTGCCTCCATGCTGAGCTAGTTCCCAAGAGTGAACTGGTTATTTGTAGATGGAGAGATGAAACAGACAGTTTAGAAAATGTTCAGGGACCTGAGAGAGGAAATTTACTATCAACTGTTTGGAATTTCTTTGTTGACTTTAGCATGATGGCTTTGATGACAAGAGCGTAGAAATTTACAGCTTTAATGTGTACGTTGAGCACTACCGCTTTATTTTGCCATCAAGATGGTTTAAAATCGCCTTTGACTAGCAGCTCTTTATGCACCACTTTATGCTTCCCATTAAAGTATTTTTGAAGACAAAGTAAGATTAAAACTAAGCCTGATGAACAACCCAATGCCAGAATGTGGAGTGAAGTTGATGGAGCCTGAGGAAGACCAACCAACCAGGTTTTCCCTCATGGCAAACAGACTATCTCATCATGAATTATACTCCCACTGAAACAAAGGCAGGGAGATATTTCATATCTCAGTCCACGCTCTGAGCCTGGGGTGGCATCTATGTACTGTACAGGTTTAGCCTTTCATAATTATTAAAGAAATAACTTCCAAGGGGGGCGTTGGCTAGAAAGAAGGAAGGGTTAGAGGGTACAGTGCAATGAATTGCTTAATATGGCCCGTTTAACCATGGTCTTCGTGGCTCACACACAACGATTGAGTGGGACTATGCAAATAAGATTTTTGGAATCCCAGTGAAGGGACTGGTCAGTTTTGTCATTCCACTGGCTTAAAATGAGCCATCCCAGAGGCAGGGAAAAAGGATCCCACAACCACCATGAAAGACGAGCCATGAGTAGAACATGTCCTTTGGACCTGGGATCCCTGTGACGCGGAGCTTCTAGAGCCAGGGGACCAAGAGAGAAAGCTATAACACTGAAGACGTTGAGAAGTGGTGGCACAGAAATGGCAGCAGGAGAGAGCAGCAGGAGATGGCACAGTTGGCTTCCCAGCCCAGAGAGAGAGAAAGCCAAGTGCCTTTGAGCAGGAGGCTTGCTGGTAGAGTAGGGTGCCTCTGGGCACTTGGAGCTGGGTTTGCTGACCCATGGAGTTAGAGCTGAGCACCTATTGAGGCTTACTGGCAGAGTGGGGTGACTCCAGGCACTTATTGGCAGATCTAAAAGAGCTTTGTAACACTTGCCCCAGCAGGGCAGAGGCTGAGGTTCCAGAAAGAGGCATGCCTGCAGGCACAGCTGAAAAGAAGCTGTCCTGATCAAAGGACTATATCTTGAGCTCTCCTGAACCTGAATTATAACCTGTTTACTTCCCTAATAAACCTAATAATTGTGAGTATTGTCTGTAAGTTCTATGTGGCCATTGCAACAAATTATTGAACTCAGTGGAGTGGAGAGTGAGTGGGAAGGATGGTTGGTGTCGAATTGGTAAAAAAGGTTGGAGGGTGGTGGCATGTCTGACCTCCGCCTCATAATATCAGCCTCGGGCTGTAGATCTTGATTCTCCTTCCTCTTTGTGAAGTTAGAGGAGGTCAGATGGCCCTACCATGCCATTTTTACACAGGGACTAGCCATGGTGGGTGCTTATGACGGTTAAGGCTGTGTGTCGACTTGTCTGGGCCATGACTTTCAGTGGTTTGGCAATTATGATGTAGTTTGACAGTTGTATTATGTTGTGATCACTTTCATAATGAGATTTGATATAATGTGATCTCCTCTATGATGGGATCTGCTGTGAGCAGCCAATGAGTTGAAGGTGAATTTCCTTGGGCATGCGGCCTGCAGGGCTTGTGGGCTTTTGCTGGCTCTGGATCCTGCAGCTGGCTCCTGTTCATCTGACCTCCGGTTCTTCTGACTTGAGTTAGCAGCTTACCTGCGGCCTTGCCTGCCAATCTTGGAATTCATTGGTCTTTGCAGCCTGTGAGCAAGAGACCTGCTTTCTGAGCTGCTGACCTTGGGTTTGCCAGCCCCTGTGGCAATGCAAATCAGAAGGCTCCAGCCTGACCTACAAACTGGAGACATTTCAGCCTCTACAACCACATGAGCCATTTCCTTAATATAAATCTCTCTGTATACATATTTATAGGCTTTACTGGTTTTACTTCTCTAGAGAATCCAGCCTAAGACAGTGATGATATAGCGAGTGTGGTCGGAGGGAGGACTCTTGGAGCAGTGCATGCTGGGAATTTTGGTTTCTAAGCACTCACTTAATTTAAGGCAACAGAGTATCTTGTTGAAGGGCTCAGAGACAAATCCCACCTTGGTGTGTCGGAACTGTATTAGATGAGTGCTTGTTTGATTGAGGATTGGCCAGAAGCTATGTACATAAGCCTGTAACTCCAGCTGTGCATCTGAGAAAGCATTCAACGTAGGCAATGAATGGGGCTAAGGCCAAGAATTTCTATCTCTAGTAAATCCAACGTCTTAAAAATAACTCTTTTCATAGTCAAATATACATGAAAAGAATATAAGAATTTAACACAGGGATCTATGAAAAAACATACTGAGCAGTCTATATAGGCCCAAGGCTTTAAATGCCACCTAAATGCTTTGTTGTTGCTGTTAGTTGCCGTTAAGTTGATTCAGATGCATGCCAACCCCATGTGTGCAGAGTATAGGGTTTTCAAGGCTGTAACCTTTTGTAAGCAGATTGCCACACTTATCTTTAGTAGTCAAGCGCTCAGCTATTTGCGCCACCCAGGAACTCCTATCTGGTGACTCCCAAATGGTGACTTCAATCTAGATATTTCTCCCAAGTTCCATGCTTATATAGCCAACTGTCTATTTACCACCTTCACTTCAATATCTAATGTTGTTGTTATTGTTAGGTGTCATCAAGTAGATTCTGACTCATAGCTACCCTTTGTACAACAGAACGAAACACTGCCCAGTCCTGCACCATCCTCAAAATTGCTGCTATGTCTGAGGCCATTGTTGCAGCCACTGTGTTAATTCATCTTATCAAGGCCTTCCTCTTTTTCACTGGACCTCTAACCTACCAAACGTGATGTCCTTCTCCAGGAACTGGTCCCTCCTGATAACATGTCTAAAGTACATGAGAAAAAGTCTTACCATCCTCAATTCCAACTGTACTTCTTCCAAGATAGACTTGTTCGTTCTTCTGGCAGTTCAAGTTATAGTCAATATTCTTTGCCAACACTATAATTGAAAATATCATGGTTTGGATCAGGTACACCTTAGTCTTCAAAGTGACATCTTTGCTTTTCCATACTTTAAAGAGGGCTTTTGCAGCAGATTTTTTTTTTTTTTTTATGTGTCATTTGTTTTCTTGACTGCAACTTCAATGGGCATTAATCGTGGAGCCAAGTGAAATGAAATCCTTGACAACTTCATTTTTTTCTCTGTTTAGCATGATGTTGCTTATTGGTCCAGTTGTGAGAATTTTTGTTTTCTTTATGTTGAGGTGTAATCTATACTGAAGGCTGTAGTTTTCTGATCTTCCTCAGTAAGTGCTTCAAGTCCTCTTTGCTTTCAGCAAGCAAGTTTGTGTCATCTGCATATCGCAGGTTGTTAATGAGTCTTCCTTCAATCCTGATGCCATGTTCTTGGTCATATACTCCAACTTCTCTGATTCTTTGCTCAACATATAGATTGAATAAGTATGGTTAAATGATACAACCCTGATGCTAAACCATTATTGGCCCTTGTTCTGTTCGAGCAACTGTCTCTTGGTCTACGTACAGGTTCCACATGGGGACGTTAAGTGCTCTGGAATTCCCATTCTTCACATTGTTATCTATACTTTGTTATGATCCACACAGTTAAATGCCTTTGCATAGTCAATAAAACACAGGTAAGCATCTTTCTGGTGTTGCCTGCTTTCAGCCAGGATCCATCTGACATCAGCAATGATATCCCTCCTTCCACATCCTCTTCTGAATCCAGCTTGAATTTCTGGCACTTTCCCATTGATGTACTGCTGCAACCATTTTTGAGTTATCTCTGGAAAAATTTCAATTTTGTGTGATATTAATGATATTGTTTGATAATTTCCACATTCTGTTGGATCACCTTTCTTTGGAATGGGCATAAATATGGATCTCTTCCAGTCAGTTGGCTGGGTATCTGTTTTCCAAATTTCTTGTCATAGATGAGTGAGCACATCCAGCACTGCATCCGTTTGTTGAAACATCTCAATTGGTATTCTGTCAATCCCCGGAACTTTGTTTTTCCCCAGTGCCTACAGTGCAGCTTGGACTTCTTCCTTCAGTAGCATCAGTTATTGATCATATGCTACCTCCTGAAATGGTTAAATGTTGACCAATTCTTTTTGGTACTGTGACTCTGTGTATTCCTTCCATCTTCTTTTGATGCTTCCTGCATTACTTAAGTTTTTGCCCACAGATTCCTTTAGTATTGCAACCTCAGGCTTGAAATTTTTCTTCAGTCCTTTCAGCTTGAGAAATGCTGAGTGTATTCTTCCCTTTTGGTTTTCTAACTTGAGGTCTTTGCACACTTCATTATAATACTTTACTTTGTCTTCTCAAGCTGCCTTTTGAAATCTCCCGTTCAGCTCTTTTGCTTCGTCATTTCTTCCATTCTCTTTAGCTATTCTTGGTTCAAGAGCAAGTTTCAGAGTCTCTTCTAACATTCACTTCATTCACTTTGGTCTTTTCTTTCTTTCCTGTCTTTTTAATTACCTTTTGCTTTCTTCATGTATGATGTCCTTGATGTCATCCCACAACTTGTCTGGCCTTTGGTCATTAGCATTCAATGCATCAAATTTATTCTTGAGATGGTCTCCAAATTCTGGTGGGATATACTCAAGGTTGTGTTTTGGCTCACGTGCACTTGTTTTAATTTTCTTCAGCTTCAACTTAAAGTTGCATATCGGCAACTCGTGGCCTGTTCCACAGTTAGCCTGGCCTTGCTCTGACTGATGATATTGAGCTTCTTCCTCATCTCTTCCCACAGAGGTAGTTGATTTGATTCCTGTGTTTTCAATCCAGTGAGGTCCATGTGTATAGTCACCGTTTACATTGTTGAAAAGGTATTTACAAAGAGTAAGTTGCTGGTCTTGCAAAATTCTATCCTGTGATCTCTGTGTCATTTCTATCACCAAGGCTTTATTTTCCCATTACTGATCCTTCTTTGTTTCCAATTATTGCAATACAATCACCAGTGATTATCAATGCATTTAGATTGCATGTTAGATCAATTTCAGAATACAGAAGTTGGTAAAGATCTTCCATTTCCTCATCTTTGGCATTAGTGGTTGGTTCATAAATTTGATTAATGGTTTTATTAACTGGTCTTCCTTGTAAGTGTATTATCCTATCACTGGTAGTGTTGTACTTCAGGACAGATCTTGGCACCATTCATCTTCAATTTGTCATTCTGGGCACAGTAAACCATATGATTGTCTGATTCAAAATGGCCATTACCAGTCACTTTCACCTCACTAATGCCTAGGATATTGATCTTCATGCTTTCCATTCCATTTTTGACAACTTCCAGTTTTCCTAAATTCATGCTTTGTACATTCCATGTTGGGATTATTGTGGATGTTTGCTGCTGTTTCTTCTCATTTTGAGTAGTGCCACATCAACAAATGAAGGTTCCCTGAAGCTTCACTCTGTCCATGTCATTAAGGTCGACTACTTTAAGGAGGCAGCTCTCCTCAGCTGTATCTTGATGCCTTCCAACCTGATGGGATCATTTTCTGGCACTATATTGGAGGAATGTTCCACTGCTATTCATAACATTTTCACTGGCCAATTTTTTCAGAAGTAGCCACCAGTCCTTCTTCCTAGTCTGTCTTAGTCTGGGAGCTCTGACGAAACCTGTTCACCATGGGTGACCCTCCTGGTATTTGAAATAAAGGTGTCATAGCTTCCAGCAACACACAAGCCAGCACAGTATGACAAACTGACAGATGCATGGTGGTCAATATCTGACATATCAAACTCATCATATCTAAAGTTGTACTTCTGATCACCCCCTTCCCTAAAACCTACTCTACCCATAGCCTTCCTCATCTCAGTTGATGGATGCTCAGTGTTTTCAGTTGTTCAGGCCTCAAATCTCAGAGTCAAGCTCAACTCCTTTCTCACATGCAAATTGTCTTTGGCTGGGTTCTCTAGAGAAGCAAAATCAGTAAAGCATATATATATATAGAGAGAGAGACAGAGACAGAGACTAAAAGTGGCAGAGAGAGGCAGAGAGTTATATCAAGGAATTGGCTTACATGGTTTTTAGAGGCTGTAATGTCCCAAGTCTGTGAGGCAGGAAAGAGCCTTAGGCAAAGGGGCTGGCAAACCCAAGATTGACAGCCTGGAGAGCAGGGCTGTTGCAGGCTGAGAAGACAAATCTCAAGATGGGCAGGCAAGACTGCAAGTAAGCTGCTAGCTCAAGTCTCAAGAACTGGAAGTCAGATGAATAGGAAGCAGCTGCAGGATCCAGAACATGCAAAAGCCCCAGTAAGGAGAGCAGAAAGGACTAGGTGCAGAAGGTGGACAGATGAAGGCTGAGGGGGCGATGAGCTGCCACAGGCCTTACCCCCGACCAGTACCACTCACAGCAGATCCCAGCATGAGGTGATCACATATCAAATCTCAACAGGGAAGTGGGCACAACATTATACGACTACCAAAACGCTGAGAATCATGGCCCAGCCAAGTTGACATACAATCTTACCCATCGAAGTCCACTCCCTGTCAACTTGGCACCCGTACACATCCCCCCAAACCATACATAATCTCTGAATAAAGACAATTACAAAGTCGTAATTAGGCCCAACATGATACAACAAACACACATACAACCAAAAATGCAATAGCCCTGTTTACATCTTACATTTTATAAGTGAAGAAAATGAAAATATTTGATGCACATATACAAAGCAGAAATACTCATAACAATTACAGTCCTCTTTTCTGCAACTGGTCATGTTTTCATAACTGGTATTTAGAACTACCTTCTTCCACCATGCATTCCATTTTCCCCTTGTCTTCAGCAAGCACCTCAGCTGGTGGTGGTTCTTTGCCTGGTGTGGTGACCCAAACCTTCATTCCTGAAGATCTGGGCCGTTAGTAGTCATGTTGGAATTGGACTGCTGTAGTTTTCCACTGACATTTATCACAGAACATGGTAGTACTAATAGACACCCTAAGGGATCTCCTGTATTCCAGACACACTCTTCTTTACCTCCGTTCTGTAATGTCAATCTGATTTCCTCTTGGTAATCAGGATCAATCACACGAGCCAGTGTGGCTACTCCCTTCTTTACCTGTTGATCCAGAGGCATGAGGCGCCCAAAGTGCCCAGGTGGCATTCTTAGCTTCCAGTTCAATGGAATCAGTGATGTGTCTCCATGTGGGAGCATTCCTCCCTTTAGAACTAAGACCTCTAGACCTGCAGAGCATAAGGTTGTGGGGACAGGAAGGAAAAATCTTACAAGTGAGTCACATAGTGAATGATGCCGCTCTCATTTCCACCCCTTGATTCCTGAACCCATAAATCCTGGCTCTGGGAGATACAGCAGCATATATTGGACACTGGTTTAGAGCATATACAGCCTCCTGGAGAGCATTGCCCCAACCCTGCTAGGTATTGCCACCTAGTTAGTGACATAATTTTGTCTTTAGGAGGCTATTCCATCATTCTATCAAGCCAGCTGTTTATAGGATGAAGGGGAACATGGTAAGACCAGTGAATTCCATAAGCATTGTCCCATTGCCACGCTTTACTTGCTTTGAAGTGAGTCTGTTGATCCGAGGCAATCCTGTGTGGTATACCATGATGGTGGATAAGGTATTCTGTAAGTCCATGGGTGGTAGTTTTGGCAGAAGCATTGCATATAGGGAAGGCAAATCCATATCCAGAAAAACGTCTATTCCAGTAAGGACAAAACGCTGCCCTTTCCATGATGGAAGTGGTCCAATATAATTAACTTGCCACCAGGTTGCTGGCTGATCATCTTAAGGGATGGTGCCGTATCAGGGACTCAGTTTTGGCCTCTGCTGCTGGCAGATTAAACACTCAGCAGAGGCTGTAGCCAAGCCAGCCTTGGTGAGTGAAAGTCCATGTTTCTAGGCTCATGCATAACCTCCATCCCTGCCACTATTGCTACTTTGTTCATGAGCCCATTTAGCAATGATGGCAGTAGCTAGGGAAAGAGGATGAGTTATTTCCACAGAATATGTCATCCTATCTACCTGATTTTTAAAATTCTACTCTGCTGAGGTCACCCTTTGGTGAGCATTCACATGAAACACAAATATCTTCACTTCTTTGGCCCATTCAGAGCAGTCTATCCACATACCTTTTCACCATAAATCCTGGTCTCCAATTTTCCAGTCATGTTCCTTCCAAGTCCCTGATCATCGAGCCAAACCATTGGCCACACACCATAAATCAGTGTGCAGTCACAGATCTGGCCATTTCTCCTTCCAATCAAAGTGAAAAAGCAGGTGCACTGCTTGAAGTTCTACCCATTAGGAGGATTTCCCTTCACAACTGTCCTGCAGGGAGGTCCCAGAATGGGGCCATAGTACTGCTGCTGTCCACTTTTGAGTGGTGCCTGTGCATCACACAGAACCATCTGTAAACCAGGCATGAGTATTCTCTTCTTCAGTCAACTGAGCATAAGATACTCCCCATGAGGTCATAGGTTCAGAGTGGCAGATGGAAGGTAATGTGACCGGAGTGGAGACCATGGATTTGGACCACTTCCTCATCCAGCTTACTTGTGCCTTCAGGTCCTGCTTGGGCCCAATCTTGAATATACTACTTCCATTTAATGATGGAGTGCTGCTGTGCACGTCCAATCTTATGACTTTGTGGGTCAGACAATAGCCAGTTCATGGTAGGCATCTCAGGCTACACAGTGACTTGGTGTCCCATGGTTAAGTGTTCAGTATCTACTAAGGTCCAGTAACAAGCCAAAAGCTCTTTCTCAAAAGGAGAGTAGTTATCTACAGAGAATGGGAAGGCTTTGCTCCAAAATCCTAAGGGTTTGTGCTGTGGTTCACCAATAGGAGCCTGCCACAGAGTCCAAACATCATCTCTATCTGCTGTGGACACTTCAAGCATCATTGGGTCAGCCAGATCATATGGCCCAAGTGGCAGAGTGGCTTGCACAGCAGCCTGAACCTGTTGCAGAGCCTTCTATTATTCTGGGCCCCACTCAAAACTAGCAGCTTTTTGAGTCACTTGATAAAGAGACCAGAGTAGCACACCCAAATGAGAAATATGCAACCTGCAAAATCCAAAGAGGCTCACTAGGCATTGTGCCTCCTTTTCAGTTGTGGCAAGAGCCAGATGCAATAACTTTTCCTTCACTTTAGAAGGAGCATCTCAACTTAGGAAACCCTGGTGGCGTAGTGGTTAAGTGCTACGGCTGCTAACCAAAGGGTCGGCAGTTTGAATCCTCTGGGTGCTCCTTGGCAACTCTATGGGGCAGTTCTACTCTGTCCTATAGGGTCGCTGTGAGTCAGAATCGACTCGACAGCACTGGTTTTGGTTTGGTTTTTTTGGTATCTCAACATACTCCACACCACTGAACCCCTAGAAATTTCACTGAGGTGGAAGGTGCCTGAATTTTTGTGGGATTAATTTCTCACCCTCTAGCATGCAAATGTTTTACCAATAAGTCCAGAGTTATTGACACTTCCGCCTTACTAGGTCCAATCAGCAAAATGTCACGAACATAATGGACCAGTGTGACCTCTTGTGGAAGGGAAAGCTGATCAAGGTCCCTGCGGACTAAATTATGACATAGGGCTGGAGAGTTGATGTAGCCTTGAGGCAAGCAACTTATTGCTGGCCTTGCCAGCTGAAGACAAACTGCTCCTGGTGCTCCTTTGAAACAGATATGGAGGAAAGGCATTAGCCTGATCAACAGCTGCACACCAGGTACCAGGAGGTATATTAATTTGCTCAACCAATGAAACTGCATCTGGAACAGCAGCTGCAATTGGAGTCACCACCTGGTTAAGTTTTCGATCATCTACTGTTATTCTCCGCGATCCATCTGTTTTGTGCACAATCCAAATAGGTGAGTTTGATGGGGATGTGGTGGGAATCACCACCCTTGTGTCCTTCAAGACCTTGATGGTGGCAGTAATCTCCGAAATCCCTTCAGGAATGTGGTATTGCTTTTGGTTTACTATTTTCCCAGGTAGGGGTAGTTCTAATGGCCTCATTGTACTTCTCGACATGCGAAAATTGGAAGGTATTATCTATGCAATCACCCAGAGCCTCTTCTTTCACCAATTCCTGATCTATTGGTGGTGATATTTTTCATATTTCAATTGCCACCTCACACCACGGGTTAGCAATGCCTTCTTTACTGCCGGAAGCAGAGTCATCTACCTCTTTAAGACTAACCAGACCTGGGAACCAATTTAGAAAATTCATTCTTACGATTTTTTTTTTTTTCTCTAGAACCACTCTCAGTACCAAATGTCTTAGGCTGGGACCTCTAGAGAGGAAAATCAGTAAAGTGTATGTGTGTGTATATATATATAGAGAGAGAGAGAGATTGAGAGAGAGAGCGAGTTATATCAAGGAAATGGCTCGTGCAGTTTCTAGAGGCTATAACATCCCAAGTCTGTGGGGCAGGAAAGAGACTTCTCCTGACTCAGGTAGCCAAACCCAACCGAATAAAACCCAGTGCCTTTGAGTTGATTCTGACTCCTAGCAACCCTATAGGACAGAGTAGAATTGCCCCACAGAGTTTCCAAGGAGCACCAGGTGGATTTGAACCGCTGACCCTTTGGTTCGCAGCTGTAGCACTTAACCACTATGCCACCAGTGTTTCCCACATAGCCAAAGGGGCTGGCAAATCCAGGATCGGCAGGCCTGAGAGCAGGGTTGTTTCAGGCTATGAAGACTGACGAATCTCAAGATGGGCGGGCAAGACTGTAGGTAACCTGCTAGTTCAAGTCCCAAGAACTGGAGGTCAGATGAACAGGAACTAGCTGCAGGGTCCAGAACGTGCAAAAGCCCTGGCAAGGAGAGCAGTAAGGACCAGACACGGAGGGTGGAAAGATGAAGGCTACTACAGTCCCCACCCCCACCAGTACCACTCACAGCAGATCCCATCATGGGGTGATCACGTATCGGACCTCAACGGGAAGTGATCGCAACTTTATCCGACTGCCAAAACACTGAGAATTATGGCCCAGCCAAGTTGACACACAATCTTAACCATCAGACAGATTCATTAGGAAATCTTGTTGTCTTGACCTTCAAACATATCCAGAAACTGCTGCTACTACATCATCTACTGTCACCACTCTGACACAAGCATCTTGTTTGGATTATTACAATAGTCTCTTACCCATTTTCACCACAGTAGCTGGAATGATCTTTTGAGAATGAAAGTCAGATCACGGCATTCCTCTGCTCAAAACCCTTCAATGACTTCCCTTTTCACTCAGAGTAAAAGCCCAGGTCCTTCCAAAGAGTTACCAACCACCAGTTGCCAGTCGATTCCCACTCATGATGATCCATGTGTGTTGGAGTCGAACAATGGCTATTTTTAGAAGTAGATTTTCAGACTTTTCTTTCACACCACCTCTGGGTGGACTTGAACTTCCAACCACTTAGCAGCTCAGTGCTTTTACTATTTGCGCTACCAAGGGACTCCTCCAAAGACTTAACAGGCTCTTATATTATCAGCACCCACCCCCTCCTGCATTACCTCCTTGATCTTATATTCTACTCTCCTTCCTTCTATGATCCAATAAGTATTTATAGCAAAGAAACATAAATTCAGTTTAAATAAGTTTTTTAGTCTGGTTTCTAACATAAATACAATTCGTAAGTATAATATAAAAATAGGAATACAATAAATAAATATTTTTAAAGGGAATATATTTAAGATAAAAGCAATATTTAATTATAATTATCTGGGTCTGAAACGTCAGACTATTAGAAAAATATAGCGAGTAACAAGTGGGCAATAGGTAGATAAGGAATAAACAAATATGCTAAATTACTTATCTGAAATAAAGAATGCTTAAAAATACCATTTCATCTTGACTTTGAGAAATAGAGGTCAAATGTAATTTTGCAAACCATAAAACTAATTTCCATGAGGATTAAAAACAGGGTATAATGAAACTATACAGCCAAAGACGGAAAATAGAGAAAACGAAACCAGTGAAGAACCATGTAGTCGGAAATTATACACTAACAGAAATGGGGTTGTTGTCACTATTGTTAGCTGCCGTGGAGTCGCCCCTGACTCATGGCAGCTCTGTACACAAACAGACTGAAATGCTTCCTAGTCCTGTGCCACCCCCACGATCAGTTGTAGATCTGATCATGAGATCCACAGGGTTTTCATTGGCTGATTTTAAGCAGGTAGGTTGCCAGAACTTTTTTCCTAGTCTTTCTTAGCCTGGAAGCCAGTGGAAGACTTACAGATGGGGTATGACAGGCCTAGAGGTGGGCTTTATCTAGGGTGGGTGGCAAGATAAATTCCATCCTTCTCTGCTGTCTGAATAAGAATATGTCTCAAAGGTGAGAAAAGCACATGCCATTTGCAGACTGTGGTTCTCAGTGGTCTGGCCAAATGCTAGTCTAGTTGCTGTTCTGTAATGTCCCATAACATAATGCAATACAGAATACATAACATAATGTAACGTAAGCACTTTCCATAATGTATTCTAATGTAGTGTAATCAAATTAGGGTGTGTTCCGCCTCTACAGTTTTTTTTTTTTAAATTGTACTTTAGGTGGAAGTTTACAGCTCAAGTTATTTTCTCTTACAAACATTATACACATGTTATTATGTGAGCCTAGTTGCTATCCCTATATGTGACCGCACATTTCTCCTTTCAATCCAGAATTTCCCGTGTCCATCCAACCAGCTCCTATCCCTTTCTGCCTTCTCATCTCACCTCCAGACAGGAGTTGCTCATTTAGTCTTGTGTATCTACTTGAACTAAGAAGCACACTCTTCACCAGTATCAATTTATGTCTTATAGTCCAGACTATCATCTGTCTGA
This sequence comes from Loxodonta africana, assembly GCF_030014295.1. Taxonomy (NCBI): domain Eukaryota; kingdom Metazoa; phylum Chordata; class Mammalia; order Proboscidea; family Elephantidae; genus Loxodonta; species Loxodonta africana. Next base: position 80,386,128 of record NC_087359.1, on the reverse strand, counting down.
AGAGTTGGCTTCTGTAATGGTTTTAGTTGCAGGTTAACAGAGGGTCCGGGGGCCATGTCTTCTGGGGTTCCTTCAGTCTCAGTCAGACCATTAAGTCTGGTCTTTTTACTAGAATTTGAATTCTGTGCCCCACTTTTCTCCTGTGCCATCAGGGACTCTGTTGTGTTTCCTGTCAGGACCGTCATTGGTGGTAGCCGGGCACCATCTAGTTCTTCTGGTCTCAGGCTGATGGAGTCTCTGGTTTATGAGGCCCCTTTTGTCTCTTGGGCTAGTATTTTCCTTGCATCTTCAGTGTCCTTCATTGTTCTTTGCTCCAGGTGGGTTGGGACCAATCGATTCATCTTAGATGGCTACTCACCAGCTTTTAAGACCCCAGACACCACTCACCAAAGTGGGATGCAGAACATTTTCTTAATAAATTTTCTTACGCCAATTGACCTAGATGTGTCCTGAAAACATGGTCCCTAGACCCCTGCCCCCACCCCCACCCCCAAGTGTCTGTCAGTTTGTCATACTGTGGGGGCATCAGGATTGAAGGAAGACTCAGTAATGACCTGCTTTATGCAGATGAAACAACCTTGCTTGCTGAAAGTGAAAAGGACTTGAAGCACTTACTAATGAAGATCAAAGACCACAGCCTTCAGTATGGATTGCACCTCAACATAAAGAAAACAAAAATCCTCACAACTGGACCAATGAGCAACATCATGATAAACGGAGAAAAGATTGAAGTTGTCAAGGATTTCATTTTACCTGGGTCCACAATCAACAGCCATGGAAGCAGCAGTCAAGAAAGCAAAAGACGTATTGCACTGGACAAATCTGCTGCAAAGGACCTCTTCAAAGTGTTGAAAAGCAGGGATGTCACCTTGAAGACTAAGGTGCGCCTGACCCAAGCCATGGTATTTTCAATTGCATCATATGCATGTGAAAGCTGGACCACGAATAAAGAAGACCGAAGAAGAATTGACGCCTTTGAATTGTGGTGTTGGCAAAGAATATTGAATATCCCATGGACTGCCAAAAGAACGAACAAATCTGTCTTGGAAGAAGTACAACCAGAATGCTCCTTAGAAGCAAGGATGGCAAGACTGCGTCTTACATGCTTTGGACATGTTGTCAGGAGGGATCAGTCTCTGGAGAAGCACATAGTGCTTGTCAGAGTACAGGGTCAGCGGAAAAGAGGAAGACCCTCAACAAGGTGGATTGACACAGTGGCTGCAACAATGAGCTCAACCATAGCAACGATTATAAGGATGGCGCAGGATCGGGCAGTGTTTCATTCTGTTGTGCCTGGGGTCGCTATGAGTCGGAGCCGACTCAACGGCACCTAACAGCAACAATAAACCCCTGCCCCTGCTCCACCATCCCTTGAAATGCTTGATTTAGCTTTTGGTTTAGTCCAGTGGTGCTGACTTCCCATGTATTGTGTGTTGTCCTTCCCTTCACCCAAGATAATTCTTGTCTACTATTTTTTTTTTTATCTTAGTGAATTCCCCGTTTCCTCCCTCCCCACCCTCGTAACTATCAAAGAATGTTTTCTTCTGTGTTTAAACCTTTTCTTGACTTCTTATAATAGTGGTCTCATAGAAAATTTGTCCTTTTGTGATTGACTAATTTCACTCAGCATAATACCCTCCAGATCCGTCCATGTTATGAGATGTTTCACAGAATCATCATTGTTCTGCATCCTTGCATAGTATTCCATTGTGTGAATATACTATAAATTTGTTTATCCATTCATCCATTGATGGGCACCATGGTTGCTTCCATCTTTTTGCTATTGTGAACAGCGCTGCAATGAATATGTGTGTGCATATATCTATTCTGTGATGGCTCTTATTTCTCTAGGATTTATTCCAAGAGGTGGGTTTTCTGGATTATACGGTACTTCTATTTCTCTCTTTTTAAGGAAGCTCCAAATCCATTTCCAAAGTGGTTGTACCATTTTACATTCCCGCCAGCAGTGTGTAAATGTCACAGTCGCTCCACAACCTCTCTTACATTTATTGTTTTGTGTTTTTTGGATTAATGCTAGCCTTGTTAAAAAAAATTAGATTTTTTTTTGTTGAGGTAAGATGGTATCTCATTGCAGTTTTGATTTGCGTTTCTCTAATGGCTAATAATTGTGAGCATTTCCTTATGTATCTGTTAGCCACCTGAGTGTCTTCTTTGGTGAACTGCCTTTTCATATCCTTTGCCCATTTTTTCACTGGGTTATTTGTAATTTTGTGGTTGAAGTTTTGCAGTATCTTGTAGATTTTAGAGATTAAACCCTGATCAGATACATCATAGCCAAAATTTTTTTCCAGTCTGTAGGTTGTCTTTTTACTCTTTTTGTGAAGTCTTTGGGTGAGCATAAGTGTTTGATTTTTAGGAGCTCCCAGTTATCTAGTTTCTCTTCTGGTGTTTGTGCATTGTTCGTTATGGTTTGTATACTGTTTATGACATTTAAAAGGGCTCCTATTTTTTTCTTCCATGATTTTTATCGTTTTAGATTTTATATTTAGGTCTTTGATCCATTGCGAGTTAGTTTTTGTGCATGGCGTGAGGTATGGGTCTTGTTTCATTTTTTTGCCGGTGGATATCCAGTTATGCAAGCACCATTTGTTAAAAAGACTGTCTTTTCCCCATTTAGTGGGCTTTAGGCCTTTGTCAAATATCAGCTGCTCATAGGTGGTTGAATTCTCAGTTCTCTGGATTCTCAATTCTGTTCCATTGGTCTATGTATCAGTTGTACAATTACCAGGCTGTTTTGACTATGGTGGCGGTATAATAGGTTCTAAAATCAGGTAGTGTGAGGCCTCCCACTTTGTTCTTCTTCAGTAATGTTTTACTTATCTGGGGCCTCTTCCCTTACTACATGAAGTTGGTGATTTTTTTCTCCATCTCATTAAAAAATGTTGTTGGAGTTGGAATCAGGATTGTATTGTATCTGTAGATCACTTTGGGTAGAATTGACGTATAAATAGATATTTTGGCAGACTTTATCTCTCTGTTCACTGTTTGCTCTTTCCATCACCTACAGATCTTGGAACAAAAGCCTACAGAAGTCTCCAGGCTATTACCTGGCCTATGGATTTTGGACTTGTCATTCCGCATAACTGTGTGAGTCAATTCTTTGAAGCAAGTCTCGCAACTATAGTAAATATATAACTAATATATATATAACTATAGTAAATCTCTCTCTCTCTCTCAAGAGAGAAAGAGAGAGTGAGAGAAAAATAGTATTTTCATGCAAATAACGCATGTGTTATACGGTTTATTGCCAACCATGCCCTCCCCACATGAGGTGTTTTCATAGGCATGCTACGCTAGTTTTGCTTTACAGCAACATGTAAAAAAAATTAGTACAACACACTTAATGAAAATACTTCTCAGAGGGAGGGCGCAGTTGGCAAACATAACAAAAAAACATGTAACATGTGAGTTAGCTGACCTGACACCTTGACTAAGACATTAATGAGCTGCCTAAGGCCACAAAGCAAGTAATAAGCAAGGCTTCAAGAACAGTGCTCTTCCTAGTTGAAGAAAGTATGGAAGTTTGCTTACCAAGACTCATCCAGTAGAGCAGGTATAGTGGGGAATGATTCTTCCCAATTTTCTTCCAACAAAGGGAATTTTCTTCTGTTGCCTCTTTGCTCCTTTGCCTCTGGAGAGGCGAAGTGACTTTACATGATTGGGAAATCTGAAGAAATTACAGGCATAGTGCCTGCAGGGAGCTAGAGTTCTTCAGGCCTGAATGTCACCTGAGCATGCGCTCTGTACAACCTGCAGGGTAAGGAAAGGGGAAGGCCTGCCCAGTGCACCATAGTGTGAGGCTGAGGGGGGTAAGTTCATTTAATTCTGGGGTTTCGTTAGCAGGCCTACTGAGCTCACACTAAGAAATGTCCTCTAATATGGCCTCTATCAATAATAACAGTCATATTTTGGTCTTCATATTTACTCATTTTTCTATTTCTCAACTTGATTAGTACTGAGGTAGAAAGATGGGATCATAAATTGGGGGCCCTTTTGGAGATGCCAGGAGCCCTGGTGGCTCAGTGATTAAGAGCTTGGCTGCCACCAAAAGGTAGGCAGTTTCAATCTACCAGGTGCTCCTTGGAAACCCTATGGGGTGGTTCTATTCTATCCTATAGGGTTGCTATGAGTCAGAACGGACTCATCAGCAACAGGTTCGTTGGGTTGGGTTGGAGATGCCAAGAGTAGGACAACCCACTGTTTTAATGGTACCATTTTGATTGTAGGTTGAATTCAAATAATAGAAATATGTATTCTCATGTTTTACCACAAAGTGGTGTGGCCATTTTCTCCATGGCCCTGATCATTAAAGAATGTGGAAATGAGTGATGTGATACATAATGTGTAGAGCTCTGCTTCCTGTCCTCTCAAAGCTAAAGCAGCCCAGTCTCTAAAGCACATCTGCATTATCCATGTTCTTCCTATTGTTCTAGTGAGTGGCTCTTTCGGCAGTGCAGCTATTATTTCTTTCGAAGCACTATTTTCTCTGCTATGGCTGGCTCTGTCCAGAGATCATGGTCCTACCATCACAAACATTTATTCTGGCTGCACCAGGGGCCTTGGGATCAGGTTTGATTGGTGGGTGGAGGTAGCCATTGCCTTTTCTCTATCTTCTCCGTTTTAATTTAGGTCTTGGATACCAGTGAGATCTTGAGAAGCTCCTGCATTATTTGCTTCCATCAATGATATATAGACAGAAGAACCTCCTTCAACAGAAGGAACTAAATCCGGGAAAGTCATCACTACCCCTGCCCCACATTTAGGTTTTAAAAATGTATCAGATGGATATTGATTGTCAGAGAGAACAACGGTTCTTGAGGAGAAACTTTGAGAGACTGACCAGTGGATCTGGAATGAGTAACAGGCTATATTTGTGGGGTCAGGGTGGCCCCTAGAACAGCACTGGCAGAGAAGGATCATGTAGTTATAGCTCAGCTAGTGGAGATCCCACGAGCCTGGATTCACCACTGGCCACACTGCAGAGGGTCTGGATGCAGGGAGATCAGTAGCAGTGATGGTGCGGGCATAGGGGCTGCAGGATTGGGAGCCTCAGACAATTGTATGTGACCATTCATTTTTCATTCATTCATTCATTCTGTAAATAATTATTGAGGACTGGGCACTAAGAAACAGAGGCCAGACAAACAGACAAGATCCATGCCCTTATAGACAAGTAAAATATAAACAAACAACATAATTACAGAGTGAGGAAAAGATTTTTTTAACACCAGCACCCCTAAGGAGCATTTAAATTGCTTGGGGCGTGTGATGGACAATTTTATTTGTCAGATAGGCTAGTCTATGTTACTGTTGCTTTTATCTGCTGTTGAGTTGGCCCCCGACTCATGGCAACCCCATGCACAATGGAATGAAATGCTGCCTGGTCCTGTGCCATCCCCATGATCAGTTGTGAATCAGACTGATGTGATCCACAGGGTTTTCACTGGCTGATTTTCAGAAGTAAATTGCCTGGCCTTTTTTTCTTGTACTTCTTAGTTTGGAAACTACTGTTCAGCATCATAGCAACATGTAACCTCCACTGACAGGTGGGTGGTGGCTGTACCTGAGATGAGTTGGCAGGAAATCAAACCTGGTTTTCCTTCATGGAAGGTAAGAATTCTACCTTGGAACCACTAATACCCCTTTGGCTGGGCTATAGTTGCCAGTTATTAAATCAAACACTACTGTAGGTGTTGCTGTGAAGGCATTTTGTAGATGTAATTAACAGCTACAATCAGTTGATTTTAAGTAAAGAAGATTATCTTTGATAATCTGGGTGGGTCTGATCCAATCAGTTGAAAGGCCTTAAAAGCAGAGTTGAGGTTTCTTTGAGAAAGAAGAAATTCTGCCTGTGGACAGAAGGGTCAGCTCCTGTCTAAGAGTTTCAACCTGCCCTTCCTGATAGTCCTTTCAGATGTGCCTAACCTGCCCCACAATCCCAGAAATTAATTCCTTGCAATAAATCTCTTAATATGTATTAAGAACCTATTGATTCTACTAGTGTGGTGGAGCTCTGACTGATACAGGGGAAATTCCTGCTGATACAGAAAGTGAGGTTTCAGAGGCCCTAATGTGACCTAAATATAGATGTGACCTTCCTGTGCGCAGGGGCTTGTGGGGTCTCCAGTCTACTGATTCCCTAAGTATGGAAATACTTGTCTGTTTCTTAGTTCTGATCAACCTTTTTGTGAAAGGCCATTCATTAATTTCTACAACTCCCTGTATTTGTTTTGTTTCCTATTTTCCCCATTTACTTTTGCTTCAATTCCTCCCCTTCCCTCTCCCCATCCCTGACTCATTCATACCTTCTGGGTGTCAGTTTTATACTTAGGTCTTTGGAAACTTTGGGGTTGAGTCTCAGCTCTGACACCAGGTGATAAGAGGTGTCCAGTCTTGCCTCCTTCTGCTATTTTCATCAGTATTAACACATTTGCCTCTCCACATGTATCTGTGGAGTTGGGTTGGGACAGGTCTCATGGAGATGTGGCTACCTGGTAGGTCTTCACACCTACTGGTTGCCATGTCACAGACTCAGTCTGTCCCATCTCCTTCCTCACATTCCCTGAGCTATCCAACAGTAAGAAAGATGTCTGTGGACAGGGAAACGTCCCATCTCCCGTTCCATCCTAAGACTCACCAACCAACCCTTATTTCCTCCTTTAATAAGCATAGAGTTGCTTTATGGAAGAGGTCAATGGTGTTCTGGCCACGAAAGTGTTTTACTTGGACATTTTATCATGCCCCCAGGGGTAGTCCACTGGTGGAATTCTTGCCTTCCATATGGTTTGACTCCCAGCCAATGTACCTCATTCATATGTAGCCATCACCCATCTGTCAGTGGAGGCCTGTGTATCGCTATGATGCTGAACAGGTTTCAGCAGATGTCCCAGACTAAGACAACTGGGAAGAAAGGCCTGGTGATCTACTTTTGAAAATCAGCCAATGAAAACCCTATGGTCCAATCCATAACTAACTGATCATGGGAATAGCACAGAACCAGACAGCATTTAGTTCACATTGTGCAAGTGGTCATCATGAGTCAAGGACCAATTCAACAGCAGCTAATACTGAAAAAAACCAAACCTCTTGCCACCAGTGGATTCCGACTCATAGCGGCCCTACAGGACAGAGTAGAACTGCCCCACACGGTTTCCAAGGAGCATCTGATGGAATCGAACTGACGACCTTTTGGTTAGCAACTGTAGCGCTTAATCCAGGATCATCTTCCCATCTCAAGATCTTTGGGAGTCCCTGGGTGGTTGCAGATGTTTACACGATTAGCTTCTAACCAACAGGTTGAAGGTTTGAGTCCACTCAGAGGTGACTTAGAAGAAAGGCCTGGCAATCTACTTTTGAAAATCAGCCAGTGAAAACTCTATAGATCACAAAAGTCCAATTCACAACTGATCATGGGTACGACACATGCCCGGACAGCATTTTGTTCTGTTGTGTATGAGGCTGACCTGAATCAAGGGCCACTGGCAGCTAACAACAACACAGGGTCTGAAAAGGCCGCGCAGCTAAACAAGTGCTCAGCTTGACCACTTTCTCTTCTTCCTCACATTGGTACCCAAGTTTGCTCCAGGGTGTTTGTGACGGGGATACTTGTGTGCAAGTACGGAAGTCTCTGGATGCTGACACATTTTCTTGAGGGATAAGAGATCCTGCACTCATTTCACTGAGAGGTGCAGAGACTTGCCCCAAGTCCCATCGGAGAGGGCAGAAGAACTGGAGTGGGAAGTGAGTCTCCTGACTCTCCCTCTAGCATTTTTCCTACTATTCCCCACTGCTTCTCGACATTGATAATAACTCCTCAGACAAAGTGTAAGGACATCTGTTGAAGCCCTGGGTCTGGGGCACTGGAGGCCTGGTTGTTGTTGCAGCCTGCTGCTAACTAGTTGTATGGCCTTGGCCAAGTTCTTCGTGAGGAGATTCTCCTCGGCTGCTGCTGAGTGACCCGCTCTAGCTGCCCCTTTCCTAGCTCACGGGTGGTCCGCCGACTGTGGGAGCTGAGAGTCACCATAAAGTCTTCTAAGTCAAAGCCATCATTCTGTGGCTGCGGGTGGAGAAACAGACCCTGAGAATTTACATCCCAAAGTCACGAAGAAGGTAAGGAATAGAAAATGCACCGGGCCGCTTTTGAAATCCAAGAAAGAAAATAATAGGAGAAGCCTTCTCTCTTTTAGTGATTAAACCTAAACAAAACAAAAGCCATTGCCTTTGAGTCAATTCCAACTGACAGCGACCGTGTAGGACAGAGTGGAACTGTTCCGTAGGGTTTCCAAGGTGTGGCTGGTGGATTCAAACTGCTGACCTATTTGGTTAGCAGCAGAGCTCTTAACCGCTGCACCATGATTTCCTCCACCGTGGTGGTTGTTGGCAATGGGAGAAACAGGGCTTACCTGGACTTGGTAGTGCTCAAAACAGTGGATTCAGAAAGTCACGTTGAATACACTCCTGACACTCGTCTACATGACCTGGTTCCTCCCTTAAGGAAGGTGAGGTATTGCAGGGAGTCTATGTAAGCACCAAATATGGTGATAAAATGCATGTTTTACCGTATCATTTTTCTGTATCGGGTTGCTCCTAAATGGTTAACCAGAAAAACCTAACCAGTTGTCCTGAGTAGACTCTGACTCGTGATGGCCCGTGTGTGTCAGAGAACTGTGCTCCATGGGGTTTTCAATGGCTGATTTTTGCCAGTGGATCACCAGCCCTTTCTTCTGAGGCACCTCTGGCTGGACTCAAACCTCCATCCTTTCAGTTAACCATTTGCACCACCCACGGATTCCATTTTAAATTGTTCATCTGCATCCTCCTTCTGCCTGTGTGTTAACAATGGGAGAGAGCTGGAAGGGTGAGGAAGGAGAGACTTGTAAGCTGTTGGGGGGCTGGCATTTAAACATGTCCTCAGAAGTAGGCACTTGCCCTCACACCCCACCTCTCTGACCCTGTGTATTTAAACTCTTTGGTCACAATTTTCTCTTCCCCAAAACGTGGGAGTTAGGCTCCTTACGGTCCTATAACTTTCTGAGTGATATTATTTTGTTGTTGGTGGTGGCTATTGAGTCAGCTCTGACTCATGACGACCTCATGTACGACATTATGAAGTGTGGCCTGGTCCTGTGCCATCCTCGTGATTGTTGGCATGCTTGAGTCCATTGTTATGGCAACTGTTGTGGCTTCCAACCTAGGGGGCTCGTATTCCATCACTATGTTGGACAATATTCTGTTGAGATCTTTAGGGTCTTCACTGGCTGATTTTTGGAAGCAGATCACCAGGCCTTTCTTCCTAGTCTGTCTTAGTCTGGAAGCTCTACTGAAATCTGTCCACCGTGGTGACTCTGCTGGTATTTGAAATACCGGTGGCATAGCTTCCAGCATCATAGCAACTTGCAAGCTGCCACAGTATAAAAAACTGACAGACTGGTGGTGATATTGTTAAATCCCTGATAAATGAAAGATATAAGCATTTACTTTTTAGACATGAGACCTCTGCTCTCTGTTTTTCCTCACAGGAGAAGTTTAAGTATTAATGCTAAGATAACAAAGTCTAATAAGGAATCCAACTAAGTATTTATAAAAGGCCATGCAGCGTCAAGGACAGGGCTTAAGACAACATCTCCAGCTACTTTTACTTCTTTGGGCAGCATCTCTTTAACAAGGTGCAGGCGTAAGGAGAGGAAACACAAAGCCCAAAGTTGGCTCCATTTCTTTGGCTGACATTATGAGGTAAACAGTCCTGTAATTTATAGCAGCCCATTACTCAACACCTTGGATTCATTGTGGCTAACGGCACTGATGGAAATAAAATGCCCGGCCCGCCCCTCCCCACCCCCCACTCACTTCCTCCATCTGCTCATAATATTCACTCCTAAACATATAAAACCATTAATGTCTCCAGGAGTTGGCTTGTTTTTTAATCAAGATAAATATGGACAACTTCAGAACAATTAAAAAGGTACTGTGTAAAAATGACTTCAATGTATAAAAATTCATCACTAGCATATTGTAAGCAGAGCTGATCTGTACTGCCATCATACTCTTCAATGATCCACTCTATAAATGCTTGCTTTAGTATTTTTCTAATGTTGTTAATTTATCTATGGCTGTCACTCCAGGGCTGTTCACTTTGAACAAATGGCTGGTATTAATCATGAAGGGCCATTAGATGCCAAGGCCTGGTGTTAAATCAGACCAGGAGTGGCTCGCGTAAGCATTCTCAAAGTAAATTTTAATAACTGCTCCAGCTGTTGGAGTTTGTCACTACAATGGGGATTTAACCCTTTGGGTGTTATAAACATGGAAGAACCTGTAACAGGCTGGAGGGGTCAATGTTGGTATGAGCCAGGCTTTGAAAAAGGACAGAACTGGGAAACTCATCTTGTGCCTGGCCCTTGCTGATCCAGTTTTGACACTACTCAATACAACATGGAAGTTGAATTCTCCAGTATAAATTCCTATGAAGAACGGAGGAAGCTCAGAGAACTGTGGGGTCCAGGCGGATAACAGGAATGAGTGTATTAGACCAGGCGTACCCATCGTGTGACCAGCAGAGGCTGGTGGACTGTGGAGCTATAGAGAGAGCATGGCTCATCTAACGGACCTCTACCCATACCAAACGAGGTCACCAAGAGTGTGAACTCGGTGGTGACATTGGAGTTTGAAACCTGTATTTTTATATAAAAACTCTCAATTAAAAAAATCCTGGCATGTTTAAGAAGCATTGAGTTTCTGTTTATGGGAATGAAAAATTTGACAACAGCTATTGGTGAATATTGTACAAATGATTAATATAATTATTGTCACTGAGGTTGAAAAACCTTGAATTGGCAAATATTGTGTTATATATTTTTTTACAACAGTAAAAAATGTTGACCTGCTTTAATCTCAGAAAAAGAACAGCATGTGGGCTTTAAAAAACTTGTTGTTGGACAACAAATGGCAGAATTTGTGACCTCTAATATCTCTTGCTTGGGGTTCAGGAAGAATAGGTACTGACCCAGGGCAAGCATTTTTTTTTCAAACTAATTACTGGGACATGTTGTAAAGAGGTAGATGAAACCAATGGGATGTCTTAGGTAGGACTCTTAACAAGGTGGGTGTCTTAGTCATCTAGTGCTGCTGAAACAGAAATACCACAAGTGGATGGCTTTAACAAAGAGAAATTTATTCTCTCACAGTCTAGGAGGCAGGAAGTCCAAATTAAGGTGCCAGCTACAGGGGAAGACTTTCTCTTTCTGTTGGTTCTAGGGGAAGGTCCTTGTTATCAATCTTCCCCTGGTCTAGGAGTTACTCCGCAGAGGAACCCCAGGTCCAAAGGCTGTACTCTGCTCCCTGCGATGGTTTCCTGGTGGTATGAGATCACCCTCTCTCTGCTTGCTTCTCTCTTTTATGCCTCAAAAGAGACTGACTCAAGACACAATCTAATCTTGTAGATTGAGTCCTGCCTCATTAACATAAAACCCAACCAACCCAGTGCCCTCAAGTCGATTCTGACTCATAGCGACCCTAGAGACCAGAGTAGAACTGCCCCATAGAGTTCCCAAGGAGCACCTGGCAGATTCGAACTGCTGACCCTTTGGTTAGCAGCCGTAGCATTTAACCACTATGCCTCCAGGGTTTCCTCATTAACATAACTGCCACTAATTCCACCTCATTAACGTCATAGAGGTAGGATTTACAACTCATAGGAAAATCACATCAGATGACAAAATGGTGGGCAATCACACAATACTGGGAATCACGGTCTAGCCCAGTTGACACACACATTTTCTGGGGACACAATTCAATCCACGTCAGTAGGTATTTTCTAAACATCTGTTTAGATGAATTAAGGAGTGCAGAATTTGTTCCTCCAGTTTCCATATTCTTAAAATTAGGAACTAGGGAATCGGTTCTTGCTAATCTAACTGCACACGTATACAAACACACCCCCCTTACACACTTCCACACGCACTCTCACGTACCAGCAGGATCTTTGTGACTGGTGTTCTCAGCTCCTCTTCCCTGCACTATGTCTGTGTTTTGTACAGCCGTGACTGGGTAAATATTGGTGCCTGGCGATGGCTGAGTGAACGAAATTTGGGTAAATGTAAGAGCAAATATAAGCTCCTTGTTCCGTTAATTACAAAAACATAAACTCCAAGGAGAAATTGGTGTAAGTTGCTCTCGAGGCAGCTCTGTCTTACGGTGACTTTATGTATAACAGAGCAAAACATTGCCTAATCCTGTGCCATCTTCATAGTTGTTGGTATGATCGTGCCCATTGTTGCAACCACTGTGTATTTTGGGTACCTTCCTACCTAGGGTGCTCATCTTGCTACACTAGATCGAACAATATTCTGTTGTGATCCATAGGGTTTTCATTGGCTAATTTCTGGAAGTAGATCTCCATACCTTTCTTCCTAGTCTGTCTCAGTCTGGAAGCTCCACTGAACCCTGTTGTCTTAGTTATCTAGCGCTGCTATAACAGAAATACCACAGTAGCTTTAACAAACAGAAATTTATCCTCTCATGGTTGAGGAGGCTTGAAGTCCAAATTCAGGGCAGCAGCTCTAGGGGAAGGCTTTCTCTGTCTGTTGGTTCTGGCGGAAGGTCCTTGTCTCCTTTCAACATCTGTGGGCCTGACATTCCTTGGAGATCTCCATGTATCTTGGCATTGATCTTCCCCTATCTAGGAGATTCTCAGTGCGGGGACCCCGGGTCCAAAGGACACATTCTGCTCCCGGCTCTTCTTTCTTGATGATAATGAGGTCCTTCTCTCTGCTGGGTTCTGTGTGCTTTCATCTCTTGTAAGATAAAAAGTGAGACTCAAGTAAGGGTGTGACTTGAATAAGGATGAAAAATTGAGTCACACCCTCTAATAAGATACATCCCACTCTAATCCTGCCTCGTTAACATAATGGACAACTCACTTCCAAATGGGACCATAACCACAGGCATAGAGGTTAAGATTTATAATAAATCACAAAACAGAGGATAATTACATCAGATCACAAAATGGAGGACAGCAACACTCCACTGGGAATCATGGCCTAGCCAAGTTCACACGTATTTTTTGGGAACACAATTCAATCCATAGCATCTGTCCACCATGGATGGCCCTGTTGGCATTTGAAATACTGGTGGCATAGCTTCCAGCATTGTAGCAAAGTGAAAGCCCCCACAGTATGACAAACTGACAAAAACTGACAGATGGTGGTTAAATGAGAAACTATAAGGATACAAATGTGTGTCTGCCTGTGAAAATACATGTAATTACATAAAGAAATTCTGGAATTCTGGAAGGATACACCTTTGTGAGTGCATGGGGTATAACCAACAGGGTTAAACTGTTCCCCCCTTCTGATATGTAACTGACGGGGTTAAACTGTTCCCCCTCCTCTTTGCATCTCAGCCAGGCTCTCTGAGTTCCTGATAAGACATTTCTGGGTCGTCTGTTTCTCTGCTGAAGGCCACTTCACTACCAATCAGCTCCCCCCCACCCCCCAATTTGGACATGAGCAATAAGCTGCAAAGTTGGCCTTAGATAAACTTCATGTGTCATAGCCCCCAGCTGTTATATTGCACCCCACTGCACCCCATACATGTTAATTCCTAAAATTGTCCACTTATTGCCAGAAACCTCATGAATTATGCATAAATTCCCTACCCTGAACCCTATAAATGTCCTAAAATCCCCAGATTTGGGGAGCTTGATTTGAGAATTAGTCTCTCAGCTCCTTGTTTGACTACTTGCAATAAAGTCCACTTTCTCAAAGGCCTGGTGTCTCTCAGTTGACTCAAGGGTCCACACCAGGCAGGACCCATTCCCGTGGGGTAATGGGGGGTGGGGAGGGATTGGGGTAAATGGAACAGGGGAGGAGCAAACGTTTTTCCTATATATCTTTAATATTGTTTTAGTTTATGAACCTTCTAATTATATTGTCTATTCAAAAGAATAAACATTTCCTTTAAAATAAACAAAGTATAGCACTTAACCAAATTCAATTACTAATTATAAATTAGAGCTAAAACACTAGTTCTGAACTTTGGCTGCATATTAAAGCCATCTGGAGAGTTTCCAAAAATGCCAGTGCCTGGCCACATCCAAGATCAATTAAGTCAGCATCTCTGGGGCAGGACCAGGCATCAGTCATTTTTTTAAAGCTTTTCAGGTAACTCCATTGCACAGCCAAAGCTGGAAACCACTGAGTTAGACCAAGTGTTAAGAAGTAAAGGTTAGATACTTTTATAAAATGTTTACTCAATAATAGTTTAATTGAACTCTGGTTTTTCATAGCAGAGCTAAGTTGGAAGCACAGTAAAATACTTATTAGAGCCAGAATCCAGTTATGGAATATAAATAGCTGTGATTCTACTTAGCTTTAAAAACAACCCACCAAGTAGGCAGTCTTTGAGTCCCTCCTTTCACTGGTTGGTGACAAAATCGCATGCTAACTTCCAAGGCCCTTTCTACTTCTTTGAATGTCAGGAAGCTGGTTTTCTGCTCTTTCTGCTCTGTCTCCTACTTGGAGTTTCATGCACCTTGGCTGTTGGAGAGCTATGTATACCATTTATTCCCCTTATTATTGGTGCTCAGCTTTTATGAGCATAAAATAATTGGAGGAGCTTGTTATAAATGCACATCCCCTTTTGAACCTTCAGGATTGTGACTCAGTAGTTCCGGCTTGGTGCTCAGGAATGTGAATATTTAGGAAGTTCTTCCAGGTGAATCTGATGCAGGTAGTCCAAGGATCAGATCAGACTATCAGAATGCAGTGGTGTGTTGGAGGTGGCTGTGAGGGCTGATTGTGAAACAGTCAGGGAATTTTCAAGACAGTTGTTAAACCATTGGTAGTTTGAAATTGGCTATGGTTGGAGTATTTATACCATGGAAATTGGCAAAGACTAAGTATCAGGGATTCGTTGTTGTTTTCCTGGAAAGCTAGTTTACCACCACACCAGTGGGCTTAAATCACATTACCTTGGTTCTTGGCCAAATTGTCTATAGGTTTGTTGTTAGTTGGTGTCGAGTCAATTCTAATTTATAGCAACCCCATGTGTTACAGAGTAGATCTGCTTCGCAGAGTTTTCTTGGCTGTAGTCCTTACGGAAGCAGATCGCCAGGCCTTTTCTTCTCTGGTGCTGCTGGATGGCATTGAACCACAAATCTTCAGGTTAGCACAATCTAGTGTAAAACGTTTTCCCTACCTAGAAACCCTTGTCTTAAAGTTTATCTTTTTCTTTTCAACTTTTTTATTTTAAAATAATTATAGGTTCACAGGAAGTTGCAAAACTAGTACAAAGTCCTATGAACCCTTTACCTAGCTTTCTCCAGTGGTGACATCTTATATGACTGTAGAATAAATAATATTAAAAAAAATTTAGGAAATTGACATTGTTACAGTTCAGTTAATTAGACTAAAAGTCTTATTTAGCTTTCACATGCACTCATTTGTGTGTGTGTGTTCGCATGCTGTAAAAATGATGTGACGGTGGCATCTGACCTCCTCTAACTTCACAAGGGGAAAGGAAGATCAAGATCGATAGCCCAAGGCTGATTCCCATGAGGCAGAGGTCAGACATGTCTCCTCTCTCTACCATCTTTACCAATTCTGACACCAGCCGTCCCTCCCACGGAACTCTGTATTTCTCTGCAGGTTTTGATAATTCATTGCAATGGCCACACAGAACTCACAGACAATGCTCACAATTATGGACTTTATTAGGGAAGTAACAGGTTACAATTTAGGTTCAGGAATACTCAGGATGCAGCTCTTCCGTTGGGACTGCTTCTTCTCAGCCGTGCCCGTAGGCACACCTCTCTTTGGCCCTCAGCTTCTGCCCTGCTTGTGGAAATGTCACAAAGCTCTTCTACCTTTGCCGATAAGTGCCCAGAGGCACCCCACTATGCCAGTAAACCTCAGTCTGAAGGCACTCAGCTCTAGCTTCATGGGTTGGCAAAGCTAGCTCCACCAAGTGCTGGGAGGCCCCCCACCCCAACTCAACTTTCTCGCTCTGTGGGCCAGGAAGCCCACCATGTTGTCTCTTGCCAATCTCCTCATTCTGCTGCCTCTGCTGCTGCTGTTTCTCTGCCACTGCTCCTTGCCATCTTGCTGCCTTTAGTGTTATAGCTCTCTCCCTGTCTTCTGGGTAGAGGAGGGTCTCAGCGCAGGGATCCCAGGTCCAAAGGACATGCTCTACTCCTGGTTATCCTTTTTTTGGTGGTGGTGAGATCCTCTTCTTCCCACCTCTCAGAAGGCTTATTTTTCAGCCTAGTGGGATGGCAAAACTGACCATTATCAGCAAGTGGAAATGATTGAGTCCTATCCAATCATTTGGTGGGAGTTACAAGACCATGGCGAGAAAGGCCACACAAAAGCAACCCATCCCACTGCACATGTATAGTTCTATGTGGCTGGATCCTGTGTATAGATTCGTGTGACCATCACCATAATCAAGACACAGAACTATTCCATCATCACAAAGAAACCATCTCGTGCTTTTTGTTTATAGTCACACTTACTCCCCTACTCCCATCCCTGACCCCTGGCAACAATGAATCTGTTCATCTTTATAGTTTTATCATTCTGAGAATGTTAGATAACCTTTAACAAATAGAATTTTTTTTTCTAACACTTATGGAGGCTAAAATTCAGGGTGCCAGCTCTAGGAGAAGGCTTTTTCCCTCTGTCAGCTCTGGAGGAAGGTCCTTGTCTCTTCAGCTTCTGTTTCTTGGTTCCTTGAAGATCTCCATGTGGCTTGACATCTGTCTTTTCCCCACCTCTCCCTGCTCCTTTTATCCCTTGTAAGAGATTCACTCAAGACACACCCTACGCTAATCCTGCCTCGCTAATATAACGGAAGACTAAATTCCAAATGGGATTATATCCACAGGTATAGAGGTTAAGATTTATAACATATATTTTTGGGGGACACAATTCAATCCACAACAGTAACCCTTTGAGGCTGGCTGTTATCATGAAGTATTATGTCCTTGACATCCATCCAACTTGTGTGCATTTATAG
This sequence comes from Loxodonta africana, assembly GCF_030014295.1. Taxonomy (NCBI): domain Eukaryota; kingdom Metazoa; phylum Chordata; class Mammalia; order Proboscidea; family Elephantidae; genus Loxodonta; species Loxodonta africana. The sequence continues at coordinate 80,369,094 of NC_087359.1, read as the reverse complement.
TTTCTTCTTTTTTATTGCTGGGTAGTATTCCCTTATACAGATGCGCCAGAGTTTATTTAGCCATTCACTCATTGAAGGACATTTGGGTTGTTTCCAGTTTTTTGGCTATTATGAACAAAAATGTTATGAACATTTTGTATGAATTTTTGTATGAGCATAAGTTTTCATCATTTCTCTGGGATAAATGCCTAAGAGTGCAATTGCTGGTTGTTATAAGACAGTTTCCAACTATTTTTCATAGTGGCTATGTCATTTTACATTCCTACTAGGAATGTATGAGGATCCAGTATCTCTACTTCCTCTCCAGCACTTGGTATTATCACCATTGTTTATTTTAGCTGTTGTAATAGATATGTGGAAACCCTGGTGGCGTAGTGGTTAAGTGTTACAGCTGCTAACCAAAGAGTCGGCAGGTCGAATCTACCAGGCACTCCTTGGAAACTCTGTGGGGCAGTTCTACTCTGTCCCATAGGGTCGCTATGAGTCGGAATCAACTCGACAGCAGTGGGTTTGGCTTTTTGGGTTTGTAATAGATATGCGGAGATATCTCATCACTGTTTCAATTTGCATTTCCCTAATGAGCACTACCACTGTGTGTCTATCAGTTTGTTGTACTATGGTGGCTTGCCTGTTGCTGTGAGACTGGAAGCTTTGCCCCTGGTATTTCAAATACCAGTGGAATCATCCTTAGCAGACAGATTTCAGCAGAGCTTCCAGGTTAAGAAAGACTAGGAAGAAGGACCTGGCAGTCTACTTCTGAAAAAAATTGGCCAGTGAAACCTTATGAATAGCAGCAAAACACTGTCTGATATAGTGCCAGAAGATGAGCCCCTCAGGTTGGAAAGCACTCAAAATATGATGTGGGGCAGAGCTGCCTCATCAGAGTAGAGTCAACTTGATGATACGGATGGAGTCAAGTTTTCGGGACTTTCATTTTCTGATACGGCTCAACTAAAAATGAGAAGAAAAAGCTGTAAACACCCATTAATAATTGGAATGTGGAATGTACAAAGTATGAATCTAGGAAAATTGGAAGTCATCAAAAATGAAGTGGAATGCATAAACATCAATATTCTAGGCATTAAACCAAACCAAACCCGTTGTCTTCAAGTCGATTCCAACTTATAGCAACCCTAAAGGACAGAGTAGAACTGCCCCATAGAGTTTCCAAGAAGCACCTGGTGGATTCAAACTGCTGACCTTTTGGTTAGCAGCCATAGCACTTAACCACCACTCCACCAGCGTTTCCATTCTAGGCATTAGTGGGCTGAAATGGACTGGTATGGGCCATTTTGAATCAGACAATCATATTGCCTACTATGCCAGAATGACAAATTGAAGAGGAATGGCTTCTCATTCATTGTCCAAAAGAATATTTCTAGGTCTATCCTGAAGTACAACGCTGTCAGTGATAGGATAGTATCCATACGCTTACAAGGAAGATCAGTTAATATGACTATTATTCAAATTTACACACTAACCACTAATCCCGAAGATGAGAGAATTGAATATTTTTATCAACTTGTACTGTCTGAAATTGATCGAACATGCCATCAAGATGCACTGATAATTACTGGTGATTGAAATGTGAAAGTTGGAAACAAAGAAGAAGGATTGGTAGTTGGAAAACATGGCCTAGGTGATAGAAACAATGCCAGAGATCACATGATAGAATTTGACAAGCCCAAAGACTTCTTCATTGCAAATACCTTTTCTCAGCGGTGACAATACACCTTGCTAGATAGAATACACAAGATTCAGATCAACTACATCTGTGGAAATAGAGGAAGGAAAAATTCAATATCATCAGGCAGAACAAAGCTAGGAGCCAACTGTGGAGCAGACCATCAATTGCAAGTTCAAGTTAAAGCTGAAGAAAATTAGAACAAGTCCATGAGAGCCAAAGTATGACCTTGAGTATACCCCACTTGAATTAAGAGGCCATCTCAGAAATAGATTTGAAGTGTTGATCGCTAATGACTGAAGACCAGACAAATTGTGGAATGACATCAACATCATACAAGAAGAAAGCAAGAAGTCATTAAAAAGACAAGAAGGAAAGAAAAGGCCAAAATAGATGTCAGAAGAGACTCTGAAACTTGCTGTTGAATGTAGAGTAGCTAATGTGAAAAGAAGAAACGATGAAGTAAAAGAGCTGAACAGAAGATTTTAAAGGGTGGCTTGAGAAGAAAAAGTTAAGTATTACAATGACATGTCCAAAAACCTGGAGATAGAAAATCAAAAGGGAAGAGCACATTCAGCATTTCTCAAGCTGAAAGAACTGAAGAATAACTTCAAGATTCTAGTTGTAATATTGAAGGATTCTATGGGGGGAAATATTAAATGATGCAGAAATCATCAAAAGAAGATGGAAGGAATACACAGAGCCACTGTACCAAAAAGAATTGGTTGACTTCCAACCATTTCAGGAGGTAGCATATGATCAAGAGCTAATGGTACTGAAGGAAGAAACTCCAAACTACACTGAAGGCATTGGGAATGAACAAGCCTCCAGGAACTGATGTAATACCAGTTGAGATGTTTCAATAAACGGATGCAGTGCTGGAGGTGCCCACTCATCTATGCCAAGAAATTTGAAGAAGCTACCTGGCCAACTGACTGGAAGAGATACATATTTGTGCCCATTTCAAAGAAAAGTGATCTGACAGAATTTGTAAATTATAGAACAATAATATTAACATCACACAAAAGTAAAATTTTGCTGAAGATCATTGAAAAACTGTTGTTACACTACATTGACAGGAACTGCCAGAAATTCAAGCTGGGTTCAGAAGAGGATGTGGAATGAGGGATATCATTGCTGATGTCAGATGAATCTTGGCTGAAAGCAGAGAATACCAGAAAGATGTTTACCTGTGTTTTATTACCTATGCAAAGACATTCAATTGTGTGAATCATAACAAACTATGGATAACATTGTGAAGAATGAGCATTCGAGAACACGTAATTGAACTCTTGGGGAATCTGTACATAGACCAAGAGGCAGACGCTCGAACAGAACAAGGAGGTACTGCATGGTTCAAAGTCAAGAAAGGTGTGTGTCATGGCTGTATCCTTTCACCATACCTATTCAATATGCATACTTACAAAATAATTCAAGAAGCTGGGCTATATGAAGAAGAACAAGGCATCAGGATTGGAAGAAGACTTGTTAGCAACCTGCATTACGAAGATGACACAGCCTGGCTTGCTGAAAGTGAAGAAGGCTTGCAACACTTACTGATGAAGATCAAAGACCACAGCCTTCAGTATGGATTACACCTTAACATAAAGAAAACAAAAATCCTCATGACTGACCAATAAACATCATGATAAATGGAGAAAAGATTGAAGTTGTCAAAAATTTCAATTTGTTTAGATCCGCAATCAACGCTTATGGAAGCAGCAGTCAAGAAATCAAACAATGCACTGCATTGGGCAAATCTGCTGCAAAAAGGCCTCTTTAAAGTGTTAAAAAGCAAAGATGTCACTTTGAGGACTAAGGTGCACCTGACCAAAGCCATGGTGTTTTCAATCGCCTCATATGCATGTGAAAACTGGACAGTGAATGAGCAAGACTGAAGAATTGAAGCCTTTGAACTATGGTGTTGGTGAAGAACGTGTGAATGGTCTGCCAGAAGAATGAAAAAATCTGTCTTGGAAGAAGTACAGCCAGAATGCTCCTTAGAAGCAAGGATGGCAAGACTTTGTCTCACATACTTTGGACATTTTCAGGAGGGACTAGTCCCTGGAGAGGGATATCATGCTTGGTAGAGGGTCAGCGAAAAAGAGGCAGACTCTCAAAGAGATGGATTGACACAGTGGCTGGAACAATGGGCTTGAGCATAACAACAATTGTGAGAATGGTGCAGGATGGGACAGTGTTTTGTTCTGTTGTACATAGGGTCACTATGAGTTGGAAGTGACTCTATAGCACCTAAGAACAACAACAACAACATTGGCTACTGGCATTTAACCTCTTTACATATGCTTATTTGCCATCTGTATCTTCTCTTTGGGAAACCCTGGTGGCGTAGTAGTTAAGTGCTAGGGCTGCTAACCAAAGAGTCAGCAGTTCCAATCCGCCAGAGGCTCCTTGGAAACTCTGTGGGGCAGTTCTACTCTGTCCTATAGGGTCGCTATGAGTTGGAATCGACTCGACGGCATGGGTTTTTTTGGGGGTTATCTTCACTTTGGTGAAGCGTCTGTTCATTTCTTTTGCCCGTATTCTAATTGCAGAGTTTTTTTGTTTTTCCATTGAATTTTAAGAGTTATTTAAAATATATTTTAGATTTAAGTCCTTTGCCAGATCTACGGTTTGCAAATATTTTCTCCTCACTAGTAGCTTGTCTTTTCATCCTCTTAGCAGGTTGTTTTTTTCTTTTTTGCAGAAAAAAAGTTTTAAGTATGAAGAAATTCAATTTATCATTTGTACTTTGGTGTCATGTCTAAGAAATCCTTAGCTTAGCTTTAGTTGTATTTTTATATCCTTTGTCATTTTAAAAATGACTGTCAAGAAAGAGACATGTTCAGGTATTTGCTACATTTGTTTTAAGAATCCTGTGGCTCCACTGCCTGTGGTATCATTCAGGATCTCCTGTACGAAATCCCAGGCAAACGACGTCTTTTTAGGTCAGGGCTTCTCAGACTGTAACGTGCACATTGATCTCCTGAAAGCTTATTAAAATGCAGATGCTGATTCAGTAGGTCTGGGATCGGCTTGAGATATTTCATTTCTAGCAAGCTTCCAGTTGATGCTAACAAGGATAGTCCAACCACATTTTGAGGAACAAAGTTTTAGAATTCAGTGTTCTTCTGATATCTGATGTCTTAGCACTGGTGTAACAAAAAATTTCACAAGTGGGTGGTATAAAAGAGCAGAAATTTATTATCTCACTGTTCTGGAGGCTAAAAGTCCAAATCAGGGTCTTGGCTGAGTTGATTCCTTCTGTGGGACTCTCCCCTTGTTTCTGGCCGCAGCCAGCTATCCCTGGTATTGCTTTGTTTATAGACAGGTCCCCGCACAGCATCTGCCTTTCCCTATGCAGCTGCCTCTGTGTCTATTCAGAAATGATTAGGTTTAGGATCCGTCCTTCTCTGGCACGGTCTCATTAATGTAACAAAAGAAAACCTTATTTCCAAACAGGGATTAGGACTTCAGCATGACTTTTTGGGGGACTCAAATCATTTCATAACATCCTGTAATTGAAACTTTGTAACAAGTTGCATATCCTTTTTCACCAGGGAGATGAAGACCTCGGTTTTAAGCACAATTGTAACGCACAAGCTGACTTATGTTTGGCATTTTTGTGTCTTATTTTCCTTGGTTTCTAATTTCTATTTTTATTACTGTAAAATACATTTTTTTTGAATGTTCTCAAAACTTTTCTAGAACAAGGTGGACTAGAAACGAAAACAAATGATGAAAGTTGAGAGAGCAAATTTTCCTGCCCGTGTACGCAGTATACATCCTGTGATTGTGTGTCTCCAGTCAGGAAGTGGTTTCTTCCACTTATGCTTTCCATCATGTTTCTCTGTAAATGTGTCTCTAAGTCGTTTTTTACATATGTGAATGCCCTGCTTCTCCCAGCTGATGACAAGTTTTCTAGTCCAGGGAAGCTATCTTTTGTTTCTTTTTCTACAAAATCCCATTGATCCCAGAACACTTGTGGTCGCACAGGGCGGAGGAGGTGGCGGTTGGCGGAGAGAGTGGGGTGGAAGCAACTCTCTCTAGGGAGCAGCACAGCCTCGTGCTCAGCACGTGCCTGGGGCTTTGCTTTGACCAGTTGTGTGGTGCTACAGCTGTGCGGTGCTACAGTTGCTCCAAAGTCAGGGACGTAGGGAGAGTAAGTAGCACCCAGGCTCAGTCTCTGAATTGTGACACCCCTGCCAATTTCAAGAAGAACAGATGTTGATAGTGGCATTGAAAATGAGAAGCCAAGCGTACCTGTGGCCCACTGGCGATTTCCCACAGCTTCCCTGTCCCAGGGGCAGGCAGGCTCCGCAGGCACCAGGGCTGAGGAGGCAGTAGTCATGGTGTGAGCAATGCCTCCGGGCTGGCGAATCTCTCTGGCAGACACCAAAAGCCATGGTGGCAACAGAGAACAGGGCATGGGCTTTCTGCAGCTCGAGTCCTGCATAGTTCAGTCTTGGACGTCACCTCCTCTGACAGTGTCACCTGGTAGGGTGTGCGCTCCCTGCACCCTCCTAGTGATGCCACTGGCACCCCTTGGACTTGCGCCTGGGGGCAAGGTCCCCCCTCTGACTGCCCCCCTGCCTTGCTGAACCTCTGCCCAAAGCTTGTTATGATTGCTGGCCTGAGAGACCAGTCCTGAAGGGCGAGAGCTCTGTGTACAGAAGGGCAGGGAATTACATTCTAACATCCAGGAGTTTCTCAAGATTGTAAAACATCCCTTCCACCAGCAGAGGCAGGAGGTGTGGGAATTAGTGTCATGGTCGGATGGGACAGAGTGACTGACGTTTTCTTGAATGGTAGACAACTTGGCACCACAGCCAGCATGTGGTCAGAGGTCTCAAGGAGACGAGGATGCAGGATGACCTAGGCATGGATTTCTGGGATTGGAGTTGATCTGAGACAGAGCTGCTCTGCCTGGGGCCAGCACTCCCATTCTGGCTTCCCACCTCCGCTGATCCTGAACCTCAGGAGCATGGGCTCAGGCTGAGAGAACAGAGAGGCGCTTGCCCCACCCGTCAACTTAGTGCAGCCCTCCCTAAGGAGTCACACTCCTTAGCCTCATCGTGAGACCTATGAATCATAACAGTCTGATCTTCAACTGATGATGAGGATGGTACAGGACCGGGCAGCATTTCATCCTATTGTGCACGAAATTGCCATGAGTCAGGGCCAACCCCATGGCAGCTAACAACAGTAATAATAAGCCTTATCATTCTATTCTCTTCATTTGTACTTCTCTGCCTTTGGGACCAGTGCAGTGGTTCTCTTACCGCTCTCTTTGTGCCTAGTCTCTTCTCCTTCCTATGCACGCTCCATATTTCTAGTGGAGTAATGGGTCTGAAGGGCGACTTTGGCCAGGCCAAACGCTTCCAGTCCTTTAGAGCTGCTGTGATGAGACCCAAACTCCTTAGTTTGGCTTATAAGCTCCTTTGACTTTAAAGCCCCAATTGCCTGTCTGCTTCTACCATCCTTCTTGACCTCCCCCCGTTCCCACACACCCTGTTCTCCAGACACACTGAGCAAGGTGTGGCCTGTATATGTCTTAAGCTTTTTCTCTTCTCTGGGTCTTCCCATGGGCTCTGTCCGTGGTCTAGAGTGCCGTTTCCTCCTTGGTTTCCTAGATGGCTCATAATTATTTTAGCCTTTCCTAAAACATCTCATCCTCCAAAAAGATTCCCTGGAGCTGATCTGACGTAGAGCTGATGAGGGGTACACCTTTGTGTTTCCTCAGCATCACATGGAAACCTTGGTCTTGGCACTGATCTCACCGCCTTGTAATCGTCTGTGAGCGTCTTTGTCTGCCCTGGTGACCAGAGTCCATGACCATCTCGCATCCGTGTAAGTTAACTGCTGTCCAGAGTTTACGCCCTGAGATTTCTCCAACAATAAATCATTGCAATCTAAATTGCTGGTTTAGGATGCGATGGTTCAGGGGGCCCACTGCAGAGCAGGGATGCTAAAAAGGCACGAAGTATAGAGTTTAGGGATTAACCTCTTCACTTCCCTGGGTGGAAATAAGAGATAAAAAAAAAAAAAAAAGGCAAAACCAAACCATCCAGTCGGCATGGGGTTGACTCCAATTATTGCCAGTTCCATGTGTGTCAGAGCAGAGCCGTGCTCCGCAGGGTTTTCAGTTGCTGATTTTTCAGAAGTAGATCACCAGGCCTTTCTTCTGAGGCACCCCTGGGGGGATTTAACTGTCAACCTTCTGGTTAGCAGCCATGTTCATTAACCGCTTGCACTGGGGTTCCCAGTAAGGGATCAGATAAGGAAAACAAAAACAAACGAACAAAAAAACCAGAGGCAGTCTCTCCAGAAAGCTCTTCTATAAAGGTCCCTGTCCCTGGGTAAAAGTCAAGAAAAAATGCGAACCTCCTGACATTGGTGTTGGCTGGGTCTCTGGGACTCTGAAAGTGTCGCTACGCTCATTGGGCAAAGCTAATATTGCAAAATCTTTCTTTTAAAACCACCAACTGTGGAAGGCGTGGGGAACAGGGTCTTCCAAGTGGGAGTGCGGGGATGGCTCTCAGTTGCTTCTTATCTTCAGCACCCCTTTTCCTCGAGGGGACTGAGGACTCCGTCCTTGTGTGGGTGTCTCACAGGGGCTTCCTACAGCAAAATCTACAGGTGTGTGATCAGTAATAATACGGTTGGCATGTGCATCTCCTTGGCAACCCTCCAGATTTAGCTCAGGGGTGCAAATGACCTGCAGAGGTTTGAGGCTGTGCCAATCAGTTAGGCTCCTGGAAAAGCTGGCTTTGAAAACCTACGGGGTCATACTTCCACCAGAAATGTTGTCCATGCTGTCACTCCCCACTCCCATCTTCTAATCAACCAGCTGGAGAGATCAAGACAACACGAGGACTCCAGTTTCTGTCTATACCATATAGCAAAGTTTTTTTCTTTTTTAATAGGGAACACCCTCTCTAATTGTTTGGCCATATAAATATTGCATTGGCCCTGGGGTTGTCTGTTTCCTTCTGCCTAGTTGCACAGGCTCATTAGAGCCCGGTGTTGATGCAATCAAGGATGTGGGCTTGCTCCTCACTTAGCTCACGCAGAGGAAAGTGGTTCAATGGCCACTGCCTGAACTCTTAGTGCCAGTTAAGAGTTTTGCAACCTAATCCCAGCCACAACCCCAATCCTGAATCCCTAACCACGCAGAACACACATGTTTGAAGCCCACCGGGGAGAGCAAATAATAATTCCCCCAAATCTACTTTCTTTTCTTGCGGAGGTCAAAGAACATGTCTTGCTGGTTACATGTATGGTATCTAGTGTGGCAGAAAATTCTGATTCCTCTGATGTAGGGCCATGGTGGGTCATAGGCACAGTCACACAAAAATGTAAAAACTGCCTGGCTTTGAAAATCTTACCAAGGGACGTGCACAACCATTTCCCTGTCCCCATTCTTCATCCGTATTCCTCATCACATTGCCTTGGTGGGAGACCAGCTGAGGCTAGACATGGGGTGGGCTTCAGAGACTGGGAGGAGAAGTGAGGTCCAGGGTGAACTTAGGATGTCTGTTTTGTACCTTAAAATGATATCATAATGCACCCATCTCAGGGTCAAAACAACCTAGTCAAAGAGGTGGCATCAAAATATCACGCGTGGCTCTGCGTTCCCTTCCCTCCAGGTGACTGACGCACACCGATGCTGAGAACCAGGGCTGTCTCCCACACTGTAATGTTCATGCAAATCCCCTGGGGTCTCCTTCAAAAGTGAATGCTGATTTCCTAGGTCTGGACTGGGGCATGAAATGCCGCAATTCTGGCAAACTCCCTGTGGTGACCATGCTTCCGGTTCATGGGCCACACTTTGAGGGACGAGGATGCTGAGAGCCTGACAGTGATAATAAACAACCATACGGTGGAAAGGAAGAGCAGAATGTTAGCCAGAGACAAGTGCCCAGGCAGTCCCCGGGTTGCCAACGAGATGCGTTCCTGAGTGCCTTAGATCGAATTGGTAGGTAAGTTGGCTCTTATTTAGCCTAACTTCAGTGCAAGAAAAGGCTCGAAGCCTTGTCAATGATTCAAAAAGCTGCATGTGCAGCAAGTGGGGGTGACTGTGATGAGGAATTCGTTGCAAGTAGGGGTTGGTTCGGTTGTTTCAAAGTGAGGGCAAATTTACATAACTTTAAAGGCGAGGTGAAGTTGTCCATAAATCAGGTGTTGGTAACCCAGGGATTTACTCTAATTGTTTAGTCAAGGGCTGTACATTGCTGCAATCCCACGTAAAAAAAAATGCAGCTGTTCTCAGAGTCTGTTGCGGCATGATACACTTCCCCAGGGCTTTGAAGAAAAGCAGGGGTTTAATCTCCTAAGGGAGTCCCTGGTTGGCACAAACAGTTAACAGGCTCGGCTGCTAACTGAAAGTCTGGAGGTTCGAGTTCACCCAGAGGTGCCTCGGAAGAAAGGCCTGGCAACCTACTTGAGGAAAACCAGCTGTTGAAAACCCTGTGGAGCACAGTTTTACTCTGACGCGCCGGGTCGCCGTGAGCTGGAGTTGACTTGGTGGCAGCTGGGTATCTGGAAGTCCCCCGAGAAATGTACCGGATGATATGAGCCATTATTTCCTGAACTGTGTACTGATGACCACAAAAGGCCTATTTGTTGAATAAGCCTTGGGAATGCCGATTACCGTCAGCCCTGCTGTGGATCTATCATGCACTTCAGCAATAATAAAGGCTCTGAGAAGCCCTGCGGTAAAACAGACAGGTAAACAGTAACTGGTTCCCTTTGCGTAGCCCTCTCTTCCTCAAACTGATACGGCTATGCAACTCCTTTGTCCTCAAAATGATGCTAACTTTCAAAACACCAGATTTCGGTGGGAGGGGGAAATGTTGGCCTGAACCCTCCAGATCTACCTGACCTTGGCAATGAAAGCATTAGATTCTGCTGGCTGGTTCTCGTCAAGGCTGAGTTCCCGTTATTTGCTGAAAGCGCTGTGTTCATTCCTGCCTTCCTCTGTTTGCTTTTGCAGTTTCTTCCCCCTGTGGATAAATCTGTTTAATTTCTTCATGTTCCATGTAGGATTAACTTTGTTGTAACATAATGTTGGTTGTGCATAAAGATTAGCCAGGTCCTTTGAAATGCTGCTGCATCAATCATCCGCAGCTTCCTTGTAGGGGATTAACCGTGCGCAGCTGAGGTTCAGCCAGCGTCACGCGCCCTTGTTGCAACGGGGAAGCTGCTGGGAAGCACTTAACAGTTCTTGGAACCAGGACAGGGCCCTACGAGGGGGCTTCAGGCAACACAGTACAGCTAAAAGGAGAAATCAGTCCAGGGAAATTAAAAAGGTGATGCTTAATCTAATTTTCCATTAGAAAAACAATATGGGTATGGAATGAATGGGCTTCTGTTCAAAAACAGTTTTTATGAGTGGAGAGACGGGGTTATAAGAAAGTGCTTACAAATCAATTAAGAAAGAAAACACACTGTCCCTAGGCTTCTTTCTGTCTCTTTGCTTTACACTGATTTTTTTATTTCTGTTAACGGGAATGGGGTTCGCTTAGCTTTGAAAGTAGAGTGCATACTTCCAATCCACGCGTGTATGCTTCCCTGCATTTCTATTAACTTTTAGAGACCACAATACAATAAGGACTGTATCACCAGAAGAAAATGTAGGGATGAAGAAAGGGGTAAAGTTTGCCCTGGCTTCACTCCTCTGACCACCAGAGCAGCACACACACCTAGTCTAATTGCTCTCCTTTCTTCAGTCTTTCTAAAGCTTTTCCATTCCTCACAGCTGACGACAAGCCCTGAGCTTTGCAGGCCAGCCTGGCTAGCTCTTTCTCCATTAGTGACGGCTTAGTCAGATAGCTCCTCTCACCCCGTTAAACAGCTGTTTTAAAATATTTCGTGTTTTTAGGTCTTATAGACTGTAAGTAAGAGTCTCAAGGAAAAGCTTATCTTTTTTTGTTTTTTTAAATTGCACGGTAAACCACTGGAAGCCTTCTTTTACCACCCCCACTACAGTTTGGGATATTTATTTTAACGTACATGGTGTAATGGAATGAATTGTGCTCCCCCCATAACTGTGGATGTAATCCCATTTGGGAATAGGGTTTTTTTTTGACATGTTAATGAGGTCCTATAAGCTTAGGATGTGGCCTAAAACTAATCACTTCTGAGTTACAAAAGGAGCAGTGTAGACACAGGCAAGCAGGCAGACATGGGAGAAGACAGAGGCCACATGAAAATCACCGAGGAATTTAGAAATACTGGGGCTACAGAGGCTGAGGAAAGAACAGACAGAGAGCGAGTCTTCCTCTAAGAGCTGGTGCGCTGGATTTGGACTTTTAGTCTCCTAACTGTGAGAAAATAAGTTTCTGTTTGTTAAAGCCTCCCACTTTTGGTATTTCTGTTACAGCAGCACTAGGAATCTGATATGCATCGGGTTATGCTGTACACGTGGTTCTTTACGTTGTTTTTTGTGTCCCCACCTGGTAATAGATCTTAAAGATATTTGCATGTTCGCACACAGAGATCTAGTTGTTTTCTTTTTAACCAGTACATGGGATTCTCCTGTATGGGTGTTCCATTAAATATTTCAAAACTGTTTTTCTATTGAATGACTTCTAAGTTGTTTATAAATGGTATTTTTTGCATCTTTTATAACCCTCAAAGTGTTTCGTGTGCTACTGCAATATGTTGGTCGGTTGGTTGGTTGCCTCAGGTGAAGGTTTGGCAGACGTCTATGTGGTACTAAAACCACCAGGAAAGCTGCAGGGCCACAGTGAGTTAAACCAGTCAAGTGGTCTTGTAAGGATTAAAAACAAAAAAAGAACCTAACCAGTTGGCACCAAGCTGACTCTGACTCATGGCTACCTCCTCTATGTTCTCAATGGCTGCTTTTTCTGAAGTAGATCACTAGGCCTTTCTTCCCAGGTACTTCTGGGTGGACTCAAACCTCCCAACTTTTGGTTGGCAGCAGAGTGCATTAACCCTTTCTACCACTCAGAGACTCACCTTGTGAAGAGAAGACAGCTTAGATGGTAATAATGGTGTTGGTGATGGTGATGATGGTTACAGACTCTCCCCCTCTATATTCTCTCCCTCTGTTATTTCTCCCCCTTTGTATTTTTTGGGTGTTAGGAAATGCAGGTAAAAAAAGGCTGGTGTTCTGACTAGAAAGGAAGAAGAGCAGGCATGTCAGTGACTGCGATTTGTGAGGTCCTCATGTGGTCTCACCACAAAATTACACAAATACTGGGTTACACCTTGGAAGTCACCACCCATCTGGCACACTGGAGTGGCTTGCATGTTGCCACAATCCTGGAAGCTATGCCACAGTGTCACCTATGGTGGTCAGGTTTCAGCAAATCTTCCAAGCTAAGATAGACTAGGAAGAAAGGCCTGGTTATCTACTTCTAAAAATTAGCCAATAAAAACCGTATCGGTCACAACAGAAGATTGTCAATATAGTGCTGAAAGGTGAGCCCCTAGTTTAGAAGGCTCTCAAAATGCACAGTAGCCCAGCAATGGACTTGAGAGTACCAACAATTTTGGGGATGACACAGGACCAGGCAGTGTTTTGTCCTGTTATATGAGCTGACTCAATGGTAACTAACAAAACTACCTTAGAAGAGAGGAAGTGTAGTTCACCCCTCTGATACAGGCATGGTCACATCAGAGCATGAGCAGAGAGTTCACTATATCAAAAGACAGGGTAGTTCTGAGCAATGGGTAGCTTGGGAATGGGAGTTTATTTAGATGCCCAGGATGTCTTCCCAGGTACTGCAGGGAAGACAGCCTGGGCATCTAAATAAACTTTTTACAAGGATTGCTGCTCAGTCTTCTGGTCCTCAATGCAGCTTTTGTGCAACCGTGTAGCAGCTGCTGAGCTCATCTGAGAAATGACTAGTGCAGGATGGAACCTTTCTAGAATAGAGTACACATTACATGTGGGTTAGTGAGTTGCTCACACTACACTGAAGGTTCATTAATGAACTAAAAAGAGGAGGCAGGAGGCAACAGGGAACAGCAGGGGCAGTCCAATGATGACTAGAAATGAACGCTAAGCCAGATCAGGGCAGCAAATTCCTGGGAGTGGTAGAGGTCGTGCCTGGGTTGGACAGTGCCTGAAAAAATTTAGGACTTGTAGCTTTGGAATGAAAAATTGAAAGAGGAATGGCGTCACATTCGTTGTCAAAAAGAACATTTCAAAATCTATCCTGAAGTACAACACTGTCAGTGATAGGATGATATGTATGTGCTTACAAGGAAGACCAGTTAATACAACTATTATTCAAATTTACACACCAACCACTAAGGCCAAAGATGAAGAAATAGAAGATGTTCACCAGCTGCTGCAGTGTGAAATTGACCAAACATGCAATCAAGATGCATTGATAATTACTGGTGATTGGAATGCAAAAGTTGGAAACAAAGAAGGATCAGTAGTGGGAAAATATGGCTTTGGTGATGGAAATGCTTCCAGAGATTGCATGATAGAATTTTGTTAAGACCAACAACTTCTTCATTTCAAACACCTATTTTCAACAACCTAAACAGCAACTACACACATGGACCTCTCTGGATGAAATACACAGGAATCAAATTGACAATATCTGTGGAAAGAGATGAAGGAGTAGCTCAATATCATCAGTCAGAATGATTGCAGAACAGACCATCAATTGCTCATCTGCAAGTTCAAGCTGAAGCTGAAGAAAATTGGAGCAAGTCCATGAGACCCAAAATACAACCTTGAGTATATTCCACCTGAATTTAGAGACCATCTCAAAAATAGATTTGATGCACTGAACAGTAATGATGAAGACCAGATGAGTTGTGGATGACTTCAAGGACATCATATGTGAAGAAAGTGGTCATTAAAAAGAAAGAAAAGACAAATGGATGTCAGAAGAGACTCAGACACTTCTCTTGAACATAGAATAGCTAAAGTGAAAGGAAGACATGATGAAGTAAAAGAGCTAAACAGAAGATTTCAAGGGGCAGCTTGAGAAGACAAAATATTATAATGAAATTTGCAAAGACCTGGAGCTAAAAAATGAAAAGGGAAGAACATTTCCCAAGCTGAAAGAATTGAAGAAAAAAATCCAAGCCTAGAGTTGTAATATTGAAGGATTCTACAGGGAAAATATTGAATGACACAGGAAGCATCAAAAGAAGATGGAAGAAATACAGAGAGTCACTGTACCGAAAAGAATTGGTTGACATTCAACATTTCAGGAGGTAGCATATGATCAAGAGTTGATGGAACTGAAGGAAGAAGTCCAAGTTGCACTGAAGGCACTGATGATAAACAAGGCTCCAGGAACTGACAGAATACTAATAGAGATGTTTCAGTAAATGGATGCAACACTGGAGATGCTCATCCTCTATGCCAAGAAATTTAGAGGACAGCTGGTTGGTCAGCCCACTGGAAGAAATCCACATTTGTGCCCATTCCAAAGAAAGGTGATTCAACAGAATGTGGAAATTATCGAACAATATCATTAATATCACATGCAAGTAAAATTTTGCTGAAGATCATTCAAAAACTGCTGTAGCAGTACATTGTCAAGGAACTGTTAGAAATTCAAGACTGATTCAGAAGAGGAAGTGGTCAGATGGATCTTGGCTGAAAGCAGAGAATACTAGAAAGATGTTTACCTGTGTTTTACTGACTATGCAAAGGCATTTGGCTGTGTGGATCATAACAACTTATGAATAATGTTGCAAAGAATGGAAATTCCAGAACACATAGTTGTGCTCATGAGGAAATTGACCAAGAGGCAGTTGTTCAAACAGAACAAGGAGATACTGCATGGTTTAAAGTTAGGAAAGGCGTGCACCAGGGTTGCATTTTTTACCATACTTATTTAATCTGTAGGGAGCCCTGGTGGCACAGTGGTTAAAGTGTTCAACTGTTAACTGAAAGGCAGGTGGTTCGAAACCACCAGCAGCTCTGTGGGATAAAGATGTGGCAGTCTGCTACTATAAAGATTCACAGCCTTGGAAACCCTACGCGGTTGCTGTGAGTTGGAACTGACTCAAGGGCAGTGGGTTTTTGATATTCAATCTGTGTGCTGAGCAAACAATCCAAGAAGCTGGACTATATGAAGAAGAACACAGCATCAGTATTGGAGGAAGATTCATTAATAACCTTCAATACGCAGATGAAACACTTTGCTTGCTGAGAGTGAAGAGGACTTGAAGCACTTACTGAGGAAGATCAAAGACTTCAGTACGGATTAAACTTCAACATAAAGAAAACAAAAAATCATGTTAAACGGAGAAAAGTTTATAGTTGTCAAAGATTTCATTTTACTTGGATTTACAACCAATGCCTATGAAAGCAGCAGTCAAGAAAACAAACAACATATTGCATTGGGCAAATCCACTGCAAAAAAAAAAAAAACTGCAAAAGACCCCTTTAATGTGTTGAAAAGCAAAGATGTCACTTTGCAGACTAAGGTATGCCTAACTCAAGCCATGGTATTTTCTATCATCTCATATGCATTCAAAAGCTAGACAATAAGTAAGGAAGACCAAAGAAGAATTGATGCCTTTGAATTATGGTGCTGGCAAAGAGTATTGAATATGCTATGGACTGCTGGAAGAATGAACAAGTCTATTTTGGAAGAAGTACGGCCAGGGTGCTCTTGCGAAGGGAGAATGGCAAAATCTCGTCTCATGTACTTTGGACTTGTTATCAGGAGGGACCAGTCCCTGGAGAAGGGCATCATGCTTGCTGAGTTAGAGGGTCAGTGAAAATTCACCTTGATGAGAAGGATTGACAGTGACTGCAACAATGGGTTCAGACATAGCAAGGACTGTGAGGATGGTGCAGGACCAGGCAGTGTTTCATTCTATTGAACATAGGGTTGCTATGAGTCATGAGTCAGAATCCACTCAACTGAATCCAACAACAACAACAAGCTTTGATTGCTGAGGCTTTGGTGGTTCAGTGAGAGACTTCCTGTCTTCCATGCAGAGACGTGGGTTCCATTTCTGGCTAATCCACCTCATGTGTAGCCACTACCGTCTGTCAGAGAGACGTGTTTATCGCTATGATCCTGAACAGGTTTCAGTGGAGCTTCCAGACTAATACGAGCTAGGAAGAAAAGCCTTGTGATCTGCTTTTGAAAATCAGCCAATGAAAACCATATGGATTACAAATGGTTCAATCCGTCACTGATAATGGGGATGGTGCAGGGCTGGGCAGCATTTTGTCCACTTATGCATGGGATCACCAAGACTTTTTGGAAGCTAACAACAACAACATCAACAGCTTTGGATGCTAAAACGTTAACAAGGGCTGGGCTGCAGGGAAAAGATGCCAGGATGCCTTTGTCTACCTTACCTTGGCTGGTGTTGTGTCTCTTTGTCCAGCAACATAGTTAAGGTGCA
Organism: Loxodonta africana; assembly: GCF_030014295.1. Lineage (NCBI taxonomy): Eukaryota > Metazoa > Chordata > Mammalia > Proboscidea > Elephantidae > Loxodonta > Loxodonta africana. The sequence goes on along the minus strand of NC_087359.1, from coordinate 80,352,041 downwards.
GCTAAGCTCAGTGGCATCATGAACAATAGGTTCTCCTGTAATAAGGAACTTCGGAAGTGTGGGATGGCTAAGGATAATAGCTTTGTGGGCAGGTACCAATTCACATAAATCATCTACATTGTGTTTTCACAAGAGATTTGGCTTTTTTTGGGACACAACAAACGGACACACTCCAGCCCCTAACTTGTTGCTACAAGCAATTTTTAAATATGCTTTTATAATGATGATTTCTGGGAGCAGCCAAGCTTGTTTCCTTTCTTTTGCATAGAGTAACCCCAAAACTTACTTCCTATTATTCCTGACTTTCTTCCTATTTATTGATAACTCCTCAGTACACAGCCCAGAGTGAAACAGAAATACAATGAAAGTTTTTCAAATAATGGGATTTTCATGTATACGCTTCTGGGATAATGGCCCCAAATAATTTGCCCCTGGGAGCAAATTAGCTGCAAAGGTTTGCACCAGTGATCTGGATTTCCTGCTGCATTTGCTTTGAAAGAGCAAATGCATGTGAATTGAAGCTGCTCTGTAGAGTTGCTCTTTGTGTATGTCCTGCCTTAATCACCTGGATTGACTCTGAAAGCACAGAGGACGCAGTTCACTGCCGAGCATTTCCCAGCGATGTGCCTTTCCTGTGATGGTGTATAATTAATCACCTCTGGGCAAGGCAAACAAGGCACAGTGGCTTTTAAAGACACTGTCAGTCTTTCTTCTTCTCTTCCTGTCTTGTTCTTCTCAGAAGAATCCGCTGCTCTGGGCTGATTTTTCCCGCTCCAAGCCTAATGTAGCTTCGTTGACAGCATCTTTGAACCCTCTCCTCTGGGAGCAAAGGCTGAGTCACAGACAAAAGATTGCTCTTAGCTGCCATTGGGTCGGCTCCTGCTCCTGGTGACCTTATGTACAATAGAACGAAACGTTGCCCAGCCCTGTGTCATTTTCCCAATCACCAGCATGTTTGAGTGCACTGTGGCTGTTGTGCCAATCTATCTTACCGAGGGTCTCCCTTGCCCCTGCTGGCCCTCGTCTTCACCAAACATGATCTCTTCTCTAGCGATTGATCCCTCCTGATGATATGACCAAAACAAGCAAGTTGGACAATGTTCTGTTATGATCCATAAGGTTTTCATTGGCTAATTTTCAGTAGATAGGCAGGCCTTTCTTCCTAGTCCATCGTACTTTGAAAGCTCCACTGAGAGGTGACTTTGCTGGTATTTGAAATACCGTGGCATAGATCCCAGCATCATAGCAACACACAAGCCACAACAGTATGACAAACAGATGAATAATGGGGACAAAAGATACAAGGAAGAAATAAATGCAGTGGTCTGAATCAGCACACACACACATGTCTCTGCACCTCCTAGCTTCTTTCAATTCCCTTTTACCTTCCTTTTCTACTTGTACCCAACAATGGTGCCCCTTTATACAACACCCCTTTCAGATGTCCAGAGCCGACCTGGTAATGACACCCTCGGCCAGGAAGAATACTGCTGTCAGGCATATATATTGCCTCAGCGCACCCAGAAAAGTTCTGTTCCCTGGTAAGAGAATTCAGAGAACCAGTGAGAAGACTGGGAAGACTTAGGAGCAGGGATGAAGGTAGGTCACCTTTATTTTATTTTATTTTCTTATAAATATGTGTTTATAGATTTTGACCTGGTTGCCATCAGCACAGGTAAGCTATTACATGTTCTTTTTTTTTTCTTATTGTGCTTTAACTGAAAGTTTAAAAATCAAGTCAGTCTCTCATACAAAAATTTACATACAACTTGCTGTATACTTCTAACCGCTCTCCACCTAATGAGGCAGCACACTCCTTTCCTCTGCTCTCTCTTTAGTGTCCATTCCTCCAGCTTCTGACCCCTCTGCCCTCTCATCTCCCCTCCAGACAGGAGATACCCACATAGTCTCATGTGTCTACTTGATCCAAGAAGCTCACTCTTCACTGGTATCATAATCTATCCCATAGTCCAGTCCAATCCCTGTCTGAAGAGTTGGCTTTGGGAATGGTTCCTGTCTTGGGCTAACAGAAAGTCTGGGGACCATAACCACAGGAGTCCTTCTAGTCTCAGTCAGACCATTAAGCCTGGGCTTTTTACGAGAATTTGGGGTCTGCATCCCATTGTTCTCCTGATCCCTCAGGGGTTCTCTGTTGTGTTCCCTGTCAGGGCAGTCATCCGTTGTAGCCAGGCACCCTGTAGTTCTTCTGGTCTCAGGCTGATATAGTCTCTGGTTTATGTGGCCCTTTCTGTCTCTTGGGCTCGTAATTATCTTGTGTCTTTGGTGTTCTTCATTCTCCTTTGCTCCAGGTGGGCTGAGACCAATGGATGCATCTTAGATGACCGCTTGCTAGTGTTTAAGACCCCAGACGCCACTCTCCAAAGTGGGCAGCAGAATGTTTTCTTAATAGATTTTATTATGCCAATTGACTTAGATGTCCCCTGAGACCATGGTCCCCAAACCCTGTCCCTGTTACGCTGGCCTTTGAAGCATTCAGTTTATTCAGGAAACTTCTTTGCTTTTGGTTTAATCCAGTTTTGCTGACCTCTCCTGTATTCTGTGTTGTCTTTCCCTTCACCTAAAGTAGTTCTTATCTACTATCTAATTAGTGAATACCCCCTCCCTCCCTCTCTCCCTTCCTTACTCCCCCCTCTCGTAGCCATCAAAGAGTATATTCTTCTCTGTTCAAACTATTTCTCCAGTTCTTATAATAGTGGTCTTATACAATATTTGTCCTTTTGCAACTGAGTAATTTCACTCAGCATAATGCCTTCCGGATTCCTCCATATTATGAAATGTTTCATGGATTCATCACTGTTCTTTATCAATGCATAGTATTCCATTGTGTGAATATACCATAATTTATTTATCCATTCATCTGTTGATAGGCACCTTGACTGCTTCCATCTTTTTGCTATTAGAAACAGTGCTGCAGTGAACATGGGTGTGCATATATCCGTTCATGTAAAGGCTCTTATTTCTCTAAGATATAGTCCAAGGAGTGGGATTGCTGGATCGTGTGTTAGTTATATTTCTAGCTTTTCAAGGAAGCGCCAAATCCATTTCGAAAGTGGTTGTACCATTTTACATTCCTACCAGAAGTGTGTAAGTGTTCCAGTCTCTCCACAACCTCTCCAACATTTATTATTTTGTGTTTTTTGGATTAAAGCCAGCCTTGTTGGAGTGAGATGGAATCTCATTGTAGTTTTGATTTGCATTTCTCAAATGGCTAATGATCGTGAGCATTACATCATGTATCTGTTCGCTACCTGAATGTATTCTTTAGTGAAGTACCTGTTCATATCTTTTGCCCGTTTTTTAATTGCGTTATTTGTCTTTTTGTAGTTGAGTTTTTGCAGTATCATGCAGATTTTAGAGATCGAGCACGAATCAGAAATGTCATAGCTAAAAACATTTTCCCAGTCTGTAGGTAATCTTTTTATTCTTTTGCTGAAGTCTTTGGATGAGCGTACGTGTTTGATTTTTAGGAGCTCCCAGTTATCTAGTTTCTCTTCTGCATTGTTAGCAATGTTTTGTATACTCTTCATGCCATGTATTAGGGCTCCTAACATTGTCCTTATTTTTTCTTCCATAATCTTTATCGTTTTAGATTTTATATTTAGGTCTTTGATCCATTTTGAGATTTTTTTTTTTTTTTTTGCATAGTGTGAGGTATAGGTCTTGCTTCCTTTTTTTGCAGGTAGATATAAAAATTTTTTTTTTATCTAGGTTTGCCAGCACTATTTGTTAAAAAGGCTATCTTGTCCCCATTTAACTGATTTGGGGACTTTGTCAAATATCAACTGCTCATATGTGGATGGATTTATGTCTGGATTCTCATTTTTTTCCATTGGTCCATGTATCTGTTTTTGTACCAGTACCAGACTGTTTTGACTACTGTGGCAGTATAATAGGTTCTAAAATCAGGTAGAGTGAGGCCTCCCACTTTGTTCTTCTTTTTCAGTAATGCTTTACTTATCTGGGGCCTCTTTCCCTTCCATATGAAGTTGGTAATTTGTTTCTCCATGTCACTAAAAAATGTCCTTGGAATTTGGATCGGAATTGCATTGTATCTATAAATCCCTTTTGGTAGAATAGACATTTTTACAATGTTAAGTCTTCCAATGCACGAGCAAGGTATGTTTTTCCACTTATGTAGGTCTCTTTTGGTTTCTTGCAGAAGTGTTTGGTAGTTTTCTTTGTGCAAGTCTTTTACATCTCTGTTTAGATTTATTCCTAAGTATTTTATCTTCTTGGGGGCTACCATAAATGGTATTGATTTGGTGATTTCCTCTTCAGTGTTCTTTTTGATGGTGTAGAGGAATCCAACTCATTTTTGTATGTTTAAGTTGTATCCTCATACACTGCTGAACTCTTCTATTAGCTTCAGTAGTTTTCTGGAGGATTCCTTAGAGTTTCCTGTGTATAAAATCATGTTATCTGCAAATAGAGGTACTTTTACATCTTCCTTGCCAGTCTAGATCCCCTTTATTTCTTTACCTAGCCTAATTGCTCTGGCTAGGACCTCCAGCACAATGTTGAATAAGAGTGGTGATAAAAGGCATCCTTGTCTGGTTCTCGATCTCAGGGGGAATGTTTTCAGAGTCTCTCCATTTAGGATGATGTTGGCTATTGGCTTTGTATAAATGCCCTTCATTATGTTGAGGAATTTTCCTTCTATTCCTATTTTGCTGAGAGTTTTTATCATGAATGGGTGTTGAACTTTGTCAAATACCTCTTTTTCATCAATTGATTATATTGTGTGATTCTTGTCTTTTGTTTTATTTATATGATGGATTACATTAATTGTTTTTCCAATGCTGAACCATCCCTGCATACCTGGTATGAATCCCACTTGGTCATGGTGAATTATTTTTTGGATATGTTGTTGAATTCTATTGCCTAGAATTTTGTTGAGGATTTTTGTGTCTAAGTTCATGAGGGATATAGGTTTATAATTTTCTTTTTTTATGGTGTCTTTACCTGGTTTTGGTATCAGGGATATGCTGGCTTCATGGAATGAGTTTGGGAGTATTCTCTCCTTTTCTATGCTCTGAAATACCTTTAGTAGTGGTGTTAACTCTTCTTTGAAAATTTGGTAGAACTGTGCAGTGAAGCCATCTGGGCCAGGGCTTTTTTTTTGCGGGGCGGGGGTGGGGGGGACTTTTTTGATTACCTTTTCAATCTCTTCTTTCATTATGGTTCTATTTAGTTGTTCTACCTCTGTTTGTGTTAGTTTATGCAGTTAGTGTGTTTCTAGGAATTCATCCATCTTCTCCAGGTTTTCAAATTTGTTAAAGTACGATTTTTCATAGTAATCTGATATGATTCTTTTAATTTCAGTTGGGTCTGTTTTAATATCACCCATCTCATTTCTTATTTGGGTTATTTGCTTCCTCTCCTATTTTTCTTTTGTCAGTTTGGCCAATGGTTTATCAATTTTGTTGATTTTTTCAAAGAACCAGCTTTTGGTCTTGTTAATTCTTTCGATTGTTTTTCTGTTTTCTGTTTTATTTAGTTCTGCTCTAATTTTTATTATTTGTTTTCTTCTGGTGCCTGAGGGTTTCTTTTGTTGCTCTCTTTCTATTTATTCAATTTGTAGGGATAATTCTTTGATTTTGGCCCTTTCTTGTTTTTGGATGTGTGAATTTATTGATATAAATTGGCCTCTGAGCACCACTTTTGCTGTGTCCCAAAGGTTTTTACAGGAAGTGTTTTCATTCTCATTGGATTCTATGAATTTCTTTATTCCATCCTTAATGTCTATAATCCAGTCTTTTTTGAGCAGGGTACTGTTCAGTTTCCAAATGTTTGATTTCTTCTCCCTGCTTTTTCTGTTATTGATTGCCACTTTTATGGCCTTATGGTCAGAGAAGATGCTTTGTAATATTTCAATATTTTGGATTCTGCTAAGGCTTCCTTTATGACCTAATATGTGGTCTATTCTAGAGAATGTTCCATGAGCACTAGAAAAGAAAGCATACTTGGCTCCTGTTGGGCAGAGTGTTCCGTGTATGTCTGTGAGGTCAAGTTGGTTGATTGTGGCGTTTAGACCTTCCGTGTCTTTATCGAGCTTCTTTCTGGATTTCCTGTCCTTCACCGAAAGTGGTATGTTGAAGTCTCCTACTATAATTGTGGAGCTATCTCACTTTTCAATGTTGATAGAGTTAGTTTTATGTATCTGGCAGCCCTGTCATTGTGTGCATAAATACTTAATATGGTTATATCTTCTTGGTATATTGCCCCTTTAATTATTATGTAGTGCCCTTCCTTATCCTTTGTGGTGGATTTCACTTTAAAGTCTATTTTGTCAGAAATTAATTGTGACTCCTGGTCTTTTTTGATTGTTGTTTCCTTGATATATTTTTTTCCATCCTTTGAGTTTTATTTTGTTTGTGTCGTTAAGTCTAAGGTGTGTCTCTTGTAGGCAGCATATACATGGATCGCATTTTTTAATCCATTCTGCCATTCTCTGTCTCTGTTGGTGTATTTAGTCCATTTATGTTCAGCATAATTATGGATAGGTATGAATTTTATAAAAAAATATAAATTTTTTTGCTGTCATTTTGATATCTTTTTTTGTGTGTTGTTTACAGTTTCTTTTTCCCACTTAATTTTTTGTGCTGAGTAGTTTATCTTTGTATATTGTCTTTTCCTCATATTTGTTGTTGTTGATTTTGTTTCTTCTGAGTCTCTATTTTTTTCTTGTATTTTATTTTGATGGATAGGATAGTTTGTCTCCCTTATGGTTACCTTAATATTTACCCCTGTTTTTCTAAATTTTAAACCTAAATTTTATTTCTTTGTATCACCTTATCTTCCTCTCCATATGAAAGATCTATGACTACATTTCTTAAAAAAAAAAAGTCCCTCTTTATTGTTTTAATATTGTTTTCTTTTACATAATAACATCACTTTTCCCTGTTTTGAGCGTTTTTTTTCTTTTTTATCTTGATTTATGTTTGTGATTTTCCTGTCTAGGTTGACATCTGATTACTTTTGCCCAGTGTTGTAGTCTTGGGTTGGTACCTGATATTATTGATTTTCTAACCAAAGAACTCCCTTTAGTATTTCTTGTAGTTTTGGTTTGTTTTTTAAGAATTCCCTATATTTCTGTCTATCTGGAAATGTCCTAATTTCGTCTTCATATTTGAGAGACAATTTTGCTGGATATATGATTCTTGGTTGGCAATTTTTTCCTTCAATACTTTATAGAAGTCATCACATTGCCTTCTTTCCTTCATGGTTTCTGCTGAGTCGTCTGAGCCTATTCTTACTGACTCTCCTTTGTAGGTGACTTCTTGTTTATCCCTAGGGGCTCTTAAAATTCTCTCTTTATCTTTGGATTCGGCAAGTTTGATTATAATATGTCTTGGTGACTTTCTTTTAAAATCTACCTTATGTGGAGTTCGAAGAGCATCTTGGATTGCTATCTTCTTATCTTTCACGATATTAGGGAAGTTTTCTGCCAACAAATCTTCAACAATTCTCTCTGTATTTTCTGTTATCCCTCCCTGTTCTGGTATTCCAATCACTCGTAGGTTATTTCTCTTGATAGAGTCCCACATGATTCTTAAGGTTTCTTCATTTTTTTTTTAATTCTTTTATCTTATTTTTCTTTAAACATATTGGTGCCAAGTGCTTTATCTCCAAGTTCACCAATTCTTCCTTCTGCTTGCTCAGTTCTGCTCCTCTGACTTCCTGTTGAATTGTCTAATTCTGTAATTTTATCGTTAGTCTTCTGAATTTGTGATTGCTGTCCCTCTATGGATTCCTGTAGCTTCTTAAATTTTTCATTGTGTTCTTGAATAACCTTTTTAATTTCTTCAACTACTTTATCTGTGTGTTCCTTGGCTTGTTCCACATATTGCCGGATCTCCTTCCTAATTTCCTTCCTGATTTCTTGAAGAGTTCTGTATATTAATCTTTTGAATTCTGCATCTGGTAATTCCAGAAAGGCACCTTCATCCAGAAGATTCATTGATTCTTTGTTTTGAGAGCTTGTTGAGATGATCATGGTCTCTTTCTTTATATGACTTGATATTGACTGCTTTTCCGAGCCATCTATATGTTATTGTATTAGTTTATTTCATGTTTGCTTACTGTATCCTAGCTTCTTGCTTTGTTTTGTTTTGATATGCCCAAATGGGTTGGTTGAGTGAGCTAGCTTGATTATTTTTGCCTTTGGAAGTTTGACGTCCTGTCACCAGATCGCTAGAGCTGTTATCAGGTATATCAGTCTTGTAGTCTGTTCATTTTTCTTGTATGATTTCAGCTCAGGTGTCCAGGTAGCTGATCATCAAGTGTGTGGTACAGCCTCTGTTCTGCAGTCTTAGAGGGGCAGGGGTGATTGATGTAGGTACTGGTATTTTGTTGTCACAGTGGGTCATGCTCTGAACAAGGCAGGGGTTGAGAATTATCCCCTGAGTGTCTCTGAGGAAAGTGCATCCCTCTTCTCTAGAGCATACAGGTGGGTGGGTTCTGCAGACTGACGATGGGCACCCAATATTTTTGGTTATAAGGACTGGGAGGTACCAGTTTTCCTTGGACTCCTGTCATGGGTGGTTGGGTGACCTGAGTGGAGCCATCAGTCCTTAGACCCCTGATGTGGACAGGTGAGGATGCTGTTTGATAGGCAAAGTGGCTTAAACATCAAACACCCACCTCTCCACCACACAGCTGGAACAGTTGTAGTCTGCCAACAAGGGCTTATTCTCCAGAAATAGGCCCACAAAGCTCCATGCAGTGGGGAAAGGTATTCAAAGGCTACGGACTGTTTATGCCTGGACAGGAGCTGCTTCTGTCCTGAGCTCCCCAGGTTAGTGGAGATGGTAAATTATCTTTTCCCCCCAGTTGTGAATTTATTCCTTCTCTAAGGCTGGGAGAATGGCTTCAGGTGCTCAGTAGGGCCTATCTCAGGCCCAAGGAAATCAACAGCCACTAAAGTTGGCTAGGGGGCAGGGGGTGCAGTAAATTATTTGCAAGCACTTATCTTTTGCCAAGAATGCCATTCTCCTCTGCTTCCAGAGGTATGAGTAGGCTGTGTGGCTGGCTGTTTCTCCCTGTGGTAACTTTGGCTGAACGCTACTACCAGCCCTCCTCCACTGCTCCCAGGAATGGTGCCTGAGGGACCCCGGTGATTTAGGTCCAGAAACTCTTCTCCACTTTGGAACTGTCTCTCTCCCTGCTGCTCAGTCTGTTTTCTAACTTTGCCTTTGATGTTCAGGGCTCCTAGATCGTCATAAATATAATTGTTTCACCTGTTTTTTTGGGTCTTTGTTGTAAGAGGGTTCGCAGGAAGCATCTGGCTGTTCTGCCAACTTGGCTCCGCCTCCCAGGTTCATCTTTATTAATAGCTGTTTAGGATTGGCATTCTGGAAGTACATGTTCTGCCAACTTTTCAGAAGGGGGAAAGATTGATCTCTGTAAAGGAAAGGAGCAGGGCTATACCATGTGAAGCAGTTATGTGAGTTTTAGGAGGGTGGCCTGTCACTCAGCCTTGCAATCCTAACCTAGACCATCAAATCAGAGTCTGTGAGCCCCGGGCATTCCTTAATAATACAGCCTGTGGACTGAGCCTTCCTCTGCTCCTATTTCCTCTTCCTCCTTATCAGGGAAACTTCTTCCCTATTCTGGGCACAGAATCTGCATACTACTTAAGTGTGTGCATCATACGGCAACTGGTTAACCCCACTTCTTTTTTGTTTTTTAATTTTTTATTGTGCTTAAAGTGAAAGTTTGCAGTTCAAGTCAGTTTCTCATACAACAACTTATACACACACTGTTATGTGACCCTAGTTGCTATCCCTACAATGTGACAGCACACTCCTTTTCTCCACCCTGTATTTCCCATGTCCATTCAACCAGCTCCAGTCCCCATCTGCCTTCTCATCTCACCTCCAGATGGGAGCTGCCCACATAGTCTCATGTGTCTACTTAAGCTAAGAAGCACACTCCTCGCCAGTATCATTTTATGTGTTATAGTCCAGTCTAATCTTTGTCTAAAGAGTTAGCTTAGAGAATGGTTTCAGTTTTGGGCTAACAGAGAGCCTGGGGACCCTGACCTCTGGGGGTCCCTCTAGACTCAGTCAGACCATTAAATTTGGTATTGTTACTAGAAGTTGAGGTCTGCAGCCCACTTTTCTCCTGCTCCATCAGGAATTCTCTGTTGTGTTCCCTGTCAGTGCAGTCATTGGTGGTAGCCGGACACCATCTAATTCTTCTGGTCTCAGGCTGTTGGAGTCCCTGGTTTATGTGGCCCTTTCTTTCTCTTGGGCTCATATTTTTCTTGTGTCTTTGGTGTTCTTTATTCTTCTTTGCTCCAGGTGGTTTGAGATTGACTGATGAATTTTAGATGGTCACTTGCTAGCTTTTAAGACCCCAGATGGCACTCACTAAAGTGGGATGCAGAACGTTTTCTTAATACACTTTGTTATGCCAGTTGACCTAGATGTCCCCTGAAACCATCGTTCCCAGGCCCCCCGTCCCTGCTAGTCTGTCTCTCGAAGTGTTTGTCAACCCCATTTCTATATCCATTACCAGCGAGGAGGGAATGATGTCTCTCTTCTGCAGCACAAGAAGGGTATGTGCAGACATCATCTTTGCATCAGCTTCTCTGGGGAGTCCCACTCACCAAGGAGGACCGTGTCTACTATTGAAGCTGACCTTGCTCTTTCTTTTCTCTATGTGAGTAAAGCCTTGTTCCATCCAATGCCTGCTTGTGACTCATGTCTTTTCCTTTCTTGGTAACTTCAGAAGTTGGTTCTACAGTTTGATGCAGTGAGCAGGGTTGACATGTGGAGTGCCAGGGAAAGTGAGATGAGAGGACACAGATGATCTACTTGACCCAGCAAATCAAATTCTCCCCTGGGGCCTACACTTACTCTGAGGACAGTGGTGGTTTAGTGGTTAGAATTCTCTCACTTTCCATGCAAGAGACCTGGGTTTGATTCCGGGCCAGTGCACCTCATATGCAGCCACCACCCATCTGTCAGTGGAGGCTTGAGTGTTGCTTGATTCTGATCAGGTTTCTGTGGGCTTCCAAACTAAAATGAACTAGGAAGAAAGGCCTGGTAATGTACATCTGAAAATCAGCCAATGAAAACCCATGGACCACAAAGGTCTGATCTGCAGCTGATTATGAGGATGGAAAAGAATCAGGCAGCCTTTTGTTCTTTGTGCATGTGGTCGCCATGAGTCAGGGGCTGACTCAATGGCAGCTCACAACAACAAACACTAGCTCTAGCTGGTCAAGATGTCTGGTACCAGCTGTGTCCAATCTCCCTGGCCTGAGAGAGGCCAAAAACCCAAACTGAAGCAGGGAGAGTGTGAGGGGAGAAAGAGAGAGAGCGAGAGAGCCAGAGAGAAGAAGGAGAGCAAGTAAGCTGTATTGCACAATAAGAACCAGCTTGGCCTGGCACTACCTCAGATGTTGGTGTGAACATAAGGCTACTTGTGCATGCCTCTTCTTGGCAGAGTTAGCTAGGCTTCTTACAATTGGGGTAGGTGCTCAACGGCAGTCAGAGACCAGTGTTTGGGAATAGCCGCCACGGGGGAGCAAAATCAAATATGGGCTGTCTGATGAGACCAGGTGTGAAGGAAGCTGTACAAACAGGCAGCCTCTTCATTCTCCCCTGTACTTCTGTCCGTTTGGGGATGTAGAATGGGATAATGAAATCTAAAAGGATTTTTTGTGTCATATCTAAACAGTAGCTCCCATAATATATTAGGGCAGAGGATGAATGCTGTGTTAAGATAAAGGGGAAATGATGTGTTTTTAGAGCTTATATTTGGTTCTAACTTAAAAGCAACAGTGTAAATTTCTTTCAAGTAATGTTTCCTTAATTATTCATTTTCCTTGGCACTAGTTAAAGAGCCGAGTAATGACTTCTGTCTCTTTATATTTAGTCTATTATTGTTTGAAAAAGGCCAGAGAAGGCCAGAGCAGTGCAAAAATGATATTTGCTTTTTTTTTCTTTATTACCAACAGCCAGTGTAAAGGGTAATATAATCACCAGCAGCTGAGAGACAATGACATTTTTATAGACCTGCTGGCAACACTGGAGTGTGAGAGAGCCTGACAGATATTTGACTTTCTAGTCTGTGATTTCAAATGCATTCCGCATCAGATGGACTGCTGGGAAAGCAGGCTTGAGACAGCCCGGACTCCTTCCAGATATGGTTTTTAAGAGCCTGAACAGCAGCTGTCTATTTAAATTTGGCGATTTTATAGACGAATGTCAAGGACACATGCCTGCAGCAGCCCGTTCACACACCACGCAGGGACTGCTCTGTGGCCCAGTAGAGCCTCCAGCTGGAGTCTCATATTCCCCTCAAACTTCAAAGGTTGAAGAACATTACCATCAGACTGGGACACAGCTGGCTCATTAGAATTTCTCCTTAAATGCAGGCTTCTGTGGGGTCATCTGAAAGCCCATTTATGCACAAGAACTCACTGTTGCACTGTCTTTACTGAGGAGGACTTAGCAGTGAGGCTACCTTCGCTGCGCCCCACCACCTGGGTAAGGTCTTGCTTCTGGGGTCTTTCTGTTGATGATGTGGGCTGCCATCGAGTCTGCAGCTCCATACACGATAGAACAAAATGCTGCCTGGCCCTGTGCCAGTCCCCTGATGGGTTGTGGATCAGACCATTTTTCTCCATCGGGTTTTCATTGGCTGATTCACAGAAGCAGACCACCCGGCCTTTCTTCCTAGTACATCTTAGTCTAGAAGCTCTGCTCTAACCTGTTCAGCATCATAGCCTCCAGAGACAGAACTGGTGGTGGCTATACTTCAGGTGCTTTGGCCAGGAATCAAACCCGGGTCCCCCACATGGAAGATGGGAATTCTACTATTGAACCACCTCTGCTATTTAAAGTCTTTCTGGGCTGTGCAGTTTAAGACCTCGGTGGATAACCTAGGTATTGAGAACTCTTCAGCCAGGACAGAAAGGCAAGAAGCAGACTTCTACTTGGAAATGGTGCAGATCAGATGAAGGACAACTGAGATCAGCACAGATTTCTGTTTTTTTCCTTTTAGCTATGAGAAATGTAAGTTTGCTTCTTCCAGAAGGGGATCAAATGTTTTCTTCTATTTCTCCTGGAGGGACTATACATAGATAGTCTTACCCCTGAGTGATACACATGGTTAACCCACTCAGCTGCTAATCAAAAGGTTGGAGGTTTGAGACAAGAGGCACCTCAGAAGAAAGCCCTGGCAATCTGCTTAAAAAAATCAGCCATGAAAAACCCAATGGAGCACGGTTCTACTCTGACATACACAGGGTTACCATGAGTTGGAGTCCATTCAATGACAACTGGTACTGATATTGTTATAAAACCAAGCCTATTGTGGTTGAGTCAATTCTGACTCATGGTGACCCTATAGGACAGAGTAGAACTGTCTGATAGGGTTCCCAAGGCTGTAATCTTTATGGAAGAAGACTACCACATCTTTCTCCCACAGAGCAGCTGGTGGGTTCGAACCACTGACCTTTCTGTTGGCAGCCAAGCACTTAACCACTGTGCTACCAGGGCTCCTTGGAACTGGTATATCTTGTGCAAATTACTGAAGATGTCTTACTTTGTAAGTTTGACCACTGAACACATGGGACTAAAATTAACTGGTGAAGCCAGGGTGTGAAAAGACGCCACATAAATAAATAAATGAGCTGATGGAGAATGCAGGCTTTGATGAGGATGGTTCATTTACTACAGGGTTTTTTTTCAATTTCATTCTCTCTTTCTTTAACCCTTTGCTGGATCCTCCACGGGTTAGAAGTTGAAGTTATTTTGCCTTTGGTGAAATAAATCCCATTCTGAGTTTATCTGAGGGGCGAAAAAGCGTGCCTCTTTATCCTACGGTATGCCTTCAGGAAGGATTTTCTTCCCACCGCCCTCCCTATAATAGTAATTGCACCTCTTGAATCCAGAAGGTGACGTCTCCATTGAACGGAAGCTGAACTCCAGTGGGCTTGCCTAGTCTCCTCAGTTAACACTCAATATTAAGGCCGCCTTTGTCAGTACAGTTGGATAAACTTTCTATTTACTTTTCCCTGATGGGATTGTTGAGAACTGAGTTTTAGAAGCATATGTTTTATTGAGAGACTCTTAGAACAGGAAAAGGCTCCTGTGGCCCCAAAACAGTAAAGCCAGTTGCTGCCAAGTCAGTTCAAACTCATGGCATACCAATGTGTGTCAGAGTAGAACTGTGCTCCATGGGATTTTCAGTGTTTGCATTTTAGAAATAGATAGCTAGGCCTTTCTTTTGAGATGCCTTCAGGTGGAATTGAACCACCAACCCTTCAGTTAGCAGCTGAGAGTGTTAAAGATTTATACCACCCAGGGACTCCATGTGGTAAAAAAAAAAAAAGAAGAACCCCTCATTGTAAGTGCTCAGCTACTAACAAAAAGATTGGTGGTTCAGATCCATCCACAGGTGCTTCAGGGGGAATACCCGGGTGAACAACTTCTGAAAAATCAGCCACTGAAAACCTTGTGGAGCACAGTTCTATTCTGATACACATGGGGTCACCGTGAGTCAGAGTTAACTCAGTGGTAGTTGTTTTTGGTGTATGCAAATGAAAGAGCTGAGGCCTGGAAAGGGTGAAGACCTGTACGGCGAGAAGAGGTAACCAGGAGGCAGAACCAGGAGCACAGCCCAGTGCTGCTGCCCGCTAGGGCTCTATGCCCCTAACTCTGCTTCCTGAGTTAAGGTGCCTGGATGTGGACTTCAGCTTTAGCCCCTTCACTCTCATTAATGTATAGCTTGATTTTGGAGATGGCAAAGAGGTTGGAAGTGATAAAGAGATTTAGTTATAATAATCACAATTAAAAAAAAAATTAAAGATGTCAAAAAATGGTTGATTCTTTCAACAGTGATCTAAAATTAAATGTGGCACAGTACTTGCTTTTTAACTTCTAACAATAATAGGGCCAATGAAATCACTTGTTCTTCTCTTGAGGTAGTAAAAACAAGACGTTTTTACCTGTCCAAGAGACAATTAATCACTTTTGCTCGTTGTAATAGCTTCTCCAGCTTCCTGTGGACTGAGCACGTACACATATTAAAAGAGGTATCTGTCTATTTATTGTAAATACATCCATATGAAATTGGGACTCTTTTGTTATTGTATAATTGGAGGTAACTCCTGGCAAATATTTGTTTTTTATGAATCTGGTTTTACTGTCTATCTTAAGCCAGGAGAAAAAAATCCCAAAATGCTTCTGGTAAGAATATAGAATATGGTATCTGCCTGTGTGGTAACTCCCTGTTTGCTCCCCATCCTCATACTGATTTCTGCCTTCTCTGCCACCCTCTTTGCTCCAGGAGACTAGCCCCTAAGAATGGTAGCAACCAGGCTTTCTTGTCAGCTGACTGTGGTTGTGTTCAGCCAGTGAGTGGTATAGGCAGGAGATCCCTGCTCTGGGCTTCATTGCTGACATGGCCATGTCCCTCCATGACCATGACTCCGATCAGGATGCCATCTTTGGCTCCAGCTCCCGTTGGGCTCCAGTAATATGGTACAACCCTTCAGGCCTGGGTAGGGTTGCTAGACAAAATGGGTAAATGGGAATTTCCAATAAACAATGAATATTTTTTGGTATAAATGTGTGCAATATTTAGGACAAACTTATACTAAAAAGTTATTTGTTGTTTATCTGAAATTCACATTTAACTGGGTGTCCTGTATTTGTATTTAAATCTAGTGGCCCTGGGCCTGAGGGTGGTAATGGCTTCCCACTGTTGCTAATGTCTGGGTGTCCCTCTTTGGTTTCCTTAAACCTGACCTCAACTCTGAGTAGTCCCTTTGTAAAAATAACTGTAATCTTGGTTAGGTTCTGCTTCCTTCTGGGGCCCTGACAGACACCCTGCCCGTACGTAGGTCAAGGTTAGGAATGGGTAAGGCTAACCTCTGGGGCTAGTTTCCAAGACAAACAGAAACTTCCAGGTGTCCCTGGGTGAGCATGTAAACCTTTCAGGGTCACAATCAAGGGTTGGGGACTTGAGCAGAGAGAAATCACATGGGGCTGTCACACTTCCATTTGCCCCTGTGCCAGAGCCTTGGCCTTACAACGCTATTCTATTGAAAAACAGCTGTGAGAGCTAAAGCTTAGTATTTTCTTCATTCACTTAACAAATATTTATCAGACCCTGCTAGGAGCCAGGAGTTTGTGGATGGTGCAAATAGTTAATGTGCTTGGCTGCTAACCAAAAAGTTGGAGGTTCAAGTCTACCCAGAGGTATCTTGCAAGAAAAGCCTGGTGATCTACTTCCAACAAATCAACCATTGAAAACCTTATGGAGCACAGTTGTACTCTGACACCTGTGTGGTTGCCACGAGTTGAAGTTGACAAGATGGCAAATTGTTACTTGTTGGCTATGAGCCAGGCTCTGGCCAAGATGCTATCCTCTTCAATCTTCTAATCTGTTCCTATTTTTCTTTGTGACTTTGAATAGATTTTCACAGGCAGTCCCAGACTGTTTAGTTCAGGGCCATAGGTCTTGGGACTGTTTCCCCTGACCAGGGCAGGAGCTATAATGCACTTCTTTCATGCTGTGCCTCCTCTCTGGCCCAGTAGGTGGTTTCTAAGCTCCTAGAGTCTGACAGCTTGGGACAAGTCCTATTTATTGCTCAGAAATCTTAAGGAAATTCCACTCTGCCAACAACTTCCTTGGGTTTTTCCTTGGTGGGTACATGGTAATGATTCCCATTTAACGTGATGCTTGAAAAAGAGGGCATTGTTCCAAAGGCAGAGACTTGTGTGAGTCACCAAGAGCTGACAGAGAGGTGAGGAAAAAGTGTGGCCTCTCATCAGAGATTCTTTCTGGTCCTAAGTTCCCCAACACCACATCCAAGTGTGTGTACTATTCTTAAGTAAAGGGATGTATCCTTAGTCACTGAATGAATCAAATCATGAACCTTTTCAAGGCAGGGACTATACTTCCAAAATTTTTGTATCCTCAGGACCCAAAACAGTAGCTGGCACCATATACGTATCTTGAATTAATGCAAGTAGCCTGTATCACCTGGGAATTAGGTATTGCTATGAGTCAGAATCGACTTGAAGGCAACGGGTTATGTCAGTGAATTCCTAGGTATTTGACCCTTGCCCTTTCCCTTAGTCAGGGTTCCAAATTATTTCACCACCATTAAATAATCTCAATGTCCCCCAAACAAAAACTCCCCCTTCCCCACTCCCTCCCACCCTGGTAACCATTAATAATCTTTGGTTTCTATATATTTGCTTCTTTTATATCAGTGAGATCATACAATATTTGTCCTTTTGCTACTGACTTATTTCACTCAGCATAATGTTTTCAAGGTTCATCCATGTTGCCACATACATTAGAACTTCATTTCTCTTTAGGGCTGCATTAATATTCCATTGCATGCCTATACCACATGTTGTTTACCCATTCATCTGTTTTTGGACATTTTGGTTGTTTCCACCTTTTGGCTATTGTGAAAATTGCTTCTGTGAACACTGGTTACAAGTTTCTGTTTGTGTTCCTGCTTTCACTTCTGAGTATATTCCTAGGATTGGGATTGCTAGGTCATTTGAAGCCCTGGTGGCACATTGGTTAAGAGCTTGGCTGCTAACCAAACGGTCAGCAGTTCAAATCTACCAGCACTCTTTGGAAACGAGTGGAGCAGTTCTACTCTGTCCAATAGGATTGCTATGAGTTGGAATTGACTTGGCGGCACCTAACAACAGGTCATACGGTAATTCAATGTTCAACTTTTTGAGGAACCACCAAACTGTTTTCCACAGTGGCTGCACCATTTTACGTTCCCACCAGAAATGGTTGGGGGTTCCTGTTTCTCTACCACCTGGCCAATACTAGTTGTTTTCCATTTTTTTGATCGTTGTCATACTACTGGTTCTGAGGTGATACCTCATTGTGGTTTTGGTTTGTACCTCCTAAGGTTTATACCTTATGGTGTTGCCAAAGAATATTGAATATACCATGGACTGCCAGAAAAACGAAAAAATCTGTCTTGGAGGAAGTATAGCCAGAATGTTCCTCAGAAGGGAGAATGACAAGACTTTGTCTTATGAATTTTTAACATGTTGTCAGGAGGAAACAGTCCCTGATGGAGGACATCATTTTTGGTAGAGGGTCAGCAAAAAAAAGAAGTTTCTCAACTATATGGATTGAAACATGGGCTGCAACACTGGGCTCAAGCATAACAACAATCATGAGGATGGCACAGGACTGGGCAGTGTTTCGTTATGTTGTACATAGGATTGCTATGAGGCAGAACCAACTTGACGGTGTTTAACAACGACAACAAATGGCTAATGCTGTTGAGAATATTTTCATGTACTTGTTGACCGTTTGATATTCTCTCTGGTGTCTGTTCAAGTCTTTCACCTATTTTTTGAATGGGTTGTTTGTCTTTTTGTTGTTAAGTTGTAGAATTTTTATGTATTATTTTGGCCTTTATATATGGTTTCATATATATATGAAGCCCTGGTGGCACAGTGGTGAAGAGCTTGGCTGGCAACCAAAAGTCAGCAGTTCCAATCCACCATCCTGTCCTTGGAAACCCTATGGGACAGTTCTACTCTGTCCTATAGGTCGGTATGAGTTGGAATCAACTTGACAGCAGCGGGTTTTTTTTTTTTTTTTTAATATGGTTTCTAAAAACTTTCTTCCAGTCCGTAGGTTGCCTTTTTACTTTGTTGATAAAGTCTTTTGATGTACACAAGTATTTAATTTTTATGAGGTCCCATTTATCTATTTTGTCTTTGCTGCTCAAGCTTTTATTATCATATATGATAATCCATCATCAAGTGCAAGGTCCCACAGCTTCACCCCTATATTTTCTTCGAAGAATTTTATGGTTTTAATTTTCACATTTAGGTCCTTGATACATTTTTATATTGGCTTTTGTGTATTGCGTGAGGCATAGTAACTACTTGTGATGGACAATGTCTGACGGTTTCACATTCAGAGGTTGCCAGCCACCCCCTAAGTCTGGCCCTCTCCCGGGCCACTCTCATCCCTCACTGCACTTTACTTTTCTTCACAGCAAACACTCTGACCTAACTTTATATATTATACACTGGTTTACCTACTTGTTTAGTACCTGTCACCCTCCCCAGAACATGAGATTCACAGGGGAGGCACTTTGTTCTTTCACTTCTGTATCCCTACTGCCTTAGAGGAGTCCCTGGGTACTGCAAACTGTCATAGCTGCGAGGTTCCAGTCCACCCATAGGTGCCTCAGAAGAAAGGCCTGGTGATTGACTTCCAAAATCAGCCATTGAAAATTCTATGGAGCACAGTTCAACTCTGACACACATGGGATTGCCATGGGTTAGAATCAACGCAAGAGCAACTGGACTTGGCTTTTAGTGCCTAGGAAATGCCTGGCATAGAAGACATACTCAATAGATTCACTGTATACTCGATATATATTTGTTAAGTGGGCCTGATTTAAAGTCTTAAAAAAAAATCGTAACATTAAAAAATCTGGTTGCGGTGTGGGGGAGGCGGAACCAAGATGGTGGAATAGACAGATGCTTCCGTGGAGCCCTCTTTACAACAAAGACCCGAAAAAACAAGTGAAAGTATATTTGTGACAAGCTGGGAGCCCTGAGCATCAAAGGTGAGCTTAGACAATGAACTGAGGGGCAGGGGGAGGAAGAGACCGTTCAGAAGCAGAGAGGAGTTGCCTGACCTGAATCGTGGGGAGCCCTCAGGCACCATTCCTGGAGTGGCGGCAGCGGTGGCAGCAGCAGCACAGGCTGGTCCTAGCATTTGGCTGCAGTTTCCTCAGGGAGAAGCAGCAGCCACACAGCCCACTCACACCTCCAGAACCTGAGGAGAAGGACGCTCTTGGCAAAAGCTAAGTAATTGCATATATTTTACCACGCCCCCCCCACCCCCAAGCCGGCTTCAGCGGCTGAATCCCTGGGCCTGAGTAGACCCTGGTGAGCACCTGGAGCCATCCTCCCAGCCTTGGGGAAGGAAAAAATTTCCAACGCGGGGGGGGGGGGAAGATAATTTGCTAGCTCCATTAACTGCGGGGGCTCAGGACAGAAGCAGCTCCTGTCCAGGCATAAACCGTCCGTGTACCTTGAGCACCTTTCGGTTCTGCGTGGACCTGTGTGGGCCTATTTTGGGAGAATAGGCCCTTGCTGGCAAACTTCAACCATTTCAGTGGTGCAGTGGAGAGGTGGGTGTTTGATGTTTGACATTGCTTTGCCTTTTAAACAAGATCCTCACCTACCCACAACAGGGACCTAAGGACTGGCGGCTTCACTTGGGTCACCCAGCAACCTACAACAGGTGCCAGGGATAACTGGTACCTCCCAGTCCTTACAACAAAATCTTTGGGTGCCCATGGTCCCTCTGCAGAGCCCACCCACAAGCACGCTCTAGGGAACAGAGACGCGTTTTCCTCAGAGACACTTGGGGGTTGGTTCTCAGCCCCCTGCCTTGTTCAGAGTGTGACCCTTTGCTGCAATCAGATACAGGTACCCAATCACCCCTGCCACTCTAAGACTGTAGGACAGAGCCTGTACCACACACTTGATATCAGCTACCTGGAAACCTGAGCTGAATTCATACAAGAAAACTGAATGGACTCCTAGACTGAGATACCTGATAACAGCTCTAGCCAGCTTCAGACAGGACACCAGAGCTCCAAAGGTGAAAATAATCAAGCTAGCTCACTCAAGCAACCCATAGTGGTGTACCAAAACAAAACAAAGCAAGCAGCTACGACACAGTAAGCAAGCATAAACTAATACAATAACTTATGGATGGCTTGGAGACAACAGTCAATATCAAGTCACGTAAAGAAACAGACCATGATCACCTCAACAGGCTCTCAAAATAAAGAATCCAGGAATCTTTTAGATGAAAGTGCATTCCTGGAATTACCAGATGCAAAATACAAAAGTTTAATATACAGAACCCTTCAAGACATCAGGAAGGAAATGAGGCAATATGCAGAACAAGCCAAGGAAAACACAGATAAAGCAACTGAAGAACTCAGAAAGATTATTCAGGAACATAATGAAAAGTTTAATAAGCTGGAAAAATCCATAGACAGACAGCAATCAGAAATTCGGAAGATTAACAATAAAATTGTAGAATTAGATAACTCAATAGAAAGTCAGAGGAGCAGAACTGAGCAAGTAGAAGCTAGAATTTCTGAACTCGAAGATAAATCACCTGGCACTAATATATTTGAAGAAAAATCAGATAAAAGAATTAAAAAAAATGAAGAATCATGTGAGACTCTATCAAGAGAAATAACCTACGAGTGATTGGAATACCAGAACAGAGAGGGATAACAGAAAATACAGAGAAAATTGTTGAGGATTTGTTGGCTGAAAACTTCCCTGATATTGTGAAAGATGAGAAGATATCTATCCAAGATGCCTGTCGAACTCCACATAAGGTAGATCTGAAAAGAAAGTCACCAAGACATATTATAATCAAGCTTGCCAAAACCAAAGATAAAGAGACAATTATAAGAGCAGCGAGAGATAAATGAAAAGTCACCTACAAGGAAGAGGCAATAAGAATAAGCTCGGACTGCTCAGCAGAAACCATGCAGGCAAGAAGGCAAAGGGATGACTTATTTTAAAAATTGAAGGAAAAAAAATTGCCTGACGAGAATCATATATCCATCAAAACTGTCTCTTAAATATGAAGGTGAAATTAAGACATGTCCAGATAAACACAAGTTGAGGGAATTCATAAAAACCAAACCAAAACTACAAGAAATACTAAAGGGAGTTCTTTGGTTAGAAAATCAATAATATCACATATTGACCCAAGACTAGAACACTGGGTAGAGGAACCAGAAGTCAACCCAGACAGGGAAATCAAAAAAAAAAAAAAAAAAAAGAAGAAAGATTAAAAAAAAGAAGTCCAACACAGGGTAACGGCGATGTTATTATATAAAAGAAGACAACGTTAAAATAATAAAGAGGGACTAAGAAATGTAATCATACACCTTTCATATGGAGAGGCAGATACGGCGATACAAAGAAATAAAAGTTAGTTATAAATTTAGAAAAATAAGGGTAAATAATAAGGTAACCACAAAGGAGACAAACTATCCTACTCATCAAAATAAAATACAAGGGAAAAATACAGACTCAGCAGAAACAAAATCAACAACAGCAAATCTGAGGAAAGGACAATACATAAAGAAAATCTACTCAGCACATAAAATCCAGTGGGAAAAAGAAGCTGTCAACACACAAAAAAAGACATCAAAATGATAGCACTAAATTCATACCTATCCATAATTACCCTGAATGTAAATGGACTAAATGCACCAATAAAGAGACAGAGAGTGACAGAATGGATTAAAAAACAAGATCCGTCTATATGCTGCCTACAAGAGACACACCTTAGACTTAGAGACACAAACTAAAACTCAAAGGATGGGAAAAAAATATATCAAGCAAACAACAATCAAAAAAGACCAGGAGTGGCAATATTAATTTCTGACAAAATAGACTTTAAAGTTAAATCCATCAGAAAGGATAAGGAAGGACACTATATAATGATTATAGGGACAATACACCAAGAAGATATAACCGTATTAAATATTTATATACCCAATGACAGGGCTGCAAGATACATAAAGCAAACTCTATCAGCATTGAAAGTGAGATAGACACCCCCACAATAATAGTAGGAGACTTCAACATACCACTTTCGGTGAAGGACAGGACATCCAGAAAGAAGCTCAAAAAAGACACGGAAGATCTAAATGCCACAATCAACCAACCTGACCTCGTAGACAAATACAGAAAACTCCACCCAACAGCAACCAACTATACTTTTTTTTTCTAGTGTGCATGGAACATTCCCTAGAACGGACCACACATTAGGTCATAAAGCAAGCCTTAGCAGAACCGGAAACATTGAAATATTACAAAGCATCTTCTCTGACCATAAGGCCTAAAAGTGGAAATCAATAACAGGAAACACAGGGAAAAGGAATCAAACACTTGGAAACTGAACAATACCTTGCTCAAAAAAGACTGGATTATAGAAGACATTAAGGATGGAATAAAGAAATTCATAGAATCCAATGAGAACAAAAACACTTCCTATCAGAACCTTTGGGACACAGCAAAAGCAGTGCTCAGAGGCCAATTTATATCAATTAATGCACACATCCAAAAAGAAGAAAGGGCCAAAATCAAAAAACTCTCCCTACAACTTGAACAAATAGAAAGTGAGCAACAAAAGAAACCCACAGGCACCAGAAAAAACAAATAATAAAAATTAGAGCTGAACTAAATGAAAGAGAAAACAGAAAAACAATTGAAAGAATTAACAAGACCAAAAGCTGGTTCTTTGAAAAAAATCAACAACAGTGATAAACCATTCTCAAAACTGACAAAAGAAAAACAGGAAAGGAAGCAAATAACCCAAACAAGAAATGACATGGGTGATATTACAACAGACCCAAGTGAAATTAAAAGAATCATATCAGATTTCTATGAAAAATTGTACTCTAAAAACTCGAAAACCTAAAAGAAATGGATGAATTCCTAGAAACACACTACCTACCTAAACTAACACAAACAGAGGCAGAACAACTAAATAGACCCATAACAAAAGAAGAGATTGAAAAGGTAATCAAAAAACTCCCAACAAAAAAAAGCCCTGGTCTGGACGGCTTCACTGGAGAGTTCTACCAAACTTTCAGAGAAGAGTTAACACCACTACTACTAATGGTATTTCAGAGCATAGAAAAGGATAAAATATGACCAAATTCATTCTATGAAACCACCATATTCCTGATACCAAAACCAGGTAAAGACACCACAAGAAAAGAAAATTATGGACCTATACCCCTCATGAATGTGGATGCAAAAATCCTCAACAAAATTCTAGCCAGTAGAATTCAACAACATATCAAAAAAATAAGTGGGATTCATAAGGTATGCATGGTTGGTTCAACATTAGAAAAACGATTAATGTAATCCACCATATAAATAAAACAAAAGATAAGAATCACATGATTTTATCAATTGATGCAGAAAAGGCATTTGACAAAGTTCAACACTCATTCATGATAAAAACTCTCAGCAAAATAGGAATAGAAGGAAAATTTCTCAACATAATAAAGGACATTTATATAAAGCCAACAGCCAACATCACCCTAAATGGAGAGAGCCTAAAAACATTCCCACTGAGATTGGGAACCAGACAAGGATGCCCTTTATCACCACTCTTATTCAACATTGTGTTGGAAGTCCTAGCCAGAGCAATTAGGCTAGATAAAGAAATAAAGGGCATCCAGATTGGCAAGGAAGAAGTAAAAGTATCTCTATTCGCAGATGACATGATCTTATACACAGAAAGCCCTAAGGAATCCTCCAGAAAACTACTGAAACTAATAGAAGAGTTCAGCAGAGTATCGGATACAAGATAAACATACAAAAATCAGTTGGATTCCTCTAGACCAACAAAAAGAACATCAAAGAGGAAATCACCAAATCAATGCCATTTACAGTAGCCCCCAAGAAAATAAAATACTTAGGAATAAATCTTACCAGAGATGTAAAAGACTTATACAAAGAAAAGTACAATACACTTCTGCAAGAAACCAAAAGAGACTTACATAAGTGGAAAAACATACCTTGCTCATGGATAGGAAGACTTAACATTATAAAAATGTCTATTCTACCAAAAGCCATCTATACATTTAATGCAATTCCGATCCAAATCCCAGTGACATTCTTTAATGAGATGGAGAAACAAATCACCAACTTCATATGCAAAGGAAAGGGGTCCCGGATAAATAAGGCATTACCGAAAAAGAAGAATATAGTGGGAGGCCTCACTCTACCTGATTTTAGAACCTATTATACAGCCACAGTAGTCAAAACAGCCTGGTACTAGTACAAAAACAGATACATGGACCAGTGGAACAGAATTGAGAATCCAGACATAAATCCATCCACATATGAGCAGCTGATATTTGACAAAGGCCCCAAAACAGTTAAATGGGGGAAAGACAGTCTTTTTAACAAATGGTGCTGGCATAACTGGATATCCATCTGCAAAAAAAAAATGAAAGAAGACCCATACCTCACTCCATGCACAAAAACTAACTCAAAATGGATCAAAGACCTAAATATAAAATCTAAAACGATAAAGATCATGGAAGAAAACATAGGGACAACGTTAGGAGCCCTAATACATGGCATAAACAGTATAGAAAACATTATAAAGAAGAAAAACTAGATAACTGGGAGCTCCTAAAAATCAAACACTTAGGCTCATCCAAAGACTTCACCAAAACAGTAAAAAGACTACCTACAGACTGGGAAAATGTTTTTAGCTATGACATTTCTGATCAGCAGCTGATCTCTAAAATCTACATAATACTGCAAAAACTCAACTGCAAAAAGACAAATAACCCAATTAAAAAATGGGCAAAAGATATGAATAGACACTTCATTAAAGAAGACATTCAGGTAACTAACAGATATATGAGGAAATGTTCAGGATCATTAGCCATTAGAGAAATGCAGATCAAAACTACAATGAGATTTCATCTCACTCCAACAAAAAAAAAACAAGGCTGGCATTTATCCAAAAAACACAAAATAATAAATGTTGGAGAGGCTGTGGAGAGATTGGAACACTTATACACTGCTGGTGGGAATGTAAAATGGTACAACCACTTTGGAAATTGATTTGGCACTTCCTTAAAAAGCTAGAAATAGAACTACCACACGAACCAGCAGTCCCACTCCTTGGAATATATCCTAGAGAAATAAGAGCCTTTACACGAACAGATACATGCACACCCATGTTTATTGCAGCATTGTTTACAATAGCAAAAACATGGAAGCAACCAAGGTGCCCATCAAAGGATGAATGGATAAATAAATTACGGTATATTCACAGAATGGAATACTACGCATCGATAAAGAACAGTGAGGAATCAGGGAAACATTTCACAACATGGAGGAACCTGGAAGGCATTATGCTGAGTGAAATTAGTCAGTTGCAAAAGGACAAATATTGTATAAGACCACTATTATAAGAGCTTGAGGAAACAAAAAAAAAAAAAAGGGAAGCTAGCAGAGAGTGGGGACCTCATACCGCCAAGAAGTTTATCCTCTTGCAGTCCAGTAGGCTAGAAGTCAGAATTCAGGGTGCTGGCTCCAGGGGAAGGCTTCCTCTCTCTGTTGGCTTTGGAGAAAAGTCCCTGTCATCAGTCTTCCCTTGGTCTGGGAGCACCTCAGTGCAGGAAACTCAGGTCCAAAGAATGCACTGTGCTCCTGGTGCTGCTTTCTTGGCTGTGTGAGGTCCCCACTCTCTGCTAGCTTCCCTTTCATTTTATCTCTTGAGAGATAAAAGGTGGTGCAGGCCACACCCCAGGAAACTCCCTTTACTTTGGATCAGGGAGGTGACCTGAGTAAGGATGGTGTTACAATCCCACCCTAATCCTCTTAACATAAAATTACAATCACAAGACGGAGGACAACCACACAATACTGGGGATCATGGCCTAACCAAGTTGATACACATTCTTTGGGGGACATAATTCAATCCATGACACTGTCACTTTCCACACATTTCATCTGCGTGGTAAGGCTTCTTCTCCCAGTCCCTGCATCCACGGGGCAGTGTGAATAAAGGTACAGGAGGATCAGGGCCTTCAGAAGGTAGGCATAATTTCATCTTGTCTTCATGAAACAAACATCTGAAGGTGCCCAGCACATTTCTCCTTGACATCTTCCTCCATGGAGCCACTAGGTTCAGCAGGTATGCTGGAGAGACCTCACCTAGGTCTTGAGGGTTCCTAAGCCTATGACCAACTCAGCTTTTACCAGATGGCCTTAAATAAGGAGTTAGTGGGCTAGATGAATTATTTTATATATATATATATATATTTATTATTTCCATTTAGTTGCTCTTTCTTAAGAATAGCTTCCCCGAGAGCCACATGGGGAGGAAGGTAGGCAGGATTTGAGCATTCTCAGTTGCTTGCTGTAATACTATCTAATATTAAAATGCTACCACAACCCTTGATAAAGATCAGGAATTTGTAACTTGTGGGAAGAAACAAAACCCTTGTTTGAATGTCTTAACGTGTAAATGTATTAATATAACTCTTCAGCAGTATCACCTGTGCTGCCTTTCAGCTATGTCCAAGAGTGCTGGGAAGAAGAAAGTAATTTATATCCTTTGTAATAATTACTTTGGAAGTTGATGTAAGATCATGCTGACATAGGTATTACATTGTTTTGATGTGAATATTTCAAAGCCAGATTTTCCCCCTTTTATATGCCCCACAAAACATGTAAGACTTGAAACAAAATGAGTCTGAGGATTTTTATTGATTGATTGATTTGTACCTCACCTACTTATAAAACGTTTGAAGTAGCTCTTTGCAACTTTGCCACCTAGGGGTTATGCTTGGCAGAATCTCAAAATATATTCTTGGAACAAATACTCGAATATGTTCCAAGTCTGCAATAGCCAAAAATGACTTTTCATTTAAAAAAAAAAAAAACCCGTTGCCATTGTGTCAATTCCAACTCATAGTGATCCTATAGGACAGAATAGAACGGCCCTATAGGGTTTCCAAGGAGCGGCTAGTGGATTCCAACTGCTAACCTTTTGGTTAGTAGCCAAATGCTTAACCACTGCACAACCAGGGCTCCAATTCAAGTCCTAAGTATCTGGCCTGTTTCTCAGTAGCAAATCTCTCCATACTTTCATTTCCATTTGGATCATCAATGAAAGGGTGTTGTAACAGCATAAAAATGCTGACAAGCTCTCACAGTTTTTTCCTCTTTGTCTCTACTTTTCAGCAGAAATACTTAAACTCTCAAAAATAATGTTACTCACACAATACAGGCGAGGTCAGCACAACTGGACTAAACTAAAAGCAAAGAAGTTTCCTGAATAAACTGAATGCTTCAAAGGCCAGAGTAGCAGGGGCGGGGGTTTGGGGACATGGTTTCAGGGGACATCTAAGTCAATTGGCATAATAAAATCTATTAAGAAAACATTCTGCATCCCACTTTGAAGAGTGGCATCTGGGGTCTTAAACGCTAGCAAGCGGCCGTCTAAGATGCATCAATTGGTTCACCCACCCAGATCAAAGGAGAATGAGGGACATAAGGTAATTATGAGCCCAAGAGACAGAAAGGGCAACATAAACCAGAGACAACATCAGCCTGAGACCAGAAGAACTAGATGGTGTCTGGCTACAACCAATGACTGCCCTGACAGGGAACACAACAGAGAACCCCTGAGGGAGCAGGAGAGCAGTTGGATGCAGACCTCAAATTCTCATAAAAAGGCCAGGCTTAATGGTCTGACTGAGGCTAGAGGGACCCCGGTGGTCATGGCCTCTAGACCTTCTGTTGGTACAGGACAGGAAACATTCCCAAAGCCAACTCTTCAGACAGGGATTGGACTGGACAATGCATTGAAGAGGGATGCCGGTGAGGAGTGAGCTTCTTGGATCAGGTGGACACTTGAGACTATGTTGGCATCTCCTGCCTGGAGGGGATATGAGAGGGTAGAGGTGGTTAGAAGCTGGTGAAATGGACACGAAAAGAGTGAGTGGAGGGAAGGAGCAGGCTGTCTCATTAGGGGGAGAGCAATTGGAATTATGTAGCAAGGTGTATATAAGTTTTTGTGTGAAAGACTGACTTTATTTGTAAACTTTCACTCAAAGCACAATAAAAATTAAAAAAATAAAAAAATAATGTTACTCGTCTGATAAGGGATATCTGGCAAATGCCCTTTTCTGATCTAGCAAACAGCTATCTAAGATGCATCAATTGGTCCCAGCTCACATGGGGCAGAGGAAAATGACACAAGGAAAATATGAGCCCCAAAGACAGAAAGGGCCACATAAACCAGAGAATCCATCAGCCTGAGACCAGAAGGAGTAGATGGTGCCTGGCCACCACCAATGACCACCTGATAGGGAATATAGCAGAGAGTGCCTGATGGAGCAAGAGAAAGGTGGGATGCAGGCCTCAAATTCTAGTAAAAAGACCAGACTT
Organism: Loxodonta africana; assembly: GCF_030014295.1. Classification (NCBI taxonomy): domain Eukaryota; kingdom Metazoa; phylum Chordata; class Mammalia; order Proboscidea; family Elephantidae; genus Loxodonta; species Loxodonta africana. Next base: position 80,323,005 of record NC_087359.1, on the reverse strand, counting down.
AAGGGTCTGACTGAGACTGGAAGGACCCCAGAAAATATGGCCCCCGGCCCAAAACTAAAACCATTCCTGAAGCCAACTCTTCAAACAAAGATTATACTAGCTACAAGACATAAAATGATAACGATGAGAAGTGTGCTTCTTAGCTCAAGTAGATACATGAGACTAAGTGGGCACCTCCTGTCCAGAGGTGAGATGAGAAGGCAGAGGGGAACAGGAGCTGGTTGAATGGACACGGAAATACAGGGTGGAGAAGAGGAGTGTGCTGTCACATTATAGAGAGAGCAACTACTGTCACATAACCATGTGTGTATAAGTTTTTGTATGAGAAACTGACTTGAATCGTAAACTTTTGCTTAAAACACAATAAAAAAAAGCCCTTTTCTGATTTACGTGCAGTAATTTCTGAAGCATTTGAATCTGAAAGGAACCCCCATTAATTATATTCTCAACAACACTTCGACTTCCTCCTGGTTTGTTGTTGTTGTTAGGTGCCGTCGAGTCGGTTCTGACTCATAGTGACCCTATGAAAAACAGAACGAAACACTGCCCGGTCCTGCACCATCCTTAAAATCGTTGTTATGCTTGAGCTTATTGCTGCAGCCACTGTGTCAATCCACCTGGTTGAGGGTCTTCCTCTTTTCCACTGACCCTGTACTCTGCCAACCATGATGTCCTTCTCCAGGGACTGATCCCTCCTGACAACATGTCCAAAGTATGTAAGACGCAGTCTTGCCATCGTTGCCTCTAAAGAGCATTCTGGCCTCACTTCTTCCAAGACAGATTTGTTCGTTCTTTTGGCAGTCCATGGTATATTCAATATTCTTCACCAACACCACAATTCGAAGGCGTCAACTCTTCTTCGGTCTTCCTTATTCATTGTCCAGCTTTCACATGCATATGATGTGATTGAAAATACCATGGCTTGGGTCAGGCGCACCTTAGTCTTTAGGGTGACATCTTTGATCTTCAACACTTTGAAGAGGTCCTTTGCAGCAGATTTGCCCAGTGCAATACGTCTTTTGCTTTCTTGACTGCTGATTCCATGGCTGTTGATTGTGGATCCAAGTAAAATGAAATCCTTGACAACTTCAGTCTTTTCTCCGTTTATCATGATGTTGCTCATTGGTCCAGTTGTGAGGATTTTTGTTTTCTTTATGTTGAGGTGTAATCCATACTGAATGCTGTGGTCTTTGATCATCATTAGTAAGTGCTTCAAGTCCTCTTCACTTTCAGCAAGCAAGGTTGTGTCATCTGCATAACGCAGGTTGTTAATGAGTCTTCCTCCAATTCTGATGCCCTGTTCTTCTTCATATAGTCCAGCTTCTTGGATTATTTGTTCAGCAAACAGATTAAATAGGTATGGTGAAAGAATACAACCCTGACGCAGACCTTTCCTGACTTTAAACCAATCAGTATCCCCTTGTTCTATCCAAACAACTGCCTGTTGATCTATGTAAAGGTTCCTCATGAGCACAATTAAGTGTTCTGGAATTCCCATTCTTCGCAGTGTTATCCATAGTTTCTTATGATCCACACAGTCAAATGCCTTTGCATAGTCAATAAAACACAGGTAAACTTCCTTCTGGTATTCTCTGCTTTCAGCCAGGATCCATCTGACATCAGCAATGATATCCCTAGTTCCACGTCCTCTTCTGAATCCAGCCCGAATTTCTGGCAGTTCCCTGTCGATATACTGCTGCAGCCGTTTTTGAATGATCTTCAGCAGAATTTTGCTTGCGTGTAATATTAATGATATTGTCCCATAATTTCCACAATCGGTTGGATCACCTTTCTTGGGAATAGGCATAAATATAGATCTCTTCCAGTCAGTTGGCCAGGAAGCTGTCTTCCATATTTCTTGGCATAGACGAGTGAGCACCTCCAGTGCTGCATCTGTTTGTTGAAACATCTCAATTGATACTCCATCAATTCCTGGAGCCTTGTTTTTTGCCAATGCCTTCAGAGCAGCTTGGACTTCCTCCTTCAGTACCATTGATTCCTGATCATATGCCACCTCTTGAAATGGTTGAATATCGACTAATTCTTTTTGGTATAATGACTCTGTGTATTCCTCCCATCTTCTTTTGATGGTTCCTGCATCGTTTGATATTTTCCCCATGGAATCCTTCACTATTGCAACTTGAGGTTTAGTTAATATTATTCTCATCTCTGTCCTCCTACAATGTCTGGCTCAAAGCTCTCCTTGTAAGGCAATCCATCCTGAATAACAACTCCCCATTTTGATCTCTCTTCTTCCTTTAAGAGTTTTCTTTATACCTTTGTCTTCTATCAGTAGGAAATCATCAAAGCGTTTTGAGAAGGGAAGAGATAGGGAAAGGCTTATATTTTAAGCTATAAAAAAAGAACTGCATGGAGGGTGATGAGTTTCCTTTCAGATGTCCGTGTAGAAGGAGTAGACATCTGATGAGTTCTATTCTGAGATGTCTGTATAGAGGGGGTGTTTACTTAGGGTTATTTTAGGTCTTATGCTGTTGGTTTCCACTGAGTCATCTCTGACTCATGACAACCTCATGTACAACAGAACAAAACATTGCCTGGTTTTGCGCCATCTTCACGATGGTTGGTATACTCCACTGTTGTGGCCACTGTGTGTTTTGAGTGCTTTCTAACCTAGAGGCTCACCTTCCAGAACTATATCAGACAATATTCTCTTGTGATTCATAGGGTTTTCACTGGCCAATTTTTGGAAGTAGGTCACCAGGCCTTCCTTCCTAGTCTGTCTTAGTCTGGAAGCTTGACTGAAACCTGTTCATCATGGGTGACCCTGCTGGTATTTGAAATACTGGTGGCATAGCCTCCAGCATCACATACAAGCCACCACAGTATGAAAAACTGGCAGATGGGTGGGGGAGAAGGAAGAGCCAGGGAAGAAGACTTAGAAGGAGGCCTGTGATGGCTAAGGTTATGTGTCAACTTGGTTAGGCCATGATTCTTAATAGTTTGGCAGATACTATATAATCATCCTTCATTTTGTGATCTGATATGAGCAGCCAATCGGTTGAAAGGGGAGTTTCCTTGAGGGTGCGGCCTGCATCCAATATGTATGGATGCCCTGGCAAAGCTCGCTCTTTCATGATCCTGCATCAGACCCATCATCCTCTGACCTCCAATTTTTAGGATGTGAGCCAGTAGACTGCCTCCTGAGCTGTTGATTTTGGGTTTGTCAGCTCCTGCAACCACGTGAGTCAGGAGGAGACTCCAGCCTGATGCCTGACCCACGGACTGGGACTTGCCAGCCTCCACAACTGCATGAGCCACTTCCTTGAAATAAATCTCCCTCTAAAACGAATAAACAAAAAAAACCCAAACCTGTTGCCATAGAGTCAATTCTGACTCGTAGTGACCCTGTAGGACAGAGTAGAACTGCCCAATACAGTTTCCAAGGAGTGGCTGGTGGATTTGAACTGCCAACCTTTTGGTTAGCACCCCTAGCTCTTAACCACTATGCAACCAGGGTTTCCAAATCTCTCTCTCTATATTCGTATATACACTTTGCTGGCATTCCTTCTCTAAAGAACCTAGCCTAAGACATTTGTTACCGAGAGTGGTTCCTGAAAATACAAAACCATAAGGATGAGTTTTCTGGACTAGTTTACAAGTCTGGTTAGTCTTATAGGCACTGATGACTCTGCCTCTGCTAACCCATGTGTGAGGTGGCAATAAAAATTTGCAAAATATCACCACCAACAGATCAAGTATTGTTGAGAGGTGACACTCTGGGTGATTGCATATTTGATACTTTTCTACAATTCTGTCAGACTGAGAAGTATATGGAAACTGGTTGGTTGGTCCTACTTTCAGTAGACAAAGTGATGAAACAAAAGGATGAGCGCAAGGCTTCAGAGTCACAGCTCAAGAGCTGCATAAAAGACCTGAAAGTTGCCACTTGTGCCCTGAAAGAAAGCCTTATTTCTTGCAGTAACCGGGCTGATATCACTGAAAACCAAGCCCAGCATCTGAATTACAGTGCCAATTAAATTCCCATCCTCAAACGGTGTCTGAAGTTAAGGTGAGACTATTGATTGGAAAGAAAGGGAATCTTGGGATGGGGACCTATGGGCAGATAATCAGGAAGCTGGGGACATTGACCCTCTAAATTCTGTTGAATCATTCCTGCCAACAGAACCAGCCCTCTTACCCCCATCTGAGGAGTTTACTCCATCTTTGTCTGCTAAGCCACCCTTCCCCAGTAAAACCATTATCCCTTCCACCTCAGTCTGATGAGATTAAACCACCTGTGTCTGAAGAGTCTTTGTCTGAGATATTGCCTGGGGCATTGCCTGAAGCGTGTGACTTACAAGACATTGCTGAATGTCCCCAGGACCCACTCCCACCACCCATTTTTGCTTCTAGACCTACAATCAGACTTAAGTTCCAGCTAGCCCCAAAAGGTAAAGTACAAAGTGTGACCCATGAGGAAGTATTTTTTCAAATATATACAAGCAGTCTAACTTGAATTACTGGAAGAGAAACTCACAGCCCCTCGATCAATTTCCAGACTTGAGCCAGTTTACAGAGCCACAGCCCCTTGAATGAAGGGAAGGTCAGGTCCCCTTGAGGAAGGACCTCTTTACACAGCCAGAAATTTATACTGTTAATCTTTCTTCTAGCTTTCCCCAAAGGGATCTTTGTATGGCCTTTTATGAGAGTGACTGTTCACTGGGGAAAGGGAAATAATCAGACTTTTTGGGGATTACTGGACACTGGCGTTGAACTGATGCTAATTCCAGGAAATGCAAAACGTCATTGTGGCCCACCAGTCAGAGTAAGGGTATATGGAGAAGCATGTGATAAATTACTTACCAGGGCCTTTCTCACCATAGTCTTGTAACTCCCACCCAGGTGATTGGGTGGGGCCATGCAAATAAGATTATTGTGACCCATGAAGGGAGTTGGTTAGATTTGCCTTGAAAGAGAGCCAATTCCAGAGCTGAAAGAAGAGCCCATCACCATGAAAGAAGGAGAGACTGGCAGGAGATGGCAAAGTGAGCTTCCAGGCCCATGGAGCGAGAAAGCTGAGTGCCTTTGGGCAGAGACTGTGGGCCAGAGAGAAGTCTACTCCTAACCCACAAATCTGGGACTTGTCAGCCTCTGCAACCGCGTGAGCCATTTCCTTTATAGGTTCATGAGTTCTGTGAGATGTTGCAGTGAATTAGGGAATCCAAGGACAGGTGGGATAGAACTGAAGGGAGAGGGAGTAGTTGATGTTAGAGATAATGGAATGGTACAACAGCTTGGAAAAGTGAGACATTTGGGACATCTTTAACCTCCACCTCATATGAACCAGCTCTGTGCTGATCTTTGTAAAACAAATTATTCATTTAGGAGGTCATGTTATTAAAGGATTTCTTAGCTCAGGTCCATGTCACAGTGAGTCCCTGAACTCATCCTGCAGTGATTTCCCCAGTTCCAGAATGCATAATTGGAATAGACATACTCGGCAACTGGCAGAATCCCCACATTAGTTCTCTGATAAGTGGAGTAAAGACTATTACGGCAGGAAAAGAGTAAACTAAAAGCAATACTGTATTCCTGGAGGGATAACAGAGATTACCGCCACCATCAAGGACTTGGAGGATGCAGGGGTGGTGATTTTCACTACATCCCCTTTCAGCTTCCCTATTTGGCCTGTGCAAAAAAACAGGTGGACCTTGGAGAATGATAGTTGATTATCGTAAACTTAACCGGGTGGTGACTCCAATTGCAGCCACTGTGCTTGGATGACTTTTATTTTAACGGCTTAGAACCTTAGAACCTTCTGTAATGTCAGCTTTAACCTAAGGCTGATTTGCCTTATTGTTAAAAGATGGCTGCCAACACCTGCTTTTCATCTATACCCAGAGACAGAAAGGAAAAGTTTGAATTTCTCTTTTGATGATCCAGCAAACATTTTGGGAATCATCCTAGTTAGGTAAACGTGCTTGTAGGCTCAGGTCTAGAATATTGTCCACCTATGAACTAAACTACCACCTGTTTGTCAGATTGTCATTCTGCGGTGGCTTGCATATCATGATGATGCTGGAAGCTATGCCACTGGTATTTAAAATACCAGCAGGAATACCCATGATGTACAAGTTTCAGCACAGCTTCCAGACTAAGACTAACTAAGAAGAAAGGCCTGGGGCTCTACTTCTGAAAATTAGCCAATGAAAATTCTACGGATCACAACGAAATATCATCTAATATATTGCTAGGATCATGAAGATGGCACAGGATGGAGTAATATTTCATTCTGTTATACGTAATGTTGACACGAGTTGGAGCCAACTCTATGGCAACTGCGAGCAACAACATTAGCACCTGAAAGGCAGAGATTTCCTTTTAATTTTTAAAAATTATTTTTTCTCTTAATCACGTGAATGAATGAATGGATAAACAAATGATAGCTCTGATTTACATTGGTTTTTCCTTGTATAGTTTCATGGAATGACATTCAGGCATTCATACTTTGATATCTTCTCTGCACACATAATCTGAATAGTTAGATCTAATCTAGAGCCCTTCCTCCAATAGATGGATTTCTGTCCCTGCAGTGGGCCCTGCACCTCTTATTACAGATGTTGTGGGGCCACATGTACTCCCATCACAGATGGACAGTTTCTCTTGGAAGTGAGATTATTTTTGTGGATCCGGGATATCTCCGTAGTGTGTTTTCACATGGGTGAAATTTGTACTTTACTTTTTTTTTTGCCAGAATTTCTGATTTCAAAAGACCACCCTAAATTAGCAGGAAAGCATTCCAATCCAGCTCACAATTCAGCAGATAAATCATGAGGAACCCAAAATCCCTAAAGCTAATCAACTCACCACTTGCCTTGACAAGTTCCTGGACTCCTTTCGGATCTACCGAGAATATCATCTCAGACTGGCTACCGCAGCATGGTGGAGAATGGTGCCTTTAAAATCCAGGATTTGGCCCCTTTAGCCTGCTTTCATTTCCCAAATTAGAGAAGGTTGGGCTTTTTACCAGATCAGTATAACACAATTTTTAGTATTAATCACCCTTCTGGCTATTGCCCACTCTTCTTCCCTTTATATCCCCAAATCACTGTTTACTCCATTATTCTCAACTCCTTGTTGCTCCTCAAACCACCTTTACTTTGGGTCCACCCCCTCAAATTCTTTTTTTTTTTTTTTTTTAATACTTTATTGTGTTTCTGGTGAAGATTTACACAGGAAATTAGATTCTCATTTAATAATTTCTATACATATTGTTCAGTGACATTGGTTACATTCTTTACAATTCATCAGCATTCTCATTATTTCCATCTTAGCTGTTCGTTTCCATTAACCTAGCTTCCCTGTCTGCCCTAGCTTTCTCATCTGTGGTCTAGGGTAAATGTTAACCATTTGATTTCATCTGACAATTATTTTGAGGAGCACAGTACTCACAGGTGATATTACCTATTTTTATGGGCCAGTCCGTCATTTGGCTAAAAGGTGACCTCTAGTACTAAGTTTAAGGAGTATCTCAGGGCAATAGCCTTGGAGGTTCATCTAGTCTCTACCAGTCCATTAAGTCTGACCTTTTAAAAGGAATTTTGGTTTTGTTCTACATTTTTTCCCCAATCTATCTAGGACCATCTATTGGGTACCTAGTCAGAATGGTGGTTGCTCACAGTAGCCAGGCACCATCTAGTTCTTCTGGTCTCAAGATAGGTAATGTTATTGTTCGTGTAGACTATCGAATCTGTAGACTAGTTTCTTCTTTGAGCCTTTGGCTTCCTTCTTTCTCTTTAGCTCTGGACAAGTAGAGAATAGCTGTTTCTTAGATGGCTGCTCACAAGCTTTTAAAGATCCAGACACTACTCACCAAATTAAGATGTAGAACATTGTCTTTATGGACTACAGCATACTTTGCCCTTATTGTGCTTCACTTCATTGTGCCTTGTAGGTACTGCGTTTTTTACAAATTGAAGGTTTGTGGCAACCCTGAGTAGAACAATCTGTTGGTGTCATTTTTCCAATAGCAAGTGCTCACTTAGTGTCTCTGTCACATTTTGGTAATTCAATATTTCAAACTTTTCATTATTATATTTATTATGGTGATCTGTGTTCAGTGATCTTTGATGTTAATATCGTAGTTGTTTTGGGGTGCCACAAACGGCGCCCATGTATAAGACAGTGAACTTAATTGATAATTGTTGTGTTTGTTCTGACTGCTCCACCTACCAGCCATTCCCCTGTCCCCTCTCTCTCCTCAGGCCTTCCTATTCCCTGAGACACACCAATATTGAAATTAGGCCAACTAATAACCCTACAGTGACCTCTAAGTATTCAAGTGAAAAGAAGTGTCACATGTTTCTCACTTTAAACTGAAAGCTAGAAATGATTAAGCTTAGTGATAGGGTGAAAGCTAGGTCTCTTGTGTCAAACAGTTAGCCAAGTTGTGAATGCAAAGGAAAAGTTCTTCAAGGCAATGAGAAGTGTTACTGCAGTTAACACATGAATGATAAGAAAGTGAAACAGCTTTATTAGCTGATATGGAGAAAGTTTTAATGGTCTCGATAGAAAATCAAAGCAGCCACAACATTTCCTTAAGCCAAAGCCTCATCCAGAGAAAGGTCCTAACTCTCTTCAATTCTATGAAGGCTAAGAGAGGTGAGGAAGCTGCAAAAGGAAAGTTTGAAGCTAGCAGTGGTTTAAGAAAAGAAGCCATCTCCATAACATAAAGGTGCAAGGGGAAGCAAGTGCGGATGTAGAAGCTGCAGTAAGTTATCCAGAAGATCTTGCTAAAGGAATTGATGAAGGCGGCTACACTAAACAACAGATTTTCAATGTAGACTACACAGCTTTATACTGGAAGAAGATGCCATCTAGGTCTTTCATAGCTAGAAAGGAGGAGTCAATGCCTGGTTTCAAAGCTTCAAAGGACAGGCTGACTCTCTTGTTAGGGGCTAATGCAACTGGAGACTTTAAGTCGAAGCCAATGCTCATTTACCATTCTGAAAATCCTAGGGCCCTTAAGAATTATGCTAAATCTACTCTACCTGTGCTGTATAAATGGAATAAAAAAGTCTGGACGATAGCACGTCTGTTTACAACATGGTTTACTGAATGTTTTAAGCTCACTCTTGAGACTTACTGCCCAGAAAAAAAAAAAAAAAGATTCCTTTCAAAATATCACTGCTCGTTGACAATGCACCAGGTCACCCACGAGCTCTGATGGAGATACAGAAGGAGATTAATGTTGTTTTCATGCCTGCTAATACAATACCCCTTCTGCTGCCTGTGGTTCAAGGAGTAATTTTGACTGTCAAGTCTTACTGTTTAAGAAACACATTTCTTAAGGCTATAGCTGCTGTAGACAGTGATTCCTCTGATGGATCTGGGCAAAGTCCATTGAAAACCTTCCTGAAAAGATTCACCATTCTAGATGCCATTAAGAGTGTTCATGATTCCTATCGCAAAAAAACAAAAAAAGATCTACATAAATGGGAAAACATACCATGCTCATGGATAGGTAAACTAAACATTGTGAAAATGACAATTCTACCCAAAGTGATTTACAAATACAATGGAATCCCCATCCAAATACCAACAACATTCTTTAAAGAATATAAATTAACTTTATATGGAAAGAGAAGAAGCTCTGAATAAGTAAAGCACTATTGTAGAAGAAGAATAGAGTAGGAGGACTCGTGGGTACCATACAGCTACAGTAGTCAAAACAGCCTGGTGCTGGTACAATGACAGATACATTGTCCAATGGGACAGAATTGAGAACCCAGGTATAAATCCCTCCACCTACAGTCACCTGATCTTCCACAAGGGCCCAAAGTCCATCAAAAGGGGAAAAGACAGCCTTTTTAACAAATGGTGCTGGCAAAACTGGATGTCCATTTACAAAAAACCGATACAGGACCCATACCTCACACCATATACAAAAACTAATTCCAGATGGATCAAAGACCTAAATATAAAGCCAAAAACTATAAAGTTCATAGAAGAAAAAATAGGATCAATGTTATAGGCCCTAACATACGGCATCAAAAGGATACAAATCATAACCAACAACACACAATCCAGAAGATAAGCTAGATAACTGGGATCTTCTAAAAATTAAACACTTATGCTCATCAAAAGACTTCAAAAAAGGATAAAAAGAGAATCTACAGACTGGGAAAAAAAAATTGACTATTAAAAATCAGACAAAGGTCTGATCTCCAAAATCTACAAGAAAATCCAACACCTCTACAATAAAAAGACAAATAATTCAATTAAAAAATGGGCAAAGGAAATAAACAGACACTTCACCAAAGAAGACATTCAAGCAGCCAACAGACACATGAGGAAATGTTTGCGATTTCTAGCCATTAGACAAATGCAAATTAAAACCACGATGAGATACCATCTCGCCCCCGGCATTACTGGCATGAATCAAAAAAACAGGAAATAACAAATGTTGGAGAGGCTGTGGAGAGATTGAAACTCTTATCCACTGCTGGTGGGAATGCAAAATGATACAACCATTTTGGCAGGGTTTGAGTGGACTGATTCCAATTTTGAAAGAAGTTCTACTGTTGGAAAAATGCTGTTAAACAGCGTCATATGCTACAGAGAAATCTTTCATGAAAGGAAGTGGTGTTTCCTTAGAAAGCTAGAAATAGAAATACCATATGATCCAGCAACCCACTCCTAGAAATATATCCTACAGAAATAAGAGCTGTCACATGAATAGACATATGCACACCTGTGTTCATTGCAGCATTGTTCACAATAGCAAAACGATGGAAACAACCTAGATGCCCAAAGATGAAGGGATAAACAATGTATGGTACATACACACAATGGAGTATTACCCAATGATAAAGAACAACAGTGAATCTCTGAAGCATCTCATAACATGGATGAATCTGGAGGGCATTATGCTGAGTGAAATAAGTCAATCACAAAAGGACAAATATTGTGTGAGACCATTACTGTAAAAACTCATGATACAGTTTACACATAAAAAGAAATAATCTTTGATGGTTATGAGGGAGGGGAGGGGTGGGGATGAAAAACACTAAATAGGCTATAGATAAGTGGTAACTTTGGTGAAGGGTAAGACAGTACACAATACTGGAGAAGCCAGCACAACTTGTACAAGGCAAAGTCATGTAAGCTCAATTGATACATCCAAATTCCCTGAGAGACTGAATTGCTGTACTGTGGGGACCACGGTCTCGGGGAACATCTAACTCAACTGGCATAACAGTTTATAAAGAAAATGTTCTACATTCTACTTGGGCGAGTAGCATCTGGGGCCTTAAAAGCCTGTGAGTGGCCATCTAAGACACAACACTGGTCTTACTCTTTCAGGAGCAAGGGACAATGAAGAAAACTAAAGATACAGGGGGAAAGATTAGTCCAAAGGAACTAATAGACCACTTCTTCCATGGCCTTCACCAGACTGTGTCCAGTACAACTAGGTGGTGCCTGGATATCACCACCAAGTGCTCTGACAGGGATCACAATAGAGGTCCCAGGCAGAGCTGGAGGAAAATGTAGAACAAAATTCTAACTCACAAAAAAAGACCAGACTTAGTGGTCTAACACAGACTGGAAAAACCTCAAGGGTATGGCTCCCAGACACCCTTTTAGCTCAGTAATGAAGTCACTCCTGAGGATCACCCTTCAGCCAAAGATCAGACAGGCCCATAAAACAAAACGAGACTAAAGGGGCACACCAGCCCAGGGGCAAGGACTAGAAGTCAGGAGGGAACAGGAAAGCTGGTAAAAGGGAACCCAAGTTTGAGAAGGGAGAGTGTTAACATGTTGTGGAATTGTTAATCAATGTCATAAAACAATATGTGTTCTGTTTATTGAGAAACTAGTTTGTTCTGTAAACCTTCATCTAAAGTACAATAAAAAAGATTGTTAAAAAAAAAAAAAAGAATGTGATTCACAGGAGGAGGTCAAAATATCAACATAAACAGGAATTTGGAAGAAGTGAATTCCAAACCTCATGGATGACTTTGACGGGGAGAAAGTAACCACAGACATGGTGGAAACAGCAAGAGAACTAGAATTGGTAGTGGATCCTGAAGATGTGACTGAATTGCTGCAATCTCATGACAGAACTCTGATGGATGAGTAGCTGCATCTTATGGAAAAGAAAAGAAAGTGGTTTCTTGAAATGGAATCTACTCCTGGTGAAGATACTGTGAACATCAGTGAACACTATTGAAATAAATCCTTTAGAATATTATATTTAGAATTAAGATATTATATAAACTTAGTTGATAAAGCAGTGGCAGGGTTTGAGTGGACTGATTCCAATTTTGAAAGAAGTTCTACTGTTGGAAAAATGCTGTTAAACAGCGTCATATGCTACAGAGAAATCTTTCATGAAAGGAAGAGTCAATCAATGTGGCAAGTTTCATCATTGTCTTGTTTTAAGACATTGCCACAGCTGCCCCAGTCTTCAGCAACCACCACCCTGTTCAGCCTATAGCCATCAACATCTAGGCAAAGATCCTGCACCAGCCAAAAGATTACAACTTGGTGAAGGCTCAGATGATGGTTAGCATTTTTTAATAGTATTTTTTAATTAAGGTATGTACATTTTTTTAGACATAATGCTATTGCACTCTTAACAGACTACAGTATAGTGTAAATATAACTTTTATATGCACTGGGAAAATTCGTGTGACTCACTTTATTGGGATATTTGCTTTATTGCAGTGATCTGGAACCAAACTTGCAATATCTCTGAGGCATGCCAATTGGCTGAGTTGCCCCAAGAGAGACTACGGTTCTAAGCCCTCAAACCCAGTAGACCAATCCCATGAGGTGTTTGGTTGTGTCTAGGAATTATCCATAACTGTGTCACATATGTGCTTTACTTTATACTTGAAAATATATGCAGCACACATAAACATGGATATACATATGCCTACAGTTATTCATATATGCCTTCCTGTACGTATTTATGCATACTTATATATCTATGTAAACAAGCAATTTTTTTAGTTGTTATTATTGTTGCTGCAAAATTGCATATTCCCCAGTGAATTTTTTTTTTTACAAATTTCCAGATAAATTGTTCATTGACATTAGTCACACTTATCACAATTTGTTGGCTTTCTCCCCTCTATTTCTGCTCAAACACTCATCTTTACTGTGGTTGTGCTGTGCTCACTACTTCCACACCAGAGCCACATTTCCCATCACCAAAAGTAACAAGTCTCTAAGTTCTAAAGTGTTCTTGCCCCTTCCCCTTCTTCTCCCTGGTAACCACCAATCAATATTGGTCTCTGAATATTTATCTGTTCTTGTCTTCTTATAAAAGAGGGATCATACAATATTTGTCCTTGCATGCTTGACTCATTTCACTTAGCATTATCCCCTCCAGGCCCATCTGTGTTATGTTTCACAGACTCATCATCATTCTTTTTGGTTCCATAGTATTCCATTGTGTGTATGTACCAGAATTTGCTTATCCATTCATCTGTTGATGGGCACTTTGCTTGTTTCCATCATTTTTCTGTTGTAAATAAAGCTGCAATGAACACAGGAGTGTACATATCTGGTTGCATTAGAAGTTTTATGTCTCTAGGGTATATTCCTAGGAGTGGAATTGCTAGATTTTAAGGTAGCTCTATGTCTAGTTTTTTGAGGAAGCTCCAAACCATTTTCCACAATGGTTGTACCATTTTACAGTCCCATCGGCAATGAATAAGTGTTCCAACCTCCCCACATCCTCACCAACATTTGTTGTTTTCTGCTTTTTTAATCTGGCATTTTAGTAGGAGTGTGATGGTATTTCATTGTAGTTTTGATTTTCATCTCTGTAATGGCTAATGGTCTTGAGCATATTTTCATGTGTTTTTTGGCTGCTTGGATGTCTTCTTTGATGAAGGTTATGTTAATGTCCTTTGCCCATTTTATTACTGGGTTGTCTTTTTGTTGTTGAGGTGTTGGAGTTTTCTATAAATTTTAGGGATGAGACCCTTACTGGGTATGCTGTTTCTGAAGATTTTTTCCCAGTCTGTAGGTTGTCTTTTTACTCTTTTGATCATCTTTTGAGGAGCAGAAGTTTATAATTTTTATGAGACCTTCTTCTATTCGTGCATTTGTTTTAATGCTTGTTATCCTATTTTTACAGAAGATTAGGTCCCATAGTTTTCTCCCTATGTTTTCTTCCAGGAATTCTATGGTTTTAGATTTGACGTTTAGGTCCTTGATCCATTTCGAGTTAGTTTTTGTGTTTGGTGTGAGATATGGGTCCTGTTTCAATTTTCTGCAGGTGGATATCCAGTTTTGCCAGCACCACTTATTAAAGAGACTGTCTCTGCCCCACTGGATGGACTTTGCTCTCTTGGTGAAGATCAGTTGTCCGTAGATGTTTGGGTTTACTTCTGAGGTCTCAGTTCTATTCCACTGGTCAATGTGTCTATCAATAAACCAGTACCAGGCTGTTCTGATTACAGTGGATTTATAGAGTATGTTCTGATATCACGGAGTGTGAGGCCTCCTGCTTTGTTCTTTTTCAATATTGCTTTGGGTATTTGAGTTTCTTTCCTTTCCATATGAAGTAGGTCATTAGGTTTTCCATTTCAGTAAAAAATGTTGTTGAGATTTGTATCAGAATTGCATTGAATCTTTAGATTGCTTTAGGTTATTGTTGTCCTTAGGCACCGTCAAGTTGGTTCTGACTCATAGTGACCCTATGTACAACAGAACAAAACATTGCACAGTCCTGTGCCATTTTCACATTTGATGCTCTGCTTGAGCCCATTGTTGCAGCCACAGTGTCAATCCATCTCATCAAGGGTCTTCCTCTTTTTCTCTGACCTTCTACCTTACCAAGCATGATATCCTTCTTCAGGTACTCGTCCCTCCTGATAACATGTCAAAGTATTTGAGATGAAGTCTCACCATCCTTACTTCCAAGGAGTACTCTGGCTGTATTTCTTCCAAGGTAGACTTGATTGTTTTTTTGGTAGTCCATGGTATGTCAAATATTGTTTGCCAACGACATAATTTGAAGGCTTCAATTCTTCTTCAGTATTCCTTATCTATTGTCCAGCTTTCACATACGTATGAGGCAATTGATTGAAAATATTGTGGGTTGAGTCAGCCACACCTTAGTCCGAAAAGTGACATCTCTGCTTTTCAAACTGTATAGAGGTCTTTTGCAGCAGATTTGCCCAATGAAATACATCGTTTGATTTCTTGACTGCTTCTTCCATGGGTGTTGATTGCGGATTCAAGTAAAATAAAATCCTTGGTAACTTCAATATTTTCTCCATTTATCACGATGTTTCTTATTATAGGTCCACTTATGAGAATTTTGTATTCTTTATGTTGAGGTGTAATCCATACTGAAGGCTGTAGTTTTAGATCTTCGTTGGTAAGTGCTTCAAGTCCTCTTTCAGCAAGCAAGGTTGTGTCATTTGCATACCACACGTTGTTAATGAGACTTCCACCAATCCTGACACAACATTCTTCTTCATAAAGTCCATCTTCTCAGATTATTTGCTCAGCGTACAGATTGAATAAATATGGTGAAGGGATATAACCCTGACGCACACCTTTCCTGATTTTAAACCACTCAGTATCCCCTTGTTGTGTTCGAATGACTGCCTCTTGGTCTATGTACAGGTTGCACATGAGCACAATTAAATGTCCTGAAATTCCCATTTTTCACACTATTATCCATAATTTGTTATGACCCACACGGTTGAATGTTTTTACATAGTCAATAAAACACAGGTAAACATCCTTCTGGTATTCTCTGCTTTCAGCCAAGACTCATCTGACATCAGCAATGATATCCCTGGTTCCATGTCCTCTTCTGAATCCGGTTTCAATTTCTGGTACATCCCTGTTGATGTACTGCTGCAACCACTTTTGAATGATCTTCAGCAAAATTTTATTTGCATGCGATATGTCATGGATTGAATTGTGTCCCCTAAAAATGTGTGTCAACTTGGCTAGTCCATGATTCCCAGTATTGTGTGATTATCCACCATTTTGTCATCTGATGTGATTTTTCCATGTGTTGTAAATCCTACCTCTATGACATTAATGAGGCAAGATTAGAGACAGTTATGTTAATGAGGTGGGACTCAATCTACAAGATTAGATTATGTTTTCAATCAATCTCTTTTGAGATATAAAGGAGTGAAGTGAACAGAAAGACAGGGGGACCTCCTATCACCAAGAAAGCAGAGCCAGGAGTGGTACGCATCCTTTCCACCTGGGGTCCCTGTGCTGAGACGCTTCTAGACCAAGGGAAGATTGATGACAAAGACCTTCCCCCAGAGCTGGTGAGCTGGAGCTGGAGATGGAGCTGGCACCCTGAATTCAGGTTTCTAGCCTCCTCTAGTGTGAGAAACTCTGGAGGTGTGGTGGTTAATGTTACAACTGCTAAGCAAAAGGTCAGCAGTTTGAATCCACCAGGCACTCCTTGGAAACTCTATGGGGCAGTTCTACTCTGTCTTATAGGGTCACTATGAGTTGGAATCGACTCGGTGGCAATGTTTTTTTTTTTTTTTTTAATACTGTGAAAAAATAAATTTCTCTTTTTTAAAGCCATCCACTTGTGGTATTTCTGTTATAGTAGCACTATATAACTAAAAACCTGGTGCCATCAAGTAAATTCCAACTCATAGTGACCCTATATGACACAGTAGAACTGTCCCATACAGTTTCCAAGGAGCAGCTGGTGGATTCAAACTGCCAACCTTTTGGTTAGTAGCCAAATGCTTAACCACTGGGTGACATGATATTAATGATATTGTTTGATAATTTCTGAATTCTGTTGGATCACCTTTCTTTGGGATGGGCACAGATATGGATCTCTTCCAGTCAGTTGGCCAGGTAGCTGTCTTCCAAATTTCTTGGCATAGATGAGTGAGTGCTTCCAGCGTTGCATCTATTTGTTGAAATATCTCAGTAGGTATTCAGTCAATTCCTGGAGTCTTGTTTTTCACCAATGCCTTCAGTGTAGCTTGGACTTATTCCTTCAGTACCATCAATTCTTGATCATATGCTACCTCCTGAATTGGTTGAATGTCGACCAATTCTTTTTGATACGGTGACTCTGTGTATTCCTCCCATCTCCTTTTGATGCTTCCTGCGTCATTCAATATTTTGCCCATAGAATCCTTCAGAACTGCAACTGGGGGTTTAAATTTTTTCTTCAGTTCTTGCAGCTTGAGAAATGCCAAGCATGTTCTTCCCTTTTGGTTTTCTAACTCCATGTCTTTGCACATTTCATTACAATGCTTTACTTTGTCTTCTTGAGCTGCCCTTTGAAATGTTCTGTTCAGCTCTTTTACGTCATCATTTCTTCCACTCACTTTAGCTACTCTAAGTTCAAGAGCAAGTTTCAGAGTCTTTTCTGACACCCATTTTGGTGTTTTCTTTCTTTCCTGTCTTTTTAATGACCTTTTTGCTTTCTTCATGTGTGATGTCCTTCATATCTTCCCACAACTTGTCTGGTCTTCGGTCATTAGTGTTCAATACATCAAATCTATCCCTGAGATGGTATCCAAACTCAGGTGGGATATACTAAAGGTTGCATCTTGGCTTTGTGGGCTTGTTTTAATTTTCTTCAACTTCAACTTGAACTTACATATAAGCAATCGATGGTCTGTTTTGAAGTTGGCATCTGGCCTTGTTCTGACTTATGAGCTTTTCCACAGGTGTAGTCAATTTGCTCCCTGTGTTTTTCATCTGGTGAGGTCCAAGTGCATAGTTGGCATTTATGTTGTTGAAAAAAGGTATTTGAAATGAAGAAGTCATTAGTCTTGCAAAATTCTATCATGGGATGTCTGGTGTCATTTCTATCACCAAGCCTGTATTTTCCAACTACTGATCCTTCTTTGTTTCCGACTTTTGCATTTCAATCCCGAGTAACTATCAATACATCTTGATTGCATGTTTGGTCAATTTCAGACTACACAAGTTGCTAAAAATCTTCATTTTTTTCATCTTTGGCCTTAGTGGTTGATGTGTAAATTTGAATGGTAGTCATATTAACTGGTCTTCCTCATAGGTGTATGGATATTATTCTATCACTGACAGCATTGTACTTCAGGATAGATGCTGAAATGTTCTTTTTGACAATGAATGTGACACCATTCTTCAATTTTTCATTCCTGACATAGTAGACCAAATGATTATCTGATTTAAAATGGCCAATACCAGTCCATTTCAGCTCACTAATACCTGGGGTATCAATCTTTATGCATTCCATTTCATTTTTGATGACTCCCAGTTTTCCTAGATTCCTACTTTGTATAGGTTCCGATTATTAATGGATGTTTGCAACTGTTGCTTCTCATTTCAAGTAGTGCAACATCAACAGATGAAGGTCTCAGAAGCTTAACTCCATCCATGTCATTAAGGTCAACCCTACTTTGAGGAGGCAGCTCTTCTTCAGTTGTATTTTGGGTGCCTCTTAACTTGAGGGGCTCATCTTCCAGCACTGTATCAGACAATGTTCTGCTGCTATTCATAAGGTTTTCACTGGCCGATATTTTTAGAAATAGACTGCCAGGTCCTTCTTCCTAACCTGTCTTGATCTGGAAGCTCTGCTGAATCCTGTCCTCCATGGGTGACCCTGCTGGTATCTGAAATACCGGTGGTAAAGCTTCTAGTATCTCAGCAACACACAATCCACCACAGTATGATAGACTGGTGGTTTGACAAGCATGATGAGTTAACATCAATATACAACCTGTATTTGAAAGGTTAATTTAATGCTTATTTCTTTTTTGTTATTTATAATTTTTATTGTGCTTTAAGTGAAAGTTCACAAATCAAGTCAATTTCCTACGCAAAAACCCATATACACCCTTCTACACACTCCCAACTACTCTCCCCCCAATGAGACAGCCTTCTCTCTCCCTCGACTCTCTCTTGTCACGTCCATTTCACCAGCTTCTAACCCTCTCCACCCCCTCATCTCCCCTCCAGGCAGGAGATGCCAACACAGTCTCAAGTGTCCACCTGATCCAAGAAGCTCACCCCTCATCAGCATCCCTCTCCAACCCATAGTCCAGTCCAATCCATGTCTGAAGAGTTGGCTTCGGGAATGGTTCCTGTTCTGGGCCAACAGAATGTCTGGGGAGTATGACCACTGGGGTCCTTCCAGTCTCAGTCAGACCATTAAGCATGGTCTTATGAGAATTTGGGGTCTGCATCCCACTGCTCTTCTGCTCCCTCAGGGATTCTCTGTTGTGTTCCCTGTCAGGGCTGTCATTGGTTACAGCTGGACACCATCTAGTTTTTCTGGTCTCAGGATGGTATAGTCGCTGGTTCATGTGGCCCTTTCTGTCTCTTGGGCTGGTAATCGCCTTGTGTCCTTGGTGTTCTTCATTCTGCTTTGATCCAGGTGGGTTGAGACCAATTGATGCATCTTAGACAGCTGCTTGCTAGCATTTAAGACCCCAGATGCCACTCTTCAAAGTGGGATGCAGAAAGTTTTCTTAATAATTAATAGATTTTATTATGCCAATTGACTTAGATGTCCCCTGGAACCATGGTCCCCAGACCCCTGCCCCTGTTAAGCTGGCCTTTGAAGCATTCAGTTTATTCAGGAAACTTCTTTGCTTTTGGTTTATTCCAATTGCGCTAACCTCCCCTGTATTGTGTAGTGCTTATTTCTTAATGATCTTGCCTTTGCATTTGGAGTACTCCATTGAGTAACACTTGCAAATCTGGTCTGGGAATAGCAAATTCCCAGAGCTTCTGTTTGTTTGGGAATGTCTTGATTGCCCTCCAGTTCTTGAATGACAGCTCTGCTGGGTAAAGTATTCTTGGTTGACAACTGCTTTGGTTCAGTGTTTTACATACGTTCAGTATTTACATTTTACATATATATATATGGGCCCTGGTGGTGCAGTGGTTAAGAGCTTGGCTCCTAACCAAAAGGTATGCAGCAGAATTCACCAGCCACTCCTTGGAAACCCTGTGGGGCAGCTCTATTCTATCCTATAGGGTCACCATGAGTCAGAATCTACTTGATGGCAATGGGTTTATGTGGGAGACCCGGGTTTGATTCCTGCCCAATGCGCCCCGTATGCAGCCACCATCTGTCTGTCAGTGGAGGCTGGGTGTTGCTGTGATGCTGAACAAGTTTCAGTGGAGCTTTCAGACTATGACCAACTAGGGAGAAAGGCCTGGAGGCCTACTTTTGAAAATTAACCAACGAAAACCCTACGGATCCTAACGGTCCCATTCACAACTGATCATAGGGATGGCACAGGACTGGGCAGTGTTTCTTTCTGTTGTGCATATATGATCCCCATGAGTCAGGGCAAACACTATGGCAGCTAACAAGGACCCCATCGTGTGCAGGGTAGTGCAATCCTAACATGTGCCCAGAAGATGGCACTGGCAAACAGCACTTAACAACAACTCCAGGGGTTGACTGAAAATTCTAATTGTTGGCCTTTGGAAGAAAACACTGTCCCTGTTTGCTGTTGGAACTGAATAAGCTCTCGTGAATCTGGAACAATTCCATTGAAGGGAGGCCTTGAGGGCAATACTAAACCTTCTGGTTTATAGAGGAAACCTCTAGCAATTCTTTGCAAAATATAAAGAGAGGTGGCAGTTTTGGTATGTCACACAGGTAAAATGAATCAAATTAGGTACATTCTGAATGAATGAGTGAATGAAATTTCATTCAAACGGAATTATGCCTCTATCCTATAAACATCTTTTCTGGCTTTTCTTAGGTATTTTTCTGTGGAGAACCTGGCTCTTTTGTTCATTATTACTATAGGTGAAAATAATCCTTTGCCATCTCCCTGGAGAAGAAGACATCGTAATCAGGCTTACCCCTCTCCCAGTAGGTTTTATAGATGGAATTGAGAAATTTATTTTTTTAATAAATGGGAGTAAAATACTGAGAGAGGGCCATTCAAGCATGAGATGCTATGAACTTGGGAAAACTTTGGTTTACCTCAGAGCCCAGAGTGTACAGGTCACAAAACTCTTGGCCTAGTTTGCTGAATTGTTCTTAAACAGCCCAGAAGCAGAGCACTCCTGTTGCAGCGTGGCGAACAACACAGTCATACAAGGAAAAGCCAGTTGTCTCTCTCTTGCCACTGCCAGGCCCAGCTCCTGAGACGACCATTGTGAATAGTTAGCTGTGGCCCCTCCCACATCTCTTCCTGCACTCACAACACGCATACACAGCTCTGCACAGCCCATGCTCACATACAGGGTGCATTCTTTCTTTTTCCCTTCCTCCCTCCTTTCTTTCCTTTCTTCTTCCATAAATGGTATCTAAGTACACGCTTTACTTGGTAACTTGTTATTCTAATTGAATATTTTCTAGACACATCTCTAGATTAACATTTTTCAAACTGTGGGTTTAGCCATTTGTGTATCGTAAAATCATTTTACTTGGTCCTGACCAGAAATATTTGAATGAAATAACATAGAATTGAATTGTAAATATTACGGTGCTCTTATGTGATAAGGGTGTTGTTTTATGAAATTTTTATTTCAGGTGTGTATATACGATTTCCTCATCTATAAAGCGAGTAGAATAAAAGTGTTTACCTCATGGGTGTCCAGAGGATTAAATGGGATATTAGGTGCCAAGTGCTTAGAACAGAGGCTGGCACCTTTTCAGCTCAATGTAGGTACGTTATCATCATCCTCATTAGTCTTTTTAAATTTTTTCTAATCAAAGGGGGAAGAAAGCCATCTTGTCTGGTTTTGATTTGCATTTGCCTGGCCAATGGTGACACTGAGCATCTTTTCATATATTTACAGGCCTTTGCGTTTTCATTTGGATAAATTTCCTGTTTATTATTTTAGGCCCATTTGTTTGTTAACTTTAAAACAATTAATTTGTCTTTCTTTGTACAACAGAGACATTAACACTTTGACTCTCAGATGTATTGGCAAATATTTTCTTCCAGTCTCTCACAGGTGCAGTGATATTGTTTATGGAGCCTTTTGCCATTCAAACATTTAAAGTTTTGAAATCAAATTCATTTATTTCTTCTTTTATGACTTTTGGGCTTCCTTCTTGCTTAATAAGGACTTTCCCACCCAATGGCTACATAAATATTCTGCTAAATATTTTTCCAGTGGTATTTATTACTCTGTTTTTCACACTAGCTTTTCAGTCCATCTGAAGTTTATTTTTCTGTATGGTCTGAAGTTGGGCACTAATGTTGTTTTATTCCAGATGAATAGCCAATTATTCCAGTCTCATTTATAAAATAAACCATTCTTTCATGACTGAATTTAAATATTGCCTTTATCATATATTAAATTCCTACATATATTTGTATCTATTTCCACAGAGTTCTTTGTCCTTTCTTGAGCCAGTGCCCAGCTACTTTGATTACAGCAGTTCACACATGGTCTTTCCCTTACTATTCTTTTTTCTACATTGTCTTAGCAGGCCTCAGGCAATGATTTTCCAATATGATATTTAAAATAATTTTGTCCACTTTCATTAAAGGACTCTTTATGATTTTTATGGGAAGTGAAATTAATTTATATTGAGAAGGACTGGCACTTTCTGTGATATTAAGTTTTTCCATCAATTTATTTAGATCTTACTTTACGTTTTTCATTGTCTTCTTCACATAGACCCTATGTCTTTTTTTGTTAAGTTGATTCCCTGGCAATTTAAAGGTTTTTTTTAAAAAAAAATTTGTAGTAAAATGTATATAACACAAAATTTTCCATTTTAACCATTTTTAAGTGTACACTTCAGTGGCATTAAATACATTTACAAGGTTGTCAACTGCCACCACTACCTATTTCCAAAACTCAATTTAAAGTTTTTAATGCCATTAGTGATGGAATTTTTTAAATTCCTTTTTCATTCTAAATGTCTTCTGCTAGTACAGCAATTTTTTCATTTTTGTGTATTCATTAAACTTTTTTATAAATCCAACTTGCTCTTAAATACTAACAGTTTTTTTTTTTTTTAATTATTATGTACTCTTGGGTGTTTTAGTCACGTTTTTGTTGTTAGGTGTTGTCAATTCGCTTCTGACTCGTAGTGACCCTATGTATGACAATGAAACTGCCTGGTCCTGCACCCTCCTCACAATCATTGCTATGTTTGAGCCCGTTGTTGCAGCCACTGTGCCCGTTCATCTCATCACATGGTCGTACAATCTATAAATAAAGACAACTTGCTCTTCATTTTCTAATTCACGCCACTCATTTCATTTTCCTTTATTATTGCGTTAGCTGAAACTTCACATACAAACGATGCTTGAAGGCTTTCCTGTCAGCGAGACTGGTATGAGTCGGAATCGACTCAACAGCAGTGGGTTTTGGTTTGAGGTTACTATTTCACATTTACATATGCTGTTTGATTTTAGGTTTTGATAATAGTCTTTATCATGCTTAGGACATTCAGCAAGAGCTGTGGTTGCTGAAATTTATCAATTGCCTTTTTGCTGCCTATATATTTAATTTGTTGCTGTAATGTATTTTAAGGATAATTTTTTTAAATTGTGCTTTAAGTGAAAGTTTACAAATCCAGTCAGTCTCTCACACAAAAATTTATATACCTTGCTATATACTCCTAATTGTTCTCCCCCTAATGAGACAGCACACTCCTTCTCTCCACCCTATATTCCCCCTGTCCATACAGCCAACTTCTGTCTCCCTCTGCCTTCTCACCTCCCCTCCAGACAGGAGCCACCCACATAGTCTCATCTGTCCACTTGATCCAAGAAGATCACTCCTCACCAGTATCATTTTCTATCTTATAGTCCAATCCCTGTCTGAAGAGTTGGCTTTGGGACTGGTTCCAGTTTTGGGCTAACAGAAGGTCTGGGGACCATGACCTCTGGGGTCCTTCTAGTCTCAGTCAGACAATTAAGCCTGGGCTTTTTACGATAATTTGAGGTCTACATCCCACTGCTCTCCTTCACCCTCAGGGGTTCTCTGTTGGGTTCCCTGTCAGAACAGCCATCAATTGTAGCCGGTACCATCTAGTTCTTCTGGTATCAGGCTGATGTAGTCTCTGGTTTATGTGGCCCTTTCTGTCTCTTGGGCTCATAATTACCTTGTGTCTTTGGTGTTCCGCATCCTCCTATGCTCCAGGTGGGTTGAGACCAATTGATGTATCTTAGATGGCAAAAAAAAAAAAAAAAATTTTTTTTTTTTTTTAGATGGCTGCTTGCTAGTGTTGAAGATATCAGGCGCCACTCACCAAAGTGGAATGCAGAATGTTTTCTTAATAGATTTTATTATGCCAATTGACCTAGATGTCCCCTGAAACCATGGTTCCCAGACCGCCCCCCCCCCCCCGCTACTCTGGCCTTTGAAGCATTCAGTTTATTCAGGAAACAGCTTTGCTTTTGGTTTACTCCAGTTGTGCTGACCTCTTCTGTATTGTGTGTTGTCTTTCCCTTCACCTAAAATAGTTCTTATCTACTATCTAATTAGTGAATACCCCTCTCTCTCCCTGCCCCCCAACCTCATAACCATCAAAGAATATTTTTTTCTCTGTTTAAACTATTTCTTTAGTTCTTTTAATTGTAGTCTCATACAATTTTTGTCCTTTTGCAACTGACTAATTTCACTCAGCATAATGCCTTCCAGATTCCTCCATGTTATGAAATGTTGCATGGATTCATCATTGTTCTTTATCAATGCGTACTATTCCATTGTGTGAATATACCATAATTTATCCATTCATCCGTTCATGGGCACCTTGGTTGCTTCTGTCTTTTTGCTATTGTAAACAGTGCTGCAGTGAACATGGGTGTGCATATATCTGTTTGTATAAAGGCTCCTATTTCTCTAGGATATACTCCAAGGACTGGGGTTGCTGGATCATATGGTAGTTCTATTTCTAGCTTTTTAAGGAAGCACGAAATCGATTTCCAAAGTGGTTGTACCATTTCACAATCCCACCAGCAGCATACAAGTGTTCCAGTCTCTCCATAACCTCTCCAACATTTATTATTTTGTGTTTTTTGGATTAATCCCAGCCTTGTTGGGATGAGATGGTATCTCATTGTAGTTTTGATTTGCATTTCTCTAATGGCTAATGATCATGAGCATTTCCTCATGTATCTGTTAGCTGCCTGAATGTCTTCTTTGGTGAAGTGTCTGTTCGTATCCTTTGCCCATTTTGTAATTGGGTTATTTGTCTTTTTGTTGTTGAGTTTTTGCAGTATCATGTAGATTTTAGAGATCAGATGCTGATCGGAAATGTCATAGCTAAAAACTTCTTCCCAGTCTGTAGGTAATCATTTTATTCTTTGGGTGAAGTCTTTGGATGAGTGTAGGTGTTTCATTTTTAGGAGCTCCCAGTTATCTAGTTTCTCTTCTGCATTGTTAGTAATGTTTTGTATACTGTTTATGCCATGTCTTAGGGCTCCTAGCATTGTCTCTATTTTTTTTTCTATGATCTTTATCATTTTAGATTTTATATTTAGGTCTTTGATCCATTTTGAGTTAGTTTTGTGCATAGTGTGAGGTATGGGTCTTGCTTCATTTTTTTTTTTTTTTTTTGCAGGTGGATATCCAGTTATGCCAGCACCATTTGTTAACAAGACTGTCTTTTCCCCATTTACCTGACTTTGGGCCTTTGTCAAATATCAGCTGTTCATATGTGGATGGATTTATGTCTGGATTCTCAATCTTGTTCCGTGGATCAATGTATCTGTTGTTATACCAGTACCAGGCTGTTTTGACTACCCTGGTGGTATAATAGATTCTAAAATCGGGTAGTGTGAGGCCTCCCACTTTGTTCTTCTTTTTTAGTAACCTTTACTTATCTGGGGCCTTTTTCCCTTCCATATGAAGTTGGTGATTTTTTTCTCCATCTCATCAAAAAATATCGTTGAAATTTGGATCAGAATTGCATTGTATCTATAGATCACTGTTGGTAGAATAGACATTTTTATAAGGATAAATGTTTTTATATTGATCCTTCTAGCATTCCTGAAACAAATGACTACCTTGAAGGCAAACAGAGAAAAAAAATATTAAAAGAAAAGAAAAAAAATCAAGCTATTTGTGTGTGAATGCACACAGAGAGAAAGAAAATAGATGCCAAATGAGAGTGCCAAGTGTGGCATAATTAAGTTTGAGATAATGAGGTGGAAAAAAGTCCAAGAATGTGAAACATGCAAAAGAGAAACAAAATATTGTTCTAATTAGGTCTTTTTATTTCTGGGTAGATAAGTAACCAAGTTCTCACCTGGAGGACACAAGTTTTGGCATAACATGTATGTAAAAAGGTTGGGTGAGTATTGATGTGGTCTCCTCAGGGTTTGAAAAGGGTACCCAGTGCTGTCGAGTCGATTGTGGCAAATATTATTTCCATGTTGTTGTTGTTAGTTGCTGTCAAGTCAGCTCCAAGTCATGGCAACTCCATATTCAACAGAATGAAACGTTGCCTGATCCTCCACCGTCTTCAAGATTGTTGGTATGCTGGAGTCCATCGTTGTGGCCACTGTGTATTTTGAGTACCTTCCAACCTAGAGAGGTCATCTTCCAGCACTATATTAAACAATATTCTGTTGTGATCTGTAGGATTCTCACTGGCTAATTTTCAGAAGAGTCTGGAAGCTTGGCTAAAACCTGTTCACCATGAGTTACCATGCTGATAAGTGAAATACCAGTGGCGTAGCTTCCAGCATCACAGCAAAATGCAAGCAAACATAGTGCATTTCTGTATTTCTATAAAAAAAAAAAATTTTTTTTAGCTACTACTAAATAAATGAATAATTGGTCACAAAACAGTGATGTTTCTAGATCTATATAAAACAAAAAAATTTTAGTCACTACTAATTAACTAATAATTGGTCACAAACCAGTGTTGTTTCTAGATCCCAGAGATCTCTTAAAGCTGACCTTATCTCTTTCTCCATAGCCACAGCTTTTGGACAGGCCTCATAATTTTCTACCTAGAGGGAGAGAGTATTGAGCTCAAAAGACAAAGATCCCAGGGCCTGAGCCTTGATGTCTGTCCAGTGGCATCACTAGGGTTGGTGTCACCCACTGCAGTAACTCATGGTGTCACCACCCCCCCCCCACCATGGTTCTTGTCCCATACCAGACCATACAGAATCCTCAGTAATGTTTTTTGAACTGTTACTAATAAATGATAATTCCCATATATCGCACCTTCTTTTCCTTTAATTACTACTTCATTCTCAAAAAAGTTATTGATATCGGTTCAAAAATACTAATTACCACAATACTGTAGCTAAAACACCAGAAAAGTTGACAAAATCAGTGACTATAAAAACACTCGCAGCTGAATGCTTTGAAGGTCAGTGGAGCAAGGGCGGGGGTCTGGGGACTATGGCTTAAGGGGACTTCTAAGTCAATTGGCAAAATAAATTCTATTAAGAAAACATTCTGAATCCCACTTTGAAGTGTGGTGTCTGGGGTCTTAAATGCTAACAAGTGGCCATCTAGAGGCATCAATTGGTCTCAACCCACCTGGATCAAAGGAGAATGAAGAACACCAAGGTCACACGATAACTGAGCCCAAGAGACAGAAAGGGCCTCATGAACCAGAGACTTACATCATCCTGAGACCAGAAGAACTAGATGGTGCCCGGCCACAACCGATGACTGCCCTGACAGGGAGCACAACTGAGAACCCCTGAGGGAGCAGGAGAACAGTGGGATGCAGACCCCAAATTCTCAAAAATAGACCAGGCTTAATGGTCTGACTGAGACTAGAAGAATCCCAGCAGTCGTGGTCCCCAAACCTGTTGGCCCAGGACAGGAACCAACTCCTCAGACATGGATTGGACTGGACAATGGGTTGGAGAGAGATGCTGATGAGGAGTGAGCTACTTGTATCAGGTGGACAGTTGAGACTGTGTTGGCATCTCCTGTCTAGAGGGGAGATGGGAGGGTACAGGGGGTTAGAAACTGGCAAAACGGTCATGAAAGGAGAGACTGGAAGGAGGGAGCAGGCTGACTCACTGGGGGAGAGTAAACGGGAGTATGTAGTAAGATGTATATAAGTTTATATGTGAGAGACTGACTTGATTTGTAAACTTTCACTTAAAGCACAATAAAAATTATTTAAAAAAAAACTGGCAGCAATGAAAACAACACTGTATGCTTGTAGAGTGTGCAGATGAAACCACGTGTCATTGTAACTGGGTAATAAGAACAGCTCTGATCAGAGGGCATTAGAAGGTTCAAAAAGTAAATTAGCATAAGAGTTTTATCCTTGTAGGTGTATTGATACATGTGAGCTGGGCTTATGAAAAATGTTTCATTGTTATAACTAACTACAGGGATATTTTCATAAAAAATAGTAAATTTCTGATGAAACACTGCACAAAAGTTCTATAGACAGCCATTTTGTTGTCACTACCTCTGACAATGTCACCTGGTACAGTCCACACCCCCTGAGTCCCTGTAATGACGCCACTACGTCTGTCCCCACAGACATCGATGGCGAAGTGGAACTAGGGAAGGGGGTGAATGCAGATATCACCAGCCCTGACTGCTTGTGAGAATCACAGGGACAACCCCTGTCCAGTTCACAGAGATTCTGATTTAATTGGTCCAGGTGGGGCCTGGGTCTCTGTATTTTTAGAAGCACCTCAGCCCCAGGTAATAATTTTAATGCCCAGACTGGCTGAGAACTATTAAAATACAGCAAGTGTTCTCAGGGGGTGGCCCCTGGAGCAGCTTCATCAGCATCACTTGGGAACTTGTTATACATGCAAATTCTAGGGCCCGCTCAATCTACCAAATCAGAGACTCTAGGGGTGGCCCCAACACTTAGTGTGGTAAGGAGCCCTCCTGGTAAGTCTGATTCTGCTAACGTGTGAGAACCACTACCACCGACTACGCACACGAGTCCTCAGTGGTTAAATCCCACCCCAGGCCCCCATCCATGGATCACTGACACCAAATAAATACAGTTCTGAGGACCAGGGGCAAAAGACAACACTTCTGATTGCTACAGGGTGGCAAAGAAAAATGTGGACTTGAGAAAAGACGTTGAGTGTGCAATTGATGAGGGGATCAGAAGTCTCCCACAACAGTTCTAGTGCAGAGGTGAGGATGGGAGGCAGCTGCTCAGGTTTAAGGGGGAAGAGATGGTAAGAAAGAGGCGGAGGGTATAGATTGATGATTGCAGAGCCACGGAGGTGAAGAGACAGAAAAGCTAGAGATGAAGCTGGGTGGGGGGGAATCACATTCACCCAAAGAGGGTTTTGTTTGTTTGCTTGTGGTTTTGTTTTCCTTTTAGGAACAGATGATACCTTAATAAGTTTGGAGGCAGATATTCCTGCACAGAGAAAAAGGTTGGTTTTAGAAATTAAAGAAGTGATTCCTCGTTTCCTGGGTCAGGAGGCATTATGAATTGAACTTCATCCCCTCAAAATAGGTATTGGAATCCTAACCCCTGTACCTGTGGTTATGATCCCATTTGGGAATAGGGTTTTCTTCATTACATTAATGAGGCCATGTCAGGGCAGGGCATGTCCTAAACGTTAATCGTGTAGGAGTTATAAGGAGCAGCACAGTGACAAGCAGGTACCAAAGGGAGGCGGGTACATACTACCTGAAGATCCCCAAGAAACCGAGGAATCCAGGGTTACTGAGCTGGAACAAGGACTTTCTCCTGGAGTCCACGAGGGAGAGTCCTCACCTATAGCTGGTGCCCTGATTTTGGACTTTTAGCCTCTTAAATGAAAAAATAAATTTCTGTTTTTTAAAGCCACCCACTTGCGGTCTTTGTGTTACAACAGCACTAGGAGACTGAGACAGAAGGTGGCCTTTCAACAAAAGGTTAATCTGGCTGGAGCAGTAGTCCCCTTTCCTCCTTGTTTTGTGTTGACATTATATTGCAAAATAACATAGTTTAGTAAAAAAAAATAAAAACATCAGAAGGACTCAGTTCCTTTGACCTGATGGATAGGGGAGAAGTTGTAGGTGGCTTTGTATCCCTGGTTTCACAGCTCACCTTTCTTGGTGCCCAGTGTCGGCTCCCTCCAGGGGGGCGGCAGAGAGAGGGAGGAGCGCCCCCTTCATTCCTCCAGGTAGAGCTTTTCCCAGGGCAGCAGAGGCATCTGCTCAAACCCCTCTCCTTGTACCACCTCATTCCTGATCAGCAACTGCGTAGCCTTTATTTTCTTTGCTGTTTAAAATTAGTGTCTTGCTTGCCCTTTTTTGCAGAGAGGATACTTCTGTTCACATGTTTTTGCCTTCTTGCCTCCCGCCATCCTCCTCCCCCAGCATGCTCCACCCATCCACTCCCTCATTCTTCAGGTTCACTTGATAGACCTTATGCTATTCCTCATTAAGGTTTGGTTCCAGCTCATTTTCTTTGTTCCCAGATTAACCTCCCAGCTACTTCTGTTATCACTCCCTAGGCACACCTGGGAGTCCTATTTTTAGGGCTTCTACTGTAAATCTCAGACACAAGTTGCTTCCTGCTCTGGAAACCTCCAAAGAGGTCTTCTCAGTTAGCATAATTACCTTAGTTCTGTCCTGCATAACTCCCCTGCCCCCAACGTCAGTTCACCATTCAGGCTCCCTAGGACAGTAAGGCCCAGGGCCAAATGTGACCACAGATTGGGGTTTCTTTACCAGCAGACTGTCCTGGTACCTCTGGTGGAGACCATGTCCATCCCAATCGAACGGGAGTTACAGGAAACCCCAGCGGATACACAGAGGGCAGTATAGAAAGGGTGAGAGTTTTAGGGAAGAGATGGTGATGTCACAGTTAATCCACAGTGCAGACCAGAAGCAGCCCTGTTATTTAAGAAAAACTGGACCATGGTTTAAAGAGATTTGAGTCTCATTGACTGGTCTTCTTAGTAATTATTTTGTTTTCATTTATTTCTGGTGAAAATAGGGCCCTGGTGCCCAACCACAGACCCCTATTATAATCTGGAGGCAAGAGTTTGTTTGCAGTAGCAGTTATGTCTGGTCCTCATATTTCTATAAGGGCATCACTGTGCATTACTTCCAAGAAGGTCATCTTTTCAGACACATCATGTCCTAGCGAGGAATTGTCATCTCTGCTCTGACTTACAAGCATGAAAGAATAACATACTGCCCTGCATATTGAGTTGCCAGATGTCTTCCCCCCAGATACAGGAGCACCGCTAGGGTACGAGGATGAAGCTTCAACTGGTCACTTGTACACACTGGTGAATTGTATGGTTTAGAATATTTTTGTTCTTTTTTTTCCAAAAAAGGTATTTAATTTCAGAATAACTTAATCAGTAACAAGTTGCCATTGAGTTGACTCTGACTCATGGTGACTCAATGAGTGTCACAGTAGACTGCGTTCCGTAGGGTTTTCATGGCTGATTTTTCACAGATGTATTGCCAGACCTTTCTTCTGTGGTGCCTCTGAGTAGACTCAAACCTCCAGCCTTTTGGTTAGCAGCCCAGCACCTTAACCTTTTGCACCACTTGGGCACTCCTAGAATAACTTAGATAATCTTAAAAAGAAAACACCAAGTCCACATTACGCAGGTTAGCTAATCATTGATATTGAGTCATATAACATTGATTCCTTGCACTATAATTATTGTATAAAATTCTCAAACTCCTAGTCTAAAGTATTTATATTTCTTTGCTGCATTAAAGCTTCCTCCTGTTGCAAGTAAGAGAAATCTCAAATTTGCAGAAACAAAAGCAAAATATCCATTGGCTCACATATACTAAGAGTCCAGAGGTGGTTTTAACTTCAGGTACAGTTGACCTACAAGTTTAAATAAAGTCACCAAGAGTTGATCTCTTTCTTGCATTTTCAGCATGGGTCTGTTGATTTTGCTCTCAGTAGGCTCTGGGGCAGTGCAGAAGAGAAGCACAGTGGTTAGGAGTACAGGCTGTAGGGTAGATACACCTAGGTTCTAATCTTACTAATCGTAACTGTCATGGATTGAATTGTGTCCCCAAAAATATGTATGTCAGTTTGGCTGGGCCATGATTCCCAGTATTCTGTGATTGTCCCCCATTTTGTCACCTGATGGGATTTTCCTATGTGTTGTAAATCCTATCACTATGATGTTCATGAGATGGATTAGCGGCAGTTGTGTTGATGAGATCTACAAGATTAGATTCCATCTTAAGCCAGTCTCTTTAGAGATAGAAAAGAGAGAAGTGAGCAGAGAGACAAGGGACCTCAAACAACCAAGAAGCAGCACCAGGAGTAGAGCACGTCCTTTGGATTCAGAGTTCCTGCATGAAGCTCCTAGTCAGAGGAAGATTGATGATGAGGACCTTCCTCCATAGCCAACAGAGAAAGAGAGTCTTTCCCTGGAGCTGACCTCTGGCATTTGGACTTCTAGCCTACTAAACTGTGAGAAAATAAATTTCTCTTTGTTAAAGCCGTCCACTTGTGGTATTTCTGTTATAGCAGCACTAGATAGCTAAGACAATAATCTTTCAGATGGTCCCTTTAGTCTGCATATTGCAGTGTCCTCCTCTGTGAAATGGGCTCCTAATAAAATCTACCTCTTCTGGTGGGTGTGAGGATTAAGTGAGATTATATATGTAAAGCAATTGAAGTTTCCTGGCAACCAGTACTCTCTGTCAGCTGTTGTTGGTGTTGTTATCCTTCCTGGCTCAACTCAAGAAGTGCCTCTCTCTCCCAGGGGTTACAACAAAAGTACATTCCATGCAGTGTTCACATGGCCACAGTGATTTGTTCATGGGTGGGCAAGTGACCCTAGCTGGTGAGATCAGAGTGAACCTCAGGATTTTTGCTTGGAATACTGTTCTCTGAACAGTATAGCAGATGATATGGTGGTTGGAATAGCTGCAGCTAATTTGCTACAATAAGAGAACACAGACTGGGAATGAAATTTTCACAAAGGTGATGACAGGATAGAGGAAATATCAGCAAAAAGAAACCAGAACTCCAGTAACATCATGAGCTTCTGGATCAAACCATACTTGAAAGCCATTTACCACTAAATTCAGTTCTGTGGGCCAATTTTAAATCAGACGATTATTTGCAATCAAAAGCATCCTTCCTAACACAGGAAACCCACATAGTATTGGCTATTACTTTGCCGACTAAAAACGTAAAAATTGAAGTAAAATATTCCAGATTAAATTTGCCACTTATAAGTAAAAGTGGAAATGACACCATTTTAGAATATAGAACAGTCTTTTATATTGAATATTTTGAAAAATTCATTTCTAATATGTTGTAGACCAGAAAAACTTCTTTGTGAATTTTCTTGGTTCATAAACTAGCTTTTTAAAATATTTTATTGAGTTTTTGGTGAAAGCTTACACAGCATATCATGTCCCCATTGAACAGTTTCTGTACATATTGTTCAGTGACATTGGTTACATTTCCCACACTGTGTCAACATCCTCCATATTTCCATTCTGGTTGTTCCATTTTCATTAATCCAGCTTCCTGCCCCCCCCCCC
Organism: Loxodonta africana; assembly: GCF_030014295.1. NCBI lineage: Eukaryota > Metazoa > Chordata > Mammalia > Proboscidea > Elephantidae > Loxodonta > Loxodonta africana. The sequence goes on along the minus strand of NC_087359.1, from coordinate 80,289,657 downwards.
CCCCCAGTCTTCTCATCTATCATCTAAAAGTTGACCATTTGGTCTCATATAGATGATGATGATGGTTTTTTTTTTTTTTTTAAACAGGATCACAAGACTCCCAGGTGGTATTGTTTATTTTATGAGCCAATCTGTTAATTAGCCAAAAGGTGACCTCTGGGAGTACTTTCAGTTCAAAATTTAAAGGGCATCTCAGGGTGATATTCTCAGGGGTTCCACTAGTCTCAACTGGTTCAGTAAGTCTGGCCTTTTTTTTTTTTTTTTTTTTTTTTAGAGAATTGGAGCTTTGTTCTACAAGTTTATCCCATTCTATCCAGGACCATCTATTGTGACCCTAGTTAGAAAGTTCAGTAGTGGTAGACTGGGCACCATCTAGGTCTTCTGGTCTCTGGATAGATGAGGCTGTGATTTGTGCAGGAAATTATTCTTCTTTGAGTCTTTGGTTTTCTTCTTTCTCTTTTGCTTCAGACAAGTAGAGACTGACAGTTGTGTCTTAGATGGCTGTTTGCAAGCTTTTAAGACCCCAGATGCTTCTCACCCAATCTAGGATGTAGAACATAAACGTTATAGACTATGTTGTGCCAATTAACTTAGTTGTCCCATAAGACTATTGTCCTAAGCCTTTGAACCCAGTAAACCAGTCCTTTGAGGTGTTTGTATATGTTTGAGAAATAATCATGACTGTGTCTTCTTTGTGCTTTTTTTTATATATATGATATATGTGCACCACATGCAAACATATATATATCTATGCCTACAGATACATCTGTATATGCACACGTATGTACATACATATACCTGCTATACACATTTATGCATGTACCCATATAATCACTCACTTATTTCTGGGTTGTTACTGCTGCTGTTGCCAAATTGTATATGTTATAGCATTTTTTTTTATAGCATTTACCAGTAAGGTCCTTTAATCTTGTGTATTTCTTATTGTCATCATTTACCTTGGTTAAGTTTTGCATCCTTCACCTACATTTACCTACATTGCCTTTCCCATCACCAAAAATATCGTGTCTACTGTTTAGAGAATGATGTCCCCTCCCTCTCCCTCCCATCCCTGGTAACCACCAAAGAACATTGATTTATGTATGTATGCCTATTTTTGTCTTTTTATAGAAGTAGTATCATACAATATTTATCCTTTTGTGCTTGTCTTGAACCAACTCTTAAGAACCAGTTAGATTATACACATAAATATTTATCACAGGATGTGGCACAAACAGTAGGTGCTCTACGAATGACAGCCACATACGCTTTGAGGGGCCATGGGGAGGATGGGCTATGGTCTTCACACAGAGCACAAGAGAGAATAAGTCACTCTTATTTTTGTATTCCCCACAGAACTTGGCACATAATAGGCACTTGATCAATATTTTTTGAATGGATGAATGACCTTCAATTTAGAATTATGAAAATCCCATAGAGATACAAAAAAAACACAGTTATAAAGGGGAAAGCAGTGGCGGCGGGAGTAATGAGGTCTCTGAAATCAGGATGGGCAGAGGGAAGAGCCCATTAGCCATGGCCATCACATATGTCCTTTCCCATATGCATTACAAAATGAGTGGGCAGTCGGAGGCCATAACATAGTATAAAGGCCTGGATGTGGTGTGGAGAGGTAGCAGTACCCATGTGGTCATGATAGAAGTTGGAAGGGTGACCTGGTGGGCAGGTAAGTGAGATTCTTATTCCTCTGTGAAATAAGGAAAATTGAGGAGTAAGTAAAGTCTCTGTTGTTGTTGTTAGGTGCTGTTGAGTCAGTTCCAACTCAAAGTGACCCTATGTGCAACAGAACTAAATACTGCCCAGTCCTACACCATCCTCACAATTGTTGTTATGCTTGAGCACATTGTTGCAGCCACTGTGTCAATCCATCTTATTGAGGGCCTTCCTCTTTTTCACTGTCTACTTTACCAAGCATGATGTCCTTCTCTAGGGACTGGTCTTTCCTGATAACATGTGCAAAGTATGTGAGATGAAGTCTCACCATCCTTGCTAGCTTGTACAAACTACTAACCTAAAAGTTGGTGGTTCAGACCCACTCAGTGGTACAATGGAAGAAAGGGCTAATAATCTGCTTCTGTAAAGATTGTTGCTGTTAGGTGCTGTCGAGCCAGTTCTGACTCGCAGTGACCCTATGTATAACAGAACAAAATGTTGCCTGGTCCTGTGCCATCCTCACAAACCTTGCTATGTTTAAGCCCATTGTTGCAGCCACTGCATCAATCCATTTTGTTGAGGGTCTTCCTCTTTTTCACTAACCCTCTACTTTACCAAGTATAATGTCCTTCTCTAGCAACTGGTCCTTCCTGATAACATGTCCACAGTAAGTGAGATGAAGATTATAGCCAGAGAAACCCTATGGAGCAGTCCTATGCTGACTCACTTGGGGTCACTATGAATCAGAATCAACATAACAGCAATGGGGTTGGTTTGGCTTGGTTTGAGGCAAACCAGCTATGGAGTAGGGGGAAAAAAAAAGATTTGGACACATTCTCTCCTATCAAGCCAGATTGCAAGATATGTTTGGCATAGGGTGGGGGGGGGGGGCGGGGAGGAGGGGTGGGAGGACACATAGAAGCCTCTTTTAATAAGCCCCAAATCAGTAATTATAATGGATTTTGGTGTTTATTTTTGCTATGGAAATTGTGTTGTTCAGTAAGTCTAGTAGTGAATGATTAGGGAGTGGTAAGCTTAAAGTATGTAAGGTGCATGCCAGGCAAAAATCTGAATTCCAGATTCTAAGATCAGTCACTGAACAGAAATTCCTTGATCCTCATTGGGTATAGACATGTTGTGTTAGGAGATGCAGAGAATACAAAAGGGAACATAAGCCAGTCTCTGCTCCCAAGTCTCTCAGAGTCTTCTTCAGAAGATGGTGCCATACTACTAAAAATAAAAATGCAACTCATTCCTCCTCTCTTTACAAGGGGTATTGTCTTCCCCCAAGCTTAAATTTCTCAGCTCCTGCGTCTCTTAGCTGATGCTCTCGCCTCTTTCTTTACACAGAGAAAAGACAGATGGGAATTCCCTCCACTGCCATGTCTGCAACTGTGTTCTTCGTATCTTCGGCTACAACGGAGGAATGCCCCTCTTCTCCTCAACCGCAAGCTGCTGTTTTCCCTGAACCCCTTCTCCTCTTACCTTCACAAGGAGTTTGTGCCTTTGGTTTTGTTCTCTATGTTCTGCATTACAAATCCCTCACTCTTTGCTGGGTGATGCCCTCAAAATACAAACATAAAAAGCAGTGCTGTGCCAGAGCTCACAACAGCCAATTTTGCTCATCACTTCCCAACTTCATGTTCAGTACATCATACAGGGAGCTGGAAATCAAATTTGGGGGGAGTATTAAAAAAAAAAAATTTTTTTTTTTTTTATTAACATCGGCCGCTACCAACCAGTGCTTTCTCCCCCAGAGAGCTAGTGCACTGCCAATTAAAACAAACATTAAGTATATCTCATTAAAACAACAAAAAAAAGGAACTTTCCTTGAGCCCAGTTCTCCTGCTAGCTCTTAGTAGTCTAATCTGCCTAAGCATTGTCCCACACAGGCTGTCTCTGCATCACCCACCCCCTGCTCCCAGTCTTCAACAACTCACGGTACAGCATCTGCCCTTAATATGACCCTGAAACCATCTTGCCAAGGTTCCTGGTGACCACCATGTTTCCTGATCCAGTGGCACCTTTTTGCCCTTATCTAGCTTGCGTTATTGGGAGTCCTTTGCATGGTGGAAATGGTTAATGCGCTTGGCTGCTAACTGAAAGGCTGGAGGTTCAAGTTGACCCAACCTGGTGATCTGCTTCTGAAAAATCAGCTGTTTTACTCTGACACATGTGGCATTGCAACTCATTCCAACATGCGTTGGAATCCACTCGACAGCAACTGGTTTTTTATAACATTTGTTCTTAGCCTTTTTAGTGGCATTTGGCATTGATGAGCACGTTTTTCTTCATGGAACGTTTTGAATCTTGGCTTGTGTGAATCAAAGATTTTTTTTTTTTTTTTTCTTCTATGAGCTGCCTTCCTGTTCTTGGTCCTCCTTCTTTAACTGACTCCTAAATATTCGGTTTCCCTGAGGCTCAAGTGTGAACCTTCTCCTCTCTGGGCTCTGTCTTAGGAGAGCTCCTAAATCCCTACCAATTTAAATACCTTCTTGATATTGATAGTTCTCAAATGTCTATCTAAAGGCCAGACCTTTCCTCTGAGTCCACATCTGCTTAGTTTCCTTGACATTATGCTTATTTTTTGTGACACTCAGATGTCACAGAAAAAACTTTAACATGGTCAGAGTAAAATTCTTGATTTCCTTCCCCTGAACAGTTCCCCCACCCCCAACACACCCCTGACACTACACCATGAGGCTTTCTCATATCAGGAGATATTGTTGTTAGCTGCTGTCAGGTCGCCCCCCAACTCACAGTGGCCTCAAGCACAACAGAAACACTGCCTGGTCCTGGGCCACCCCAATTGTTTGCAGATCAGGTCATTATGATCCGTAGGTCTTTCACTGGCATATTGCCAGAACTTTCTTCCAAGTCCATCTTAATCTGGAAGCTCTGCTGAAACCTGTTCAGCATCAGAGGAACACACAAGCCTCCATTGATAGATAGGCGGTGACTGCCTGAGGTGCATTGCTGGGAACCGAACCCAGATCTCCCAAATTAAAGGTGAGAATTCTACCACTGAGCCACCACTGAACTCTCAGTATATGCTACCACTCGGTAATTTAGTCTGAAAATGCAGGAGCCATTTTTGATTTCTCCTTTTTCTTCTCAACTGATGTCTAAACTAATCTATCATTAAATCTTATCCATTCATTTCCCATAATAGATCTCAATTCCTCTCTTCTCCAAATCTACTGCTGCTATATGAGTCCAGGTCACCATTGTCTCACCTAGATTTCTAGAATGTCTTTCTCTCTCTCCCAGTCACACTGCTTTCTTCCCACTGCTTTGTCTTACCACTGTGTCTTTGTACATGCTGTTCCTTCTACCTGGAATGTTCCGTTAATCTAGTTAATCTTACTGACCTTTCAAATCACTTAGCTAAATTGCAACTTCCTTGAAGAAGTCTCTCCTTATGTCCTGACTAAGGCAAGCCTTTTCTTTCAGATTCTCTTGTAGCACCAATTTCTTTCTTTGGAAGCTTTTTTCAATGATAGTTGCAGTTTTACCCGTGATTAGTTTCGTGTTCCCCACTAGACTGTGAGAACCAGAAGGGCAGGAGATGTCCCTTGATAAGGCACAGCCAGAGAGGACACTCAGTAAGTAGGTGTTGGATGGAGCACTGTTAACACAGCATAGGATCAAGTTCATAGGAAGAAGAGCTCCTCTGTGCAAAGGCAGTCAAACGGCTGAGGAACTCGGCAACTTTTACTACCTCCTTTTTTCCTAAGTGTCTCCGGCCACAGGTGACCACAATGACTGATCTGGTCTCTGGCTCCCATGCCCCACAGCAGAGGGATGTCAGGGAGGTGTGTTTGCAACGTTAGCTCTGCATTCAGAGCTATCATCTGCGTGTATGGACATTGACAACTTGGGCAAAAAGCAACAAAAAGATTAGCTTCTCTGCATTCTTAGCGTATGGGTATAAACCACATCTTTTATGTTGTTCTTGAGACCTACTTTTCAGAGCCTTGATTTATCTGTTTAGATAAATTTATTTAAGTATAAATAAATAAATGTAAATTTATTCAGGTAGAAATCGATCTTATTGCACTGCAGTGTCTTCCACCTTAACTGCACCCTGAAATATATCTCATTATAAATCAATAATTCCCCATTTTGCTGCTTCTCTTTCTGAATATTTCCATTTATATTATAGCCAATTTTAGAAAATCGACCCCAAAGCTTCTCTCAGCGACCGTCTCAGAGCCTCTTTTTCTAAGTTCTTCTCTTTAAATTCTGCACAGTTGTGACGTAAGGAGTCTATTTCCACCTCTTCACCTCCTGATCAAGTTAGCACGTTCCCTCCAAAGCTTATCTAATTCTCAACCAATTGAGATCTGAGATTTTCATAATTCTTGAAATTATTTTGCTTCCTAGTCTCCTTTGAATCACATTCTTTTTCTTTTTAAGATTCAGAATTTATATCAGGAGCAATAGTTAAGGGAAAAGAATAATAATAAAGAATTCTATTTCCCACAAGTGGAAAAGTTCAACGAGGCTTACTAGGGATTGTATTAGGGAAATCAAATGAGGATGGCTTACAAAGGACATGTTTTCACGAGACCAGGCAGTGGTAACTAAGAACGCTGCACTGACCAAAGCTTTTGCTGGAAGGGGTCAGAAACAACAGTTGCCAAATATCCTATTTTGTTTACCTGCAAATATTTAATATGCTGAACTGTATTTCTTCGGCCCCCGATCCATCACTTTTTAAATTGAACTTTTTTTTCCATAGTTAAGTGAATGTGTATATATGTGTATATATATATATTATCAGATTAGCCATTCATTGCTTGCATCAGCACAAATGAATATTGCTGCAATAGCAGCAGTTAAGTGTTATATGACCACTGTCCTGCCCTGCTGTGTTGTATCGACTAGTCACACTCAGCGCCGGACTTGCAGGCCTTGTCCAATCTCCTCCAACCCATCTGTGTCCCTCCCTGTGAGCACGTCCACAATGAGCTGGGTGGAGAGGGAGCCATGTGCGTCAGTCCTTTCTGACTTACCCTGGCTGTGATTCCTGGGCTCCAGGGATTTTTTCTTTTTTCCTCTGTCTCTTTCCAGAGGGGCACTTGGGGAATCATTTTCTGGTTCTGAATTAGAGAATAATGACCTTTACCAGCAATGGCTAAGAAGCTCATTGTTTACAAGCTGCACACAATCAAAAAGTGCTTGGAAACAGATCACAGTAAGAGGGACATGATTCTGATCTGTGTGTTTGTGCAGGTTTTGCATGTTACATAGACCTGCAGTCTCATCTGGGCTTGCAGTCGAGTGGCCCATAGACGATCAGTATGTTGAGTTATGTTAACGAACGGTAGTTGGTTGCTTTTGTTCAGTTTGCAGAAAAAGTGAATCTTTTTCAAGATGAGAAAAAGGACTTTTAATAACTCATCTGCTCTCTTAATAAACACCCAAACTTCCAGGACATAGGTTTGGGCCTTCCAGAGACTCTGATGACATACCCCTAGAAAGCTGTTCTGCCCTTCTGCGTAAGGTTTTTGTTTTGACAATCGCTTTCTGGTTTCAGCTTTTAAGTTAATGATACTGATAACTTAGATAGCTGCACTGTCCAAAGTGATGGTCACTGGCCCTATGTGGCTGTTGAGTCCTTGAAATGTGCCTGTTCTCATCTGAGATGTACAATAGGTGTGAAATACCCACTGGGTTTTGAAAATTTAGTCCAAAAAAAAGAAAAGAATGTAAAATATCTAAATTATATATTGCTTAAATATTGACATGAAAATATATTATTAAAATTAATGTCACCTGATTCTTTTTACTTTATTTAATATGATGATTAGAAAATAAAAAATGATATAAGTTGCTTGCATTTGTGGCTCACTTTATATTTCCATTGGGGAGAACTGTCTCAGACATTGCCCAAAAGGTATTCCTATTAACCATTCACAGGATACTGTTGACCCATGTAGCAATAGGTTGCAAACGTAGCCCTGCAAAATCAGAAGCTATAACTTACATGGCAACATTGGAGCAGGTTAGCAGGTTTATAGAAGACATGCTCAAGCGACATTTGAATAAACCTTCTAAGTCCATCTCTCCAACAGCACGTGCATACTTGCATTTAAGCACGGGAACTGATGGACAGGGGATGCCATCTTTCTTTTGATCTTCTCACCATCCTGGTTCATACCAACTGTACCTACAGACTCTTACAGATGGAGACACATTTCAGGTTTCTTGGTCGATAGTCATGAAGTGCTGCTCATTCAGCATCATAGCAACATGCAAACCACCACGGCAGATGCGAGGTGGCTGTATATGAGGTCCATTACTCCTGGTCATAGCAAGCGGTAAGTTCGGTAAGCAATCTGGTGTGGCTGCTTGGAAAAGTCTTGTGTTGACCTGACTGAGTCACACCCTGATCCTTTAATCCCCCAGTACTGTTGTGATTGAGCCACTGCCAAATATAGGTCAGCCAGAGGTGGTGGATCAGTAAACCCCACAGTTCAGAAGCAGCTTGAATAGAACAGAGGATAGCCAGACGATTCCAGGGACTTGGACTCAGGGCTCTCAAATCACATGTAGCAAGAGAAGGCAAGACCAGAGAATGATGGGACTGGAATGGTGGAGGTGGGATGTGATGGCTAGAGGCTGGCCGTCACAGATACAGAGTGCATGGCTTTTCATTGTTTCTAGTTTCTTCTACCAAACTTTGGATGGAATAAATAGAACCATGGCTGATGCTTCATCATCAATATGGTAGATTTTAAGAACATAAATGTTCCATTTTCCACATTTTTGGACAGTTAAAATTTTTCTTCCATCTGGAACCTTAGGGTATTATAAGGAATTGAGGGGCAAGCTGTACTGTGGGAAGGGGGAGAATATGTATTCACCTAGTGGCCCATCTGCACGATTATGGTAAGGAGTGAGTTCTGATACACGTGCAGGACAGAAACTCTGTCAAATAGAGATAGACAGCTGCTGCTAAGCTGACTACAATTCATGGCGACCCTACGTGCAATAGAATAAAACATTGCCCAGTCCTGTGTCATCCGTACAATTGTCAGCATGTTTGAATCTATCACCATGACCACTGTGCCAGTCCATCTCACTACGAGTCTCCCTCACTCTCATTGGCCCTCTACTTCACCAAACATAATGTCCTCCTCCAGCAATGATCCCTCCTGATGACATGTCCAAAGCAAGAAAGTCAGACAATGTTATATTGTGATCTGTAAGTTTTTCACTGGCTAATTTTCAGAAGTAGGTCTTTCTTCCTGGTCTGTCTTAGTCTGGAAGCTCCACTGAAACTTGCCCACCATGGGTGATCCTACTGGTATTTAAAATAGCAACGGCATAGCTTCCAGCATCGCAGCAACACACAAGCCATGAGAGTAGGACAAGCTGATAGATGGGTGGTAGCCAAATTAAAAAAAAAAAACATAACCCCATCACTGTTGAATCTATTCCAACTCATAGCAGTCCTATAGTACAGAGAAGAACTGCCTCGTAAGGTTTCCAAAGAGCAGCTGGTGACCTTTGGTTAGCAGCTGAGCTGTCAATCACTGCACCACCAGGAGTCCAAATGGATAAGGTAAATCAATTGCCATCAACAGCCATTTCACATTTGAGTCTGGTGGGGCTCCAAGAAAAGATCAGGTCATCAGCAGCGATCTCCCACCCTCTCTTCCAGCAGGCCTCCCTCTGTATCAGAGAGCTACTCTTCAGAGAGACAGACTTTAGCAGTTTGTTTTTCTAAGCATTGCTTCCCACAGACATGTTTGATATGAAAAAGGAGGACATTTGATATAAAAGCCTTTGAGAAGAAATAAATGGACAATCAATGGTGTCATTTTCACAGAATCTCTTTTCCAAACATAACACTGTAAGAGAAGCCTTCCCTTCAGAGACCTCCCAGATGCTGGGTTTTATTTCTCTTTTTTTTTTGAGTAGAGGGGCTCAGCTAGGAGAGGACAAAGGCCATTCTGCATCTGACTGTGTGAGGCCAGAGGATGGAACTGGAAGGATCTGAGGGACCATCTGATCTGATGTCTTCTTGGTACACGAGGCATCTAAGGACCACAAGGTGAGGAGACTTTCCCAAGTCTCATGCCTAAGGATTTCAGTCTTCCCTCTACACAAATGTTTATTAGCATGAGAAATGAATGAAGTTTGAGCTCATAGGTTGATCACTGAGCAATTAATGAGATAGTGAACAATTTCACTCTTAGCAAGCACAGTTTTGCTGTCTTCACTGGAACTTTTGTATCGAGGGAGACTTTATACTAAAATATAAAAATACCAGTTGCTGTCGAGTTGATTCCAACTCATGGTGACCTCATGTGTGTCAGAGTAGAACTGTGTTCCATAGGGTTTCAACAGCTAATTTTGCAAGGATTTTCTTCTGAGGTGCCTCTGGGTGGACTCCAACCTCCAATCTTTTGGTTAGCAGCTGAGCATGTTAAATATTTGTACCGCTCAGGGCTCCACACTAAAATATGCAGCTCCTCAAAACAACAGTAGACTTGCTGGCTACTCTATAAAAAAGACTGGCTCAAGCGGTTACAGTCCCTTTGTGCCAGCAGGCCGTCTCCCTCCTCCTTCATGCTGCTTACTCTGTTCTACTTTTGGGCCTTCCCGTAAGTCATCTCCTTCACCTGGAATGCATTCTTCCTGTCTCCCTACCTCTCCAAGTTCAGTTTCTGCTATATATGTGGATGTTCAATCCCTTTTTTTCCAGAAAGCACCTTCTCTGTCCACCCTTTCCTCCAGGTTTGTCCCTTGGATCTTATATATTCAATCCCCCTGCAGTGGCTTATGAGCACCATCTGTGTGCATGGTGATGTTGGTGATGTGACCACGAACAGACCCGATCCCTGCCCTCGTGGGGCTGACATTCCAGCTGAGAACATGACCACAGGGCTCTGGCTTTCATGATGCTTTTTGCAGTCACTCACTTGCTGGTCTGTGTTTTCTTTCTTTCTTTTTCCCCGTGTGGGGCTCTCTGTGAGGAACAGGACTGTCTGCATGCACATGGAGCCTATGGTTGGACATAAGGCAACAGTTTGTGCTTGACCACTAACCTAAAGGTTGGTGGTTTGAACCCACCCAGCAAGGCAGCACCATGAAAGAAAGTTCTAGTGATCTGCTTCCACAAAGATGACAGCCGAGAAAATCCTATGCAACACTTTACTCTGTAATGCATGGGGCTGTCAGCAGTGGGAACTGACTCAACGACAATGGGTTTGTTGGTTTTATTTCATTGCTGTTTTTCAGCCATTCATCCAGCCAGAGAAGTCCTCTGACTTCAAAGCCATGTCTTCTTCACTCTAAAGAACCCTTGCCTCCTTCGTGTGTAAAACGGTGAGGAGCCTGTCCCTCTCTCTCTCTTTGGTCTTATAGATGGTGTCCCCATTATTTCAGACACTTCTCCTCAGCATTCTCTCTCCCCTTCTGCATTCCCCCAATTCCTGCCAGCGGTGTCTCCACTTTTCGTGACCCAGGCGTGATATTACAGGTTTTCTTTGATCCCTTGCTTCATTCCTACATTGCCCATTAGGGATATTACTCTATTTTAAATGATCAGCCAGCAAAATGAGGTGATTCCTTCTGCCATGTGTTGTGCATTTTTCCCTTTCTCCATCCGAATCATCCCTCCCTAATGAATGCCTTTATCCACTAAATTATTTTAAAGGTCTCCAAAGAGGAGCCATGCCTTCTGACTTTTCTCCACCAAAAACAAAAACTTGTCTTTACAAACATCCTTCTGATCAAAAAGCCTTCAGCTCTGTGCATGGGATAAAATCATGACGTCTTGCTCTGGCATCCAAAGCCTTCCACAGTCTGGCCGTCCCCCACATCTCCAGCACTAACTCTCAGAACTTCCCACCTGACCCTTTTGCATCTGCTAAACTACCGTTTTCCTAAGACGTGTCTCCTTGGCTCTTTGTCTTTCTCCTCATCCCGGCCTTTCTCCTGGCTCTAGCAAGAGTTCTGCTCCCCCACGAGGCCACTGTCATCACTGTTCCTTGTCTGCCTTCCTGTAGCCCTTGGAAGAGGCAACTGTGTGCTGCTATTTATCCTATTGTGCACATTTCCTGTCTCCCTATTACTCAGTGAGCTCCTGGAAGGTAGGGGATATTTCTCTGCCCTGAGCACAGGACATAGCCCCTTATGATTAAAAACCAGTTACCACAGAGTCGATTTCACTCATGGTGATCCCATTTGTGTTGGAGTAGAACTGCACACCATAGGGTTTTCAATGGCTGATTTTTTGGAAGTAGATTGCCAGACCTTTTTTCCGAGGCACCTTTGGGTGGACTCGAACCTCCAACCTTTCAGTTAGCAGCCAAGCATGTTAACCATTTGCACCACCCAGGACCTCCTTCCCTTATGATTAGCGGGTACATAATAAATACTAGTGAATGTTCAGGCAGCTGTCCCAGTCTACTCAAGAGTGTACTGCCCCTTCCCTGACCTCATTCCCTAAGGAGCACAGGGTGCCATTCTGCTCTTCTTCTATGTGAACCAAGATCCCTTTCTTACCTGAGAGACGATCCTGAGTTAGCTGAAGATTGGGGCTCTCCCACTAAGACAGAGAGGGTGATATTTTCCCCTTCATTTTACAACTGATGAATCCAATGTTCCAAGTGCTTCAGTGACCTGCATAAATTCACACAAGAGTTTAGGGACAGAAAACCCAGTCAAGGTGCAAGCCTGTAGCCTGATGGAGCAAAGTCTATAACTCTCTCTGGTTTGTTTGGGAGAGTTGACTATGTCTTTTGAATTATTACAGTCAACTCTAGTGAAGAGAATGGGGCATTAACTTTATTCTCAAGTTGCATCCATTGACTTGAGCTGTTGTGCATACTGGCTGGCCGTATGGTTTCAATGAGTTAGGCTTGCCCTGCACGTGTGAATGGAAAGCCTTCCCACTATGCCTGCCTCAGGTCACGGGGTGTTAATTTATAGTGCTTCTACAGTCTGGCGGCCCTTCTGTCCTCACTTGGGAGAGTCCCATGGGAGCAGAGATGATTAAGCTGCTCCAGCCCTTGAGCTCAGTGGGGAATTGGATCATGCCAAGCTAATGTGCTTCCTCCAGTGACCAGTGTCTCATTCCAGTCCCAGCGTCCTTTCAACCTCCGCGAATGGAAATGGCATTTGGTTTCCCCCTTATGCTCTATAGTCGCTCAATGAATGAATAGGACAATGACCCAGACACTGGTGGTTCCAAGGATATTCATGGGAGGAAAGTTATCAACAGTTTGAATTTCTGATGTTCAGGAATTCTTTGCAAAACTAGAAAAGAGGTAACTCACCTTTCAATTGTAATCTACGTCATAATGGATACCATTGTATCACTTTTTGTTCAGGCCATTCGTCCTAAACACCTGCTGTTCCAGGGGTGGTGGTGACCATAGGGTATGCACCAGTGGCTGAACCTATCCCCTGCCCTCTAGGAGTCCTCAGCTCCCCCAACAGCCAAAAACCTCTTCTTGAGACTCACTGGAGTCTTGGGCTGTCTCCTGTTTGCGGTCTCTGCCTCTGACACAACTCTGCTTCTGCTTTTGTTAAAAGGCCTTTGTCAGGACCTTAAGGCTCCTTGCCCCTGAGCCCACTCCCAGGGAAGAGGGGTGCCAGTACCTTCAAAGCCAAGGTCATACCTGAGGCTGTGAGGCTTTTTTTCGAAAATATTTTCTTTAGAAGAGATACGTGTTCTTTTAATAAAATCCAAGCTGTTTACATGTCTGGAGGTTGTGTGTGAAATGCTCCTTAGCTTCCTCTGAGCTCATTCTTTCTCTCTCCCTTCATTCTTGCCTCTGAGGTGGTGGTCTTCTGCAGTTTCCCAGCACACATCAGCCATGTTCCCTCCCAGGTTCTGCATTTATGCTTCCCTCTCTTTGGCTTACTCTTCCCCTTGGAATTATGACACCTCCTCATGGAAAAAAAATCAGCTTAAATCTTCTCTCTCCAGAAAGGCCTTTCTTGATAGCCCCTTTCCAAAGCAGATTCTCGTGAAGCTAATTTCAGTCTCACCTACTTGCTTCTAAGGAGCATTCTGGTCATATTTTTTCCAAGACAGATTCGTTCGTTCTTTTGGCAGTCCATGGTATGTCCAATATTCTTCGCCAACACCACAATTCGAGGGCATCAGTTCTTCTACAGTCTTCCTTATTCATTGTCCAGCTTTCACATGCATATGCTGTGATTGAAAATATCATGGATTGGGTCAGGAGCGCCTTAGCCTTCAAGGTGATGTCTTTGCTTTTCAACACTTTAAAGAGGTCGTTTGCAGCAGATTTGCCCAATGCAATGCGTCTTTTGATTTCTTCTTCTTTTTTTTTTTAATTTTTATTGTGCTTTAACTGAAAGTTTACAAATCAAGTCAGTCTCTTACATGAAAAATTATACACACCTTGCTACATACTCCCAATTGCTCCCCCTCAATGAGACAGCCCACTTTCTCCCTCCACTTTCTTTTCCTGTCCATTTCACCAGCTTCTAACTCCCTCTACTCTCTCATCTCCGCTCCAGGCAGGAGATGCCAACATAGTCCCAAGTGTCCACCTGATCCAAGAAGCTCACTCCTCACCAGCATCCCTCTCCATCCCATTGTCCAGTCCAATTCCTGTCTGAAGAGTTGGCTTTGGGAATGGTTCCTGTCCTGGTTTTAAGTGGTTACTCATTCATTTTGTCTTTTGCTATTCATACTTTTGTTATTATTTAGATAGTCCATTGTTAAAAGCTAGACCTGACAGCATTGCCCCTGCATTTTCTTCTGAGAATTTTTTGGGTTTTGTTTACACATTTAGGCCGTTAATCCATTTTGAGTACACCACTTTCAATGGACAGAACATCTAGAAATAAGATCAGCAAGGGAATAGAGAGGCTGAATAACAGTATAAAGCAACAGGACTTAACAAATATGTATGGAACACTCCACTCAACAACAGCATGGATGTGGAAAAAGCATTTGATTAAATCCAACACCCTTTCTTGATGGAAGCCCTCAAGAAGATTGGAAGAGAAGGTGTCTTAGTCATCTAGTGCTGCCATAAGAGAAATACCACAAGTGGATGGTTTTAACAAAAAGAAATTTTCTCACAGTCTAATAGGTTACAAGTCCAAATTCAGGACTTCAGCTCCAGGGGAAGGCTTTCTCTGTAGGATCTGGAGGAAGGTCCTTGTCCTCAGTCTTCCCATGGTCGAGGAGCTTCTTAGGTGCAGGGACTCCTGTGTCCAAAGGACGTGCTCTGCTCCTGGTACTACTTTCTTGGTGGCATGAGGTCCCCCTGTCTCTCTGCTTGCTTCTATCTTTTATATCTCAGGAAATTGCCTCAAGACACAATCTAATCCAGTAGGTTGACTCCTGCCTTACTAACACAACTGCCGTCCATCCTCCCTCATTAACATCGTTAAGGCAGGACTTACAACATATAGGAAAATCACACAATACCAGGAATCATGGCCCAGCCCAACTGATACACACGTTTTGGGGGGGACATCATTTAATCCATGACAGGAGGGAAAATCTTCAATATGCTTCAGGGAATATATGAAAAGCCAACAGCCAACATTATAATTAACAGAGAAATACTGAGAACTTTCCCCTTGAAATTGAGAAGACAACGGTGCCCACTCTGCCACTTCCATTCAGTATTGCATTAGAAGCCTAGCCAGATCAATAAGACAAGAAAAGGAAATAATAATTTTCCAGATTGGAAAGGAAGAATTAAGATTATCTCTATTCATGGATGCTGTGATCCTATATACAGAAAATCCCAATGAATCTGGAAGAAAAATTCTAGAGCTAATACAAGACTTCAGCAAATTTTCAGTGTACAAGGTCAACAAACAAAAATCAGTTTGGTTTCTCTACAAAAGCAATGAAAAATCTGAAAGGGAAATTAGGAAAATGATTCCATTTATAATAGCACCTAAGAGAATAAAATACCTAGAAATAAATTTAACCAAGGCTGTGAAGGACTTATACAATGAAAATTATAAAACGCTGCTGAAAGAGATTAAAAATGATTTAACTAAATGGAAAGATGTTCCATGTTAATGGATTAGAAGACTTAATATTGTTAAGATGTCAGCACTACCCAAAGTGATCTATAGATTCAATGCAATCCCAATCAAAATTCCAACAGCTTTCTGTACAGAAATGGAAAAATCAATTCTCAACTTTATATGGAATGGCAAGAGGCCCCTAACACCTAAAGCAACATGGAAAGAGAAGAACAAAGAGGAGGACTCACACTCTTCGATCTTAAAATATTATACAGCTACTGTAATCAAAACAGCCCGGTATTGTTATAACAATAGACCAATTGAATAGACTTGAGAGTTCAGAAATAAACCTGCGTATCTGAGGTCAACTGATTTTTGACAAGGGTGCTAAGCCTATTTGATTAGAAATGGTGTTGGGAAAATTGGGTTTCCACATGCAGAAAAATGAAACAGTATTCCATGCCTCACGCCATGCACAAAAACAGATTCGAAATGGATACATCATTCTTTTAATGCCTGCAGGCTATACACAAGGTTATATGCTCAACTACTAGCCTAAAGGCTGATGGTTTGGACCCACACAGATACACCTCAGAAGACATGCCTGTTGACCTGCTTCCAAAAGGTCATTACCTTGAAAACCCTATGGGGCAGTTTTATTCTGCACACATGGGGTCACCATGAATCAGAATTGAATAGACAGCAACTAACATCAACATCATAGTCCAGTAAGTGTTTACCACAATTACTTGCCATTGTCTTTATAATGAATGTCTGGACTAGTTTCCAAAATTTCACAATAAGTCGTAGTGCCCGTGAACATACTACGGGTCTCTAAGTATCCAGGTAAGTAATTTTATACTAAGGAATTCTAGAAGAAGAATTGAGCGATGTAAGGTAGGCAGATACATTCAATTTGCTTTTCAAAGTGACTGTTCCTATATATACACACACATATATACAAAAAGCAAACCAAACCCAGTACCGTTGAGTCAATTCTGACTCATAGCAACCCTATAGGACAGAGTAGAACTGCCCCATAGAGTTTCCAAGGAGCACCTGGTGGAGTTGAACTGCTGATCCCTTGGTTAGAAGCCGTAGCACTTAACCACTACGCCACCAGGGTTTCAGGACAGAGTAAAACTGCCCCACAGATTTTCCAAGGAGTACCTAGTGGATTTGAACTGCTGACCTTTTGCTTAGCAGCCATAAAGTGAAGCATATATGTATGTGTATATGAAAGAGAGAGATATTTATCTCAAGTCAATGAATCATGTGGTTGTGGAGGTTGGCACGTCCCAAGTCCCTGGGTCAGGTGTCAGGCTGGAGGCTTCTCCTGTAGCTGCAGGGTCTGATGAACTCAAGATCAGTAGGCAGTACAGCAAGCCACTAGCTCATGTCCCAAGAACCAGATGTCAGATGATGATGAGCTGGGTGCTGAATCCAGACCAGGCAAAAGCCAGTGAGGTTTGACATAATGTTCATATATATTGGATGCAATCTTACAACTGATTGGCTGATCACATCAGGTCACATCATGGATGTGATTACATTATATCACAAAATGGAGGATAAGTACATCATTACAAAGCTGCCAAACCACTCAGAATCATGGCTCAGCCAGGTTGACACACAACCTTAACTATCACATCCAGGGTGGAGGAAAAATTCAAATTGTTACACGAAATCCCAAACTAATGAGGAAATAGTTGATACATTTGATTACATTTAAAAAAAGGCTTTGAATGGCAAAATGATCATAAATTAACTAAAAAAATAAGCTGGGGAAAACATGTGCTACTTTAATCTCAAGTTAGTGATAATATTCTTACTACATAAATACTTTCAAAAATAGAAAAGAGAAAGATCAATAGCTCTATAAAAATGGGCTGGAGATATGAGCAGTTTAAAGAAAAAAAATAAATGGCTCTTAGTCTATACAAAAAGATGCTCAACCTCGCTTACAGTATAATAAATGAAAATGAAAACACCAACCTCTCAGGTTGGCAAAAATCCAGGCATTTGAAGACATAATATGTTGGTGAGGTTGTGGGAAAACAGATTGCTAGTGAGACTGCAAAATAATATAACAGCAATAGAGAGGAATTTGGCAATATCTAGGAAAAAAATGTATATGCATTTACCTATTATCTTAGTTATCTAGTGCTGCTATAACAGAAATACCGCAAGTGGTTGGCTTCAACAAACAGAAATTTATTCTCTCACATTTTAGGAGGCTACAAGTCTGAATTCAGGATGCCAGCTCCAGGAGAAGGTTTTTCTCTCTGTTGGCTCTGGGGTAAGATTTGTGTCATCAATCTTCCCCAGGTCCAAAGGATGTGCTCCCCTCCTGGTTCATTCCTGGTGGTAGGAGTCCCCCTATTTCTCTGCTCACATCTCTCTTTTATATTTCAAAAGAGATTGACTCAAGATACAACCTAAATCCTGTAGATTGAGTCCTGACTCATTAACATAACTGCCTCTAATCCTGCCTTATTTACATCTTAGAGGTTAGGATTTACAACACAGGATAATCACATCAGACCACAAAATGGTGGACAACCACACAATATTGGGAATCATTTTGGGGGGATACAATTCAATCTATAACATCTATTGACCAATTCTTCTTCTAAGATTCTATCCCAACAATTTTTTGAACAAATATGAAAAGGCATATATATATATATACAAGGCTCTACATTGTAGCACTATTTGAAAAAGTAAAAGAGAGATGGCTCAATATGGTGGCTTAGTCAAACACATCATGCTGTCCCCCTACAGCAAAGAACTGGGAAACCAAGTGAAACAAATACAGACAATAATCTGGAAACCCAGAACAGCAAATGAAAGAATGAAGAATTAGATTGAACACAAAGGGAAGGAGAATCTCAATGGAAACAGCAAACAAAAAGATTTATAGATGTTAGGCACTCTGTCAGCTGGCCCAGCACAGCACGGCCATCTTGAGACAAAACGAGTAGCGTTCCCGGATGAGGAGCACAAGAAGGCAACTTCATGGAATCCCAATAGGAGACAGAGATACAGTGGAGATAAACTCATGTGAAGCAGGTGAGCAGAACATGAACTGGATCTAAAGAGGGAAAGTGCAGCCGAAAGTCAGGCGAGAACACTAGGGATACAGCTGACCACGGAAGCGGGTGGGAACCAAAAAATAGGGACAGAACTACTCACATGCAGTGGCCCCTGATCAGTTGACTGGGTGGAGCTCATGGAGTGGAGAGTCCTTGGAGTGGTGGCTAGAGATCCTCTACCTGACCAGACTCTGGATAACCACTCCCTCCTCTCCTTTGGTTAGGGCTGGGTCCTGATCACCAGGTTCACTGTATAGGGAGTGCCCTGGTAACCACATTATAGGCTGAGGTAACATGCTCCTCCTTCACCCCCCCATTCATCCAGTGACCAGCAGTGTGTGCTGCCCCTCCCTTGCACAGTGATCCATGGCACAAAATCCTATTCCACTGAATGGTGACCATAGGCTTGCATTCATCCTGCACATCCCCGTGCTACCCTGCCCACCCAATGATCAGCGGCATGTGCTCCTGCTGCCAGACTGATAACCAGAGGTGCAAGAACACCCCGTTCTGCACGTGCACTGCCCCATTTGCCTGTTAGCCAGCAGCATAAACACCTGTGCCATTGGCCCAGTGACCAGTGAGTGACCCATACACCCTCATCCTGACACCCAGCAGCCAGCAGTGTGTACACATAGCAGTTAACCCAGTGACTGGCAAGTATGCTCCCTGCACATGCCTGGTAACCATCTGGACAAATGGATCTCATCAGCAACATCAGTCACATCCTGAGAGATGCCACCTGCACCTCTGCCAAATGATGAGCAAAAGTTCCTAGTGTCTCATCCAATTTCCATCTGGCTGCAACATTACACATCCCATACCCACACAGGCTGTCTGTACCTGCATTGAAACCCCCTTGATACCCCACAACCTACTGAGACTTCAATTTGTGAATGCACAGTGGGCCTACCCCATCAGTTTGTGTAGCACTCCTTCACAGTGAATAGGGTGACACCCCGTCCTGACCTCCAGAGAATGCAGTAACTGCTAAAATCAACCCAGAAAGACCCCAAGTTCCCACAATGGCTATGGAGGGACCCTGACCACATAACACTTGTCACCCAATATCAGGGAAAGAACCTGCTTTCCCACCACCACTAAGTCCAGTAAGGGAAGATGTTTGAGTCTAACCACAGAGGACTTGCATGTGGGTATGATCCACCATACCCACTAGTGAGAGGAAATCATGCCCAGCCAACAGACACTAACAAAGCCACATAGACACCAGAATCACAAAACAACAACAATTAAAATAATACAAAGCAAGAAGAACATTCTAAAGAGAAGAAACAAAGCACTGGATACATCAAAACAAAACAAAATAAAAATCTGCATAAAACAAGCATACTGTCAATTAAAACCCTAATACCTCAAAGATAGCAGACAATAACAAATCATGTGAAGAAATAAAATAAGATGGTTCAAACAAGCGAGAAAAATGACCAAGCAGAAAACCTTCCTGATGAAGAAATGGGGATAGAACTACCTGATGAGGAATTAAAAAGACATATAGAGGATCCACAAAGAGATAAGGAAAACAAACTCTAGAAGATTTCAGGAAAACAATACAGGAACAAAATGACAAAATAGACAGAAACCATAGAAAAGCAACAACTAGAAATCCAAAAGATTAACAATAAAATATCAGAAATCGAAAACTCAGTGGGAGGACATAAGAGTAGAAATGAATCAATGGAAAAAGAATCAGCAGCAAAATAGAAAACAAATCCCTCAATACTAATATGTTTGAGGAATTAAGAAAAAAGAATGAATTAAAATGAAGAAAGCCTAAGAGTTATGTGGGACACTATCAATAGAAATAATTTATGCATAACAGGAATTCCAGAAAAGAAGAAAAAAAAAGTACAGAGAAAAATTTTGAAGATTTATTGGCAGAAAACTTCCTTGATATCCTGAAAGACGAGAAGGTTATACCCCAAAAGAAAGTCACCAAGACATATCATGATCAAACTTTCCAAAATCGAACACAAAGAAAGAATTCTGAGAGCAGCTAGTGATAAACAAAATATCATTTATAAAGTTACACTAATAAAACTATGTGCACTGATTTGTCAGTAGAAACCATGCCTGCAAGAAAACAATGGGATGACATATATAAAACACTGAATGAAAAGAACTGACAATCAAGAATCACATATCCCCAAAATTGTCTTTCAAATACCATGTTGAAACTAGAATATACCCAGATAAAGAGAAATTAAAGGAATTTGTAAAAATATGGCCAACCTTATAAGAAATATTAAAGTGGGTACTTCAGACAGAGAACCAGTGACATCAGACAACAACCCGAGATCAAGACACATGATAGCATCACCCAGATACTAACCCAGATAAAGAATTCCCAAAAGTGAAATAGAGCGTCAAAACCAAAAACAGGGAACTAGAGATGTCAATCTGTAAATGACAACAACTTCAAAACCAAAAAGGGGAATAAATGGTGTAGTGATAAGACTTCTATATGGAGAGGAAGTCAAGGTGATATCAAGATATAACAGAGTGTTTTAACTTAGGAACATAAAGGGAAATTTCAGAGTAATCACAAAACTAATAAATCTACTCACCAAAAATAAAGAAGAGACTAAAACATGCTCAGTGAACGCAAAATAAACAACAAAGTATATCCAAAGAAAGCAAAGAAAGGATATCCATAAACAAAGAACTCAGCACTGAAAATGAAGCAGAACAAGGAAACTGTTAACACCTCTCTCTCTCTCTCTCTCACACACACAAAAGCATAACAGAATGGCAGCAGTAAATTCATACCCATCAATAATCACACTGAATGTAAATGGTTTAAATGCACCAGTCAAGAGTAAGAGAGTGGCAATACGGATTAAAAAAAAACACATGAATCATCAATATGCTACCTCCAAGAGACACACCTTAGATGGAAAAACATAAGTAAGTTAAAAAGTGAAGGATGGAAAAAATATAACAAGCAAACAGTAATCAAAAGAGAACAGGAGTGGCAATAATAATCTCTGATAAAATAAACTTTAAGTCAAAACCCATTATGAGAGACAAAGAAGGGCAGTATATAACAATTAAAGGGTCAATCCACCAAGAGGACATACCATAATATTTACACAACCAATGACAGGTTCCAAAATACATAAAACAAACTCTAATGAAATTGAAAAGAGAAGTAGACAGTTCTACAATAATGGCAGGAGACTTTAACACACCACTTTCAATGATGGACAGAACAACTAGAAAGAAATTCAACAAAGATGGATAAGATCTAAATAAAATATCAAAATAATACAAAGCATCTTCTCTGATCATAAAAACCCAAACATATTGCCATGGAGTGGATTCCAACTCATAGCAACCCTGTAGGACAGAATAGAACTGCCCTGATCATAACACTATAAATTTAGACATCAATAATAGAAAGAACAAGGAAAAATTAAATAATGGAAACTGAATAACATCTTACTTAAAAACTTTTGGGTAATAGAAGAAATTAAAATTGAAATTAAAAAATTCTTAAAATCCAGTAAGAATGAAAACGCAATATAGCCAAACCTTTGGGACACAGCAAAAGCAGTGCTTAGCGCAGAATATATGACAATAAATGCACACATCAAAAAGAAGAAAGTCCAAAAACAATAGCTTAACCTGACAAGCTGAACAAATAGAAAAGGATCAGCAAAAGAAGACCAGTTATCAGAAGAATGGCATTAATAAAGATCAGAGCATAAATAAATGAAATAGAGAACAGAAAAACAATAGAAGGAGTCAACAAGACTACAATTGGTTCTTTGAGAGGATCAATAAAATTGAAAACCAGTGGCCAAAATGACAAAGGAAAAAGATGAGCAGATGCATATAACCAAAATAAGAAATGAGATAGGCGACGTTACAACAGAACCAACTGAAATGAAAAGGCTCATAACAGAATATTATGAAAAATTTTGTACTCCAAAAAATTTGGTAACCTAGAAGAAATGGACAAATTTCTACAAACACCCTACCTACCTAAACTAACACAAATAGAGGTAGAAAATTTGAACGGGCCTATAACAAAAGAAGAAATTGAAGATGTCATAAAGTCTCAACCAGAAAAGGAAAAAAACAAAACAAAACAAAACAGAAACAAAAACCCAGCCCAAATGGCTTCACTGGAGAATTCTACCAAACATTTCAGAGAACGGTTGACACCAATTCTACTCAAACTATTTCAGTACATAGAAAAGGAAGGATTACTCCCTAATTCATTCTATGAAGCCAGCATAACCCTGATGCCAAAGCCAGGCAAAACACCACTAAAAGAGAAAATTACAGACCAATATCCCCCATAAATACAGAAAATCCCCAATAAAATTCTGATCAATGGAATTCAACAGCATATAAAAAAAATACATCATGATCAATTGGAATATTCTTACCAGGGATGCAAGGATAGTTCATGTTGATGTAGTTTGTGTGTGTGTTGTTAACAGTTTTTTTGTTCCACTTAATTTTCTGTTCTGAGCAGTTTTTGTGTATTTTCTTTTCATCTTTTTCATTGTTGATGGTTTTGTATTCGCCAAGTCTATGTTTTTCTTCTTTTTTATTTTGCTGTGTAGGATTGTTAGTTTCCTTTGTGGTTACCTTAAAATTTACTTCTATTTTTCTAAGTTTCAACCAATTTTTTATTTCTTGATACCGCCTTAACTTCCTCTCCATGTGAAAGTTCTATGAGTACATTATTTAGTCCATCTTTTTTTGTTTTAATGTTGTCATCTGTTACATATTGATGTCTCCGTTTTCCTATTTTCAGTGTTTTAGCTTTGACTTATTTTTGTGACTTCCCTATCTGAGTAGATATCTGGTTATTTTGCCCTGTGTTCTAGTCTTGGGTTATTATCTGATATTATTGATTCTCTAACCAAAGGACTCCCTTTAGTATTTCTTATAATTTTGGTTTGGTTTTTACAAATTTCCTTAATTTCTGTTTATCTGGAAATGCCGTAATTTCATCATCATATTTGAGAGACAGTTTTGCTGGATATGTAAATCTTGGCTGGCAATTTTTTTTCCTTCAAGGCTTTATATATGTCATCCCATTGCCTTCTTGCCTGCATGGTTTCTGCTGAGTAGTGAGAGCTTACTCTTATTGACTCTCCTTTGTAGATGACTTTTCATTTATCCCTAGCCACTCTTAAAATTCTCTATCTTTGGTTTTGGCAAGTTTGATTATAATATGTCTTGGCGACTTTCTTTTGGGATCTACCCTGTGTGGGGTTTGATGAGTTTCTTGGGTAGATATATTCTCATCTTTCTCAACATCAGGAAGTTTTCTGCCAACAAATCTTCAACAATTCTCTCTGTATTTTCTGTTGTTCCCCCCGCCCCCCACCCATTCTGGTACTCCAATCACTCATAGGTTATTCCTCTTGATAAAGTCCCACATAATTTTTAGGGTTTCTTCATTTTTTAAAAAAAATTTTATCTGATTTTTCCTCAGATGAATTGGTGTCAAGTGCTTTATCATCAATCTCACTAATTCTGACTTCCATTGCTTCACTTCTGCTCCTTTACTTTCTATTGAGTTGTCTAATTCTGAAATTTTATTGTTAAATCTTTTGGATTTCTGTTCACTGTCTCTCTATGGTTTCTTGTAGCCTGTTAAATTTGTCATTTTGCTCTTGTATAACCCTCTTAAATTCCTCTGTTGCTTTGTCTGTGTGTTCCTTGGCTTGCTCTGCATTATGTCTAATCTGCTTCCTGATTTCTTGAAGAGCTTTGTATGTTAATCTTTTGATCTCTACCTCTGGGAATTCCAAGATCTTATCTTCCTCCTGAAGGTTTCCTTGTTCTTTATTTTGGGAGCTTGCTCAAGCCGTACTGGTCTGTCTCTTTATGTGATTTGATATTGACTGTTGTCTCTGAGCCATAAATAAGTTATCATATTTGTTTATTTTATGTTTGCTTACTGTGTCCTAGCTTCTTGTTTTGTTTTGTTTTAATATGCCCAAATAGGTTGATCGTGTGAACTACTTTGGTTATTGGTGTCTTTGAAGCTTCCATGTCCTGCTGCCAGGTGGTTAGAGCTGCTACTAGGTATGTGAGCCCAGGAGTCTTTTTACTTTTCTTGTGTGGATTCAGCTCAGGTGTCCAGGTGGTCGGCCACCTGGTGTGGTGCAGGCTCTCACCTACAGTCCTAGACGGGCAGGGCTAGGTAGGGGTGATTGGAGTAGGCCCAGGTATCTGGCTGCAGTAGAGTAGCTGAGCAAGGTAGGGGGCTGAAGGCTGTCCCTGAGTGCATGGGTGGAAGGTGTGTTTCTGTTTCCTAGAGTGCATAGGTGGGTGGGCTATGCAGCTGGACCTTGGGCACCCAATGCTGTTGGCTTTAAGGACTGGGAGACATCACTTCATCTAGAACCCATGTTGTGGGAGGCTAGGTGGAGTAGATGGAGCCACCAGTCCTCAGACCCCTGATGCGGGCAGGTGAGGACTCCCCTTAATGCGCAGGGTGGTATTAAATGTCATCAATCTGCCACTCCCCATTAGCTGTTGCAGTTGAAAACAGGCTTCAGGTATATACCCTGTTTTATTTTGCTAATGAGGACCTATGCTGTTGAAATGGGCCCACACAGGTCTAGGCAGTGGTGAAAGGCATTCAAAGTCTGTAGACTCCTTATACCTGTGCCCAGCCAAAGGGGCTGTGACTGTTCCAAGGTCCTGGTTTAGGGGAACTGGCAGATTATTTTTTCATGTTTGTTATTTATTTGTTAATTTGTCCCCTCTCCAAAGCTGGGAGAATGGTTCAGGGTGCACGACGGGTCCCACTTCTGGCCCAGGGCGAGCAGCAATTACTGAAGCCAGACCAGGACAAGAGCAGAGCTGGGAGGGGGTGGGTGAATGTGAGAAAGGCACTTCCCAGAGGGGGAAGAGTTATTTTGATCCTGTGCTTTAGGTTAGATGCTTGCATTTAATTTTCACAGATTCAGCACTGCTTCCCTTTGGCTCCAGAGGCTTGTGCAGACTGTCTACTGCTTGGCTTCTCCTGATGTGGAAAACAGGTCTGTAGAACTACTGCTTGCCTCTGCCTGTGAGCACCAGCAAATCCAGCCTGCAGGGAGTCAGCCAGCTCAGGTCTGACAAATCCTTGCTACTTCTGAACTGTCTCTCCCTCTCCCTGCCACTCAGTCCAACTCTTCAACTTTGTCTTTGATGTTCAGGGCCCC